>NC_086175.1:86496662-86813200 GCF_023053635.1 Elgaria multicarinata webbii
TTCACTATATGCATGTGAAATCCATCAGAAATCCATTAGAATAGTAAAGCCTGGCTTAACTAAAAGCCGAAAACATCAAACGTCAAGTATATATAGTTAACTAATATACATGGTGCTGGTTGAGTTTATTTTGCTTACGGTATATGCTTACAGAAATATGATACCTATTCCTTCTTGTGTTGTACTGTTGATTTTAATAGTGCTCTAGAAGGGAAACTGCATTATTTGGTATATGAATGCAAAGCCAGGACAAATTGGAGCGCTTCTGTCCACAGAAGGCAGATTCATCCTGGATCCAACTCCTGATGATGATGATGATGATGATGATGATGATGATCCTCCACACTTGGTCCAGTAGCTGAAAAAGTGAAGGAATTCACTTCTGAAGAAAAAAAGATGACGATGTATATGCACACACATATATACATAAATGGTCCTCCTTGCACACACATAGTAGCACCTCACTAGTCCTATTAGGGCATTCTCTCTTTACCCTTTCTATTTGATTTACCATTGTGTGAGGTGTGTGTCTCCTTGATAGGTTTCCATTTGTGGAGGACAGTGGCCCTGATGTCAGTGGGGTAGTGAATCTGCTCCAGGTTTCAGTCAGAAGCAGTTGGAACTCTAAAGGAGCTATCCAAGGTGTGAAGCATCAGGGTCACCACACTCCACTGCCTTTCATTTGTTGGGAAGGCAAACATCTGCATTAGGAAGCATTATCTACTTGTGAAGAGCAATCTAGAATGTTGGAATATCATGGTTCTAAACAGCATTGACAGAACCTCCAGAATAGAGCCAGCTCCCCATTGCAGAAGTTCCCTCCATGGAATGAAATAAAGCCACTGATAGGGGCGCAAAAGGGGAAGGCAATGGACCTCTTCCCAGTCTCCCCCTCACATGCTGGTATTCATGTAGGGTGAAGAGAGCACCCAAATAGGGCATCTCTCAGGGCCAAAACAGACATTACTTTAAATGCATGTCTAGTACCTTTACTCTAGAGAAGGCACAGCAACCCAATCCAGATCATAACTCCTCTACACACACAGAGACCCTGATTTAGACTGCACTCCCTGTGCCTCTTCTAGAGTAAAAAGGAACAAAGACATAGCCTCTGGACACACATTTAAAGTCATGTTTCTTTATCCCTCCCATCTACACAGCAGTATCTGTCTCACCCATCGTACCCTCCTATGTTTTTGTCCCTTCACCCTTTCTGCAATAACACCAAACATGCACACACACTCACACACATACACACATCATTCTTCCTTCTTTCCTGTGGCTCTCCATCCCACACACCACTGCTTACACCTTTTAAACAGCTATCACTCCACCATTTTCTTCTGGCCAGATTATACTTCCTGCTTCTATAAAGGCGAGCCCCACGCACTTACCCGGCCTCTTTCATTCTTCTGGCCCCCACCCTCCCGCCCTTATCTAATATGGGATTAGCTAGTCGCCCCCTTTGGAGGGGGGCTGAGTAGGAACTTTACCTGCCACATATTGGGTGCAGTGTACAGTTTTTTTGCCTACTCCATACTGGAATTTAATATTAGTTGAGGGTGGGTAAATAGGTTGAATTGTTGGCAGGGTTGTGCTGGAATCTTGGGATATCAGATGAGGTTGGTGAGCACTCGTCGGGCACCTTTATGGTGATTGGCAGGTTCGGAGGCCTGGTCATCAGGGGCTGTGTGGCTCTCAACCCAGGATATGGATTGCCTTTAGGAACATCACTGTCTCACTTACTTGGGGTTACATGGCTCCAGGCGGGAGTGACATGGGGAGGTCTCCCCCCCGAGCACACAGATGTAGCTTAAGAAAGGAGCCAGGTTTTAATCTGAATCCTGGCTTGACCGAGTGGCTCACCTTTTATGCAGGCTAGTTGCCTGGAGACAGGATGCTTAGATTCCTGCACTCTCACATGCAGATGCAGGGAGGGGTGAGTTACCTCATTTAAATAAAGAGGCCCTAGTTATACCCAAGCTCTGATGTCCATGTCATTATCTCCTTGTTTCTCCCTCTATCCACAATAGATTCACCTATTGAATTTGGCTGGTACAGAAGGGTGAGCATTTCATTTTGGTTTGTTTGAAATAATAATTTGCCAAACTTCACAAATTTCTTCACATTTGGGAGAAAAAGAACTTAAGTTTTTTTTTAAAAAAAATGGTGAATGCAGGAGAAACCAAAATGGACACATATGTCAATCTCCAGTTTTATCACAAAAAGCAGGGTCATTTGACAATTCTATAGTGTTTTTCTAAAGAAAAAATATTCAAGAAAATGTCGATGATTAGGCGAACTTTTGAACATGCACATACATACCTTAAATCTTAATGCTTGGTGAGGAATTTTAAAGCAATCTTGCTAAATATGAGCTTGCCTTTTCCTTAAATTCTTAAATTGCACAGTATCCAAACTGAACACAAAACAAGTTAGGGGGTTATAAATCAATTTTTTTAAATTATTTTTTTGCAAACGAATTCAAGCAAGGATGATTGTGCCATTGTACAATTACAAATTGTGATGGCTGTTGCAGGCTATCAATAGAAAATAGGGGTGTGCACGGACCCCCCGCTCCGCTTCACTTCCAGATCTGTGATTTGTGGATCGGGCTGCTTCGCCCCGCCCCCACTCCGCCTATGTCCGCTCCGCTTCGCTCCGCTCGGAGCTCCGGATCCGGATCGGAGCTCCGTTTCCCCCCCCATAGGGTTGCATTGAAAGCTAAAAAAGTAAACAACTTTTTTTCTGTGAAAGTTAGAAACCTCACGTTTGGCACCATGACACCTCATGGACGTATACACACGCACACCAAGTTTCAAGGCAATCCCATCATCCCCTGATTTTTGGGGAATTTATGAAAATCGGGCACCCCTTTTCATAGCTCCGTCAATTTGCATGTTAGAAACCTCAAACTCGGCACCATGAAAGCTAATCCATGTGTCCACATGGACGCCCAGACTCAAGGCAATCCCATCATCCCCTGATTTTTGGCGCGGCTTTAAACTTTTTAACTCACTCCAAATCAAGTCCCATTCTACAACTACGTCAATTTGCACGTCAGAAACCTATCCTTTGGTCCCATGACAGCTTACCCATGTGTCCCCATGGATGCCAAGTTTCAAGCCAATCCCATCATCCCCTGATGTTAGGGGAAGTTTTGAAAATCGGACACTCCAGTATGTCAGGGATTTTAAAGTTGCAATGCAGACAGCTCAATGGGGCCAGTTGAAAGGAAATCCCAACATGCCATGAAATAACCCTAAATCTTCTTGCACACTTGAAAAATGGATTTTTGAACTTGATAAAGTCTAAGTGAGCACAGGAAAGACTTCTCCCCTGAGTCAAAGCAAGACACATACACCATCCCTGCGAGGCGGGAAGGGGAGAAGGGAGGGAAGGCAGGCAGGCAGGCAGCATGCATTGTAGTGCTGCAAGGATGGCTTGAGCACTAACGCATAGCAAACCAACCCGTAAGCGGGCACAAGGAGCAAGTGAGGCAAAGATGGCTGGTTGTTTCTTTCTAAGCCAGCAGTTACGCATTAAGGGGCACAGAGGAGGAGGACTGGGAGCAAGCGTGCCGGAGGGTGCTGGGCATGAACCGCAAAGCCCATCTCCCAGGCACCAGGTGGGCAGAGAGGCAGGCAGAGCAGGCGAGGAGTCAGTCCTGGCAGATGCCCCACCACAGCAGCACCCCGGGGGAGGCGGGCAGACAGGCAGGCAGGCAGGCAGGCTGCGGGCATTTCTGGGGGCACAAGGAAGTGAGGCAAGGATGGCTGGTTTCTAAGCCAGCACTGCAGTTAGTCACGCATTGCAAACGCAAACCATCCCAGCGAGTCGGTCACCGAGGAGGGCAGGCTAGCAGAGGGGCAGGCAGAGTGACATGTCATCGATCTAGTATTGGGGAGAGTCAGTCCCAGCAGATGCCCCACCACAGTAGCACCCTGGGTGGGCGTTGGAAAACGCCATCTTGTTGGTCCATACTTCCCCCACCCCATGTCCTGCAGGGTTGCCTGCCTAACCCTTGTGGGGATGGGAGATGGAGAGCTTAGAGTGGCAGTGCCAGCAGCAGCAGCAGCAGCAGCCTTCAGCTTTCCCCTGGAACCAGTCGCCTTGCCCACCTCTTTCCCCAGCAAGATCGCCTGGTGCTGCCTCTGAAGATGCATCTTCATGCTGCTGGTTCCATAATGCCCTGTAGATGAACCCCTGCTTAGGGTGAGTTTGCAGTGGCGACAGACAGCAAAGCGGGGATCCGCTCCCAACTCAAAGTGGTCCCACACTATACTTGTCTTTCGCTTCCGTGGTGACACCACCAATTGCCCGCCTGAGCTCTCTGGTGTTGCCACAGAAACAGGGGTTGCAGCGGAAGAGGTGTGGGATGAGACTGGGGAGAGAGCCTCGGCCTGCTGCTGCTCCTCCTCAACCCCCACATCCTGGAGAACCACCACCTCTTCATGCTTGTCTAGGAGGTCTGGAGACAGGTCCAGCAGCGGGCTCATGGGCTCAAACGATAATGAAGGAGTTGGGGATACTCCTCCTCCTCCGCCTATTGTAATGGGACTGCAGCCACGTGCCTCTTGCAAAGGGGCACTTTTCCCATTCCCACCCTCAAAAAGAGAATGCCGGGCACAAGTAGCAGAAGAGACTGCCTCTGCCTGCTGCTTGTCCTGCTTCTGTTGCAGAGCAGCCAGCCAAGGACTTGCCCGTTTGATTTTCACAGCAGGAGAGGCAGCCTGCTTACTGGTGCCAGCCTGAGCCTTGCCTTTAACACTGCTTTCACCACGCCCCTTCACAGACATGCGCCTGCTCCCTCTTCTCATTTTGATTATACTAATACTAATAATAATATGTATAAGAATATACTAATAGTAATAATAACATGTATAAGAATATATTAATATTAATAATAATATGTATAAGAATATACTATATGTAGGGAAATGGGACAAGAAGTGTGTGTATGCTTTGCCCAAACAGGATTTGATTTAAATGCTCTATCTGTTGCTGTTGCACAGCAGACTCACAGTCCAAGTAACACAGAGCAATAGAGAAAAATATTTTTTTTGGTATTTTTTGGGTTTTTTTGTATATAGATAGAAGGAACAAGGAAGATCAAACACAATCAGGCTTTAAGAGAGGGGAGGGGGGAGAACCAACCAACCAAACAAACACACACTCCAAAATTTAAAAATAAAGTTTATATTAAATCAAAGTAAGGGAAAAACACAGAGCAAACTAAGCAAAAAGTCACGCCAAGCTAAATCCTATCTCCAAAGTCCAAACACAGCAGCAGCTAAAACTACCTCCTATCCCCACGAACGCCAAAACCCACAAGACGCTGAGAGCTCTGACTGTGAGAGTGACTCTGGCTTAGTCCCCCCCTCAAATGCTGGGATTGGAGGATGCTTCATGAGGTGATCAATTCTCATCAGGATTGGGAGTTGAATGTGCCTGTCATCGCTTCAAATAAACCCCGCCGCGCCGCAGCTGGTTTACCCTACCGTTTGTATTGTAAATGTACTGATTTTTTTAAAAAAATATTGCACGTGAACCACAGGACGCAGAAAGTTGAGAGTAGGCTCAAAATGACCCCCATCCACGACTCTCTGAGCACAAGAATTTTCAGAACAATAGCTTCAAAAACAACCCAGTTATCCGTGATTCTTTTCCGCAATGCAATCCTATGGGCGAAATGTTTTCAAGATGGCGATCGGAGCGGTCCGCCTGAAAGAGGAGCTCCGAAAAATGGGCGCTTCTCTTCGCCTTGCTTCTAGGGGTCCGCTTCTACTACGCCTCTGGGCAAGGTGAAGCAGGCCAATCCGCCCCTGCTTCAGTGCTTCTAATCGGAGCGGAGCACATGCCTAATAGAAAACACTTTCCCAGTTCAAAATATCATATACTTGAAGTGTTATTGAAAGAGTAGTTGAAAATGCCACAGAAAAAGATTGTAGTCACCCTAAGTAGCTTGTTCCTTTGAAGAACTGTTCTTACTGTTAAGACTATATTTCCCCTAATACATAACCTACATCTGCCATTGTGCAATTGAAACCCATTGCTTCATGGCTAGAGGCAATATTCATGGATATTGGTCAACAACTGTTCTCCTTCATCTCTGTGACAGACTGTTAAATATTTGAAGGCTATTGATATGGTTGTGTGCTCTGGGAAGTTATATTGCTGATCTACACTGCTGCTTTATAATGGTTTGTAACAGTAGTGACAACTGTTTAGGCCCAGGACACACACCATATACAGTTCTCAAACCATTTCCAAAATGTCATATCCTGCTTGGTGTAGATCTGGCCTGGGAAACTGTGTACTATTTATACCAACTAGCATCTCCAGTACCATCCAAGGCAATATCATGAAAATTGTTCTAATCAGCAAATTAAATCTTAGTTTACTAGTTTTATACCAGTAACAAATGGAAGGAGGAATTACTTTTCCAAACAAAAAAATTAATGAGCCTGCAGAAACCATGGCCTAATTTACACCAAGCAGGATATTGCACTATATTCTGATGGACACTTCCAAAGGCATCTCTACTAGGATGGTGAAGACAGGGGCAGCCCCATCCCTTAGCAGGAGGGAAAACTTCGAATGCATGAATATCTGATGCATATTTGTAAAGACATCCCCATTATTTGGGGCTGCCCAAGGGTTGTAAGGCAACTACCACATTAAAGCCTTACAAACACTCCCAGCACAGCTTGGGCATGGTGAAGTCGTTGCGGGTGGGGGTGGTGAGACGAGGTGTGGAGGCTTTCAATTGGATGGCCTCACATCGTGCCACTAAGGAGGGGAGGGGTTTCCAAGGTTATTTAACTAGAAAATTCACCCCTCCCCTCCTCTTCTGTTCAAAGTGGCTCCCTCCCGCCCTTCCCTGTAGGTAGTGTGGTTTATCGGTCATCACTAGGAGGCCAAGTAGGATTTTTTTTACTTATAACCTACTGTTAAGGTCATAAGTTTTTTCGCCTACTTCACACTGCAAAACAGGTAGTAAATAGTAGTAAATAGTAGGCATGTGCTCCGCTCCGATTAGGAGCGGAGAAGCAGTAGCGAATTGGCCTGCTCCGCCTTACCCAGAGGCGGAGTAGAAGCGGACCGCGGACCCCTAGAAGCAAGGCGAAGAGAAGCGGCCATTTTTCGGAGCTCCTATTTCAGGCAGACCGCTCCGATCGCCATCTTGAAAACATTTCGCCATAGGATTGCATTGCGGGAAATAATCGCGGATAACTGGGTTGTTTTTGAAGCTATCGTTCTGAAAATTCTTGTGCTCAGAGAGTCGTGGATGGGGGTCATTTTGAGACTACTCTCACCTCTCTGCATCGTGCGGGTCGTGTGCTAGAATTTTTTAAAAATCGGGTAAACAAACGGACAGCGCGGGTCAAACGGCGGTTTTCGCCCATAGGATTGCATTGAGGAAAAGAATTGGGGATAACTGGGTTGATTTTTAAGCTATCGTTCTGAAAATTCTTGTGCACAGAGAGTCGTGGATGGGGGTCATTATGAGACCACTCTCACCTCTCTGCGTGGTGCGGGTCGCGCGCTAGAATTTTTAAAAAAATCGGCGGGAAAAATACCTTTTTCAAAGGGCTGAGGGGCAGAGTCAGCTCCCGGTCATGATCACATGATCCCAAAGTTAGAGGAGGGCATAGGCAAAATGGGTAACTTGGGATTCTGGGAAACTTCTCTTTCTTAATCTGAACACACTTTTCCCAGTGTTTTTTAACACAGTAGCCCCACCAAATGCACAAACACAACCTGAAATCATATACTAAGCCAAGAATAAGAGATAGAAACACAGCACTGCTACCCACCCTAACTTTGGGGAACAACTGAAAAGATGTGGTGCAAGGGGATGAGCTCCCCTAGGGCATCTCATTGTGGACGTGCCCCCACTCTCTCCTGTACTGGAAGGCCATCAGAGCCTTCCAAAGAGAGTAAAACGGTGGAGCAATGCCTATCATGAGTCGAAGTGAGCGTTTACTTCTTAGTGGTGGAGCGATGCCTATTATGAGTTGAAGTGAGCGTTTACTTCTTAGAGCTGTTGGTGAAGCAAGTTGGTGAAGCAATGGCTTTCTTGAGCTGAACTGGCAGCTGCTTCCCTCTCCTCCGGGCACATCCCCCTATTGCTGGTAAAAGACAGATATAGCCTTTTTAAAAAAGTTCTTCTTGCTGTTTATTCAGCAACACTGCTGCTTTTAATTCCACCCCTCCTTCGTTTATTTACTTGTTTATTTATTCCATTTTATATGCATTACTGGCTTATCCTTGGCTCACTTCCTTATGCCCCCAGAAATGCCAGCTGCATGCCTGCCTGCCTTCCCTCCCTCCTCCCCTGCCCACCTCGCAGGGATGTTGTGTGTGGCAGAAATTAAGAGCCTGCTTTCACAGTCTGAGAACAGAACAATAAACTTTGAGGAGCATTTGTGCTGAAGCTTTAGAATTTTATATTTGTGAGAAGAACCTAGTTTTGTGAAAGGACCTAGTGTTGCATAGTGCATAGTTTTGGACTTGGATTGGAGAACACTCTGTGGAAATCCCATGAAGCTGTCTGTGTGGACATGGGTGAGTCCCTCACAGACTAAGGCTGTAGCTAGACCTAAGGTTTATCCCAGGATTGTCCTGGGGTCAAACCTGTTCATCTAAGTGCCACACAGAGCATCCAGCGCTCAGGCAGGGATGAACCCAGGATGATCCTGGGTTAAACCTTAGGTCTAGCTATGGCCTTAACATACCACACAGAATTGTTGTGAAGATACAATAGTATAATGCCAAACATATTGCCCTTTGTTCCTTGGAAGAATAGTCAGATACCATGGTGATAATAAGTGTAACCACTGGATTTTATCTCTGAACCTGAAAAAGAGTGTTTGTTTTTATTTTATGTTATATTATCTAAAAAGGTTTGTTACTCACAACTTTGGATTCAGTGTTACTGAGAATAAATGCTTTTCTTTCCCAGCTTTTACAAAATGATTTGGAAAGGTTAAAAAGGTCTGTTTAAATCAAGATATGGAACGTTCTAGAATTCTTGCAGTTTCTATGCAGTTAAAGATGTGTGTTCATGAAGTAGTCAAGAAAGAAATATTACATAATATGAGGGCATTTTTTTATTTTACCATTATGGCCTGCAAAAAAATACCAGGGGGGGGGGAATGCTGTTTTATTACTTTTAGCCTTTTGTACACTATAGCTTTATTGAGCAACTGAACCAAAATAGGATTTGGAGCCTTTGTTCTAGGAGTGCAAGCTGAACAAATAGAAGACATGACTTATGAGAAAATTCTATAACTTGAAAGATGGTGGAATATTTAAGAATAAGAACTGACATTACTTAAAAGAGTGTGGGCATTCTGCATGCTCTTGCCATACTACACAGGAGAACATTAATCATCTGGCAAATAGATGAAGATGAAGTCCTGATCAACACTTGTAGCCAGAGTTCATGACTGCAGAAACATGACAGTAAATTATTTCACTCCACATTGAGTCATGGTATCTATGTTTCTGAATAAAACAATGCCATTTCAGTAGTCTGTTCAATATATGCTTCCTGCACAAATTCAGAGTAGAATAGCAAAAGTCTGACAGGATATAGAGGAAGGAAAGGAAATTTGTCAAATCTTTAGGACTTAGAATAGATTTATTAGGTATTTGAATGAAGAAAATGGTGGCTAGATACATAACACTTATTAAGGTATGATGGGACCAGGCACTTGGGATATATTTTTTTGGTGTTCTAAAAAATGAACTGACTCCCAAGTCTATTTCCAAACCCAATTCAAGGTTCTGGTGTTATTTTTAGAGCTGTTCATGGATTAGGACTGTGGGACCTAAAAAAACTGCCTAAGTATGAACCTCTTCCTTTGCTAAGATATTAGCCACAGATATGGTGTATGATAACCAGAAAAAGGGGGCCTATTCATTGTTAGCACTTGATGGTGGGATTTACATACACCCCCCCCCCACTGTCCTGGGAGAGTTTTTGAAGGAAGGAATATTAATCTGTTAGACAAACAAATAAAAAACAATATCAGTGTCATGTGTGTTGATGACACTACAAAAGGTAATATCATTACTTGGTACCATGACATACATTAGGCAGTAGGGCAGAACCCATTAAAGCTCTCAGTTAATATTAGTTAAAGTCTACTCAGATCCAGTTTCATGTTTTGTTAGGTCAAAGGTGGGCAACTTATGGTCCTGCATGTTTTTGGCTGCAGATTCCATGACCCTTCACCACTAGCTATGCTGACTAGGGCAGACACAAGCTGTAGGCCAAAATATCTGGAGGACCATAAGTTGCCCAACTCTGTGTTAGATGTATATGATAGATTACACTGGTCATACTTTAAAGAAAGGGGGCATATTCCTCATCAGCTGTGTGCTTAGTGAGAAGAGGCACATAGGGATATAGGACTCCTCCATACAAAATTGAATCCTTGGACAATCAGGATTCCCCTTTGAGTGGAGAAGCCCTACAGATATACATGCCCACAAGCACAGAGCTCATTCTCACTTGTCATCTTTGCAGAGCAGCTGCTTTGCCTTGTTCCCATGACTGAAGGCAGGGAAATGAGGGAATGCATAGGTCCAAATAGCATCAAGGCTGAAACCAAAGCTGCCAGATTGCATGGCTGGCTGTCGTTTTTATTTTTAATTCATTAGAGTTCTATACTGTCAAAAGCTGAAGTTATTGAGGTAGGCATAATATGGGAATGATCCCCCCTACACACACATTGTGTGAACACATGAGGGTGTAGAAAGTCCCCGTACATTCATCTAGTTGTTTTGTTATCAATAATAGTCTAGTCTTCAGCCATTTCATCTCTTCAACATCCCTACCCATTTTTTTTAGGTGTTAAAGCAATGTCCATTTCTGCCTGAAAGGCAAACACGTGGAAGTTGATCCATGTGATTATTTGAAGTCTCTTGCTGGGTAGCTCTTGCTGTTGTCATCTCTGCCTTTTCCACCAAATTGATATGAACCAGCTATCATGGATTTTTAAAAAAATAAAAAAATCTTGATATTCTAGATCCCTGCTGTGTCCTTTAGTCAGATGACATCTAAGCACATGATGGAGAATGTCAGAAAGAGCCTTTGTTTTCCAGGTCACTTTTCCTGGTGTACTTCACAGAATAATGATGCTGGATCTATGATAGGAATATGAATTGCTGCTCAAAGAAGCCACCATTTCAGGTTCTCAGCCAATTGATATGTGGGCCAGATTAAGGAAGTCCTGGCTTCCTGCAGAAAATTGAAATGGGGTAATGTGCAGATGTAGAGGCATGATCCAGTAAAAGTTAGTTGCTGTTTTAAATTAGATATGAATCCAGTCTGACAGGTTTTTGCTGTTATTGTTATTCATATGTCAGCAAAACATACTTTATGGAGCAGTGTAGTCTGTGCTATTTTATTCTGTGACATAACACCACGACCATGACCATGACCATGACCATGACCAACAACAACAACAACAACAAGGCAGAACCCTGCCCTGAGGAAATTACAGGTAAAATTTTGGCAGTGGGAAAGACAAAATGCAAAATGGAAATGGGAAAAGGGGCAAGAAAAGAGTAGCAAAGAATTGACTTGAATACTTGCTATTGAAGTCTCATTTCTGTTGGGAAAAGTGACCAGGAGATGCAAATTCCAGTGATTTTGGTTGTACATATTTCCAGATAAGTGTACATAAGGTTAAACTGCTGAGATTGCGTCTTTCAGTAAACCTATAATAATGCGCAGAGGTCCATCAATCAATAAAATGAAATCAAATTTTTAAAACCCATATATTCTCTCGTTAGCATGAAATGGGAAAACACACCTATTTTTTTCCAGATCCTGAAGACAAAACTTTCAGAAAGTTGGAAGCATTAAATCAGCCTTGTGTATATGCTTTAAAATGTGCCCAGATTATGACTCATGTCGCATATTTTCATATGCCCAAATGTGTCTTGAGAATGCCATATATGGCATTCACAAGACTCATTTGAGCACTCAAAAATTCAAAACAAAAGCTTACTGTTGTTGATATCAGCACATTTAAAATGGATGTGTAAACCCTTAGGTTGGTGAGCAACTATACAAAAATGGAATGGATCTATCAGTGTCTTAGTAGCTGCAGCTGCCGCAAGTTACATTGTTAGTCTTTTCCCCTCTCTCGTCTTTTGATTTTTCTTTTTTCTGCTTTATATTCCTCTGGTCTTTTCCCATTAACTTGAGTAATGGGAAGACCAGGATATATGGTGGGATGAGACCTGTATTTTCTCTGCATTGTACCCATCCTTCATGTTGTCTAAGGATCGTTTCAGATGATCTTTTCTTTCTTTTTTCATTCCATAACTGCACATTTGCTAAATGGAGGGGGTGGGGTGGGATGTGACCAAGGATCAGGAACAGGGATGACTGTGAAAGTTATTTGGTTTACATCGCAATGAAAACTTACCAAATTTGCAATTCACAAACCTGAACACAACCTCGAATGCTGTTATCCATCAAAATCTGTAATTTCCTAAAAGTTTGTATTGCAGTTCACAAATGCCTGCTTCCCGCCCGGTGAAAGAAAGAAGGCACATCCAAAGGCATGTGTGCCATGTGACACATGGATGGGGGCAGGGCCTATAAGGGCCAGCCCCGCCAATGCTCAGCCTCTTTTGCTTTCTGGCTCCCACCCTCCCTCTCTTTAACCAGTATGGGATTAGCCGGTCGGGTGGGGGTTGAGTAGGAATTTTACCTGCCACAAATTCACAGTTGTGTACAAGTTTTTTGCCTACTCCATATTGGAATTATGATTAGTGGAGGGTGAGTAAATATGTGGATTAGATTGGATTGACAGAGGTGTGTGGGAATTTGCACGATATTACAATAGGGACCGTGAGCACTCTGGCATCTTTTGGTGATTGGCATATCCAGAGGTCCTGCTCCTTGGGGGCTGTGCAGCTCTTGTGTCAGCATATGGTTTGCATTTGCAGACCTTCCTGCCTCACCTATTCAGAGCTGTGCAGCACTGGGCGGGGATGATGCAGGGTGGTCTCCTCACACTTTCTAAGTGTTTCATAAGACACCTGGCTCCTGGCCTTGGAGACTGGCGTGACCATAATGGCAGGCTAGATGCCTGAAGAAAGGATCTAATAGATTCACACACTTCTACATGCAGGTCCAGGGAGGGGTGAAGTTCCCTTATTTAAATAAACAGGCTCTAGTTTACCCCCATCTCTGGTGTCTATGTCTTTATTCCATGCTTCCTTCTTCACTTGCAAAAAATCATTTGAAAAATATATACACAAATGTGTACATTTGAAACTGTGTGTACAAAACTTTATATTTGGAAAAATAGCACAGTAATGCATGATTCAATTTGAAAGCTAAAAATATGTGTATTTGAAAATATATACATGCATACGTGATACACATATATGCATACATTTCAAAACATATGTACAAAACATGCTTATATTTTGAAAAAAATATGAGCATGAAAATGTGTAAATTTCATGGAGTTGAAAAAAAAAGAAAATTGCAATCTGATGCAGAAATGGGACAGAACAAATTTAGCAGTGGAAAAATGAGAACCAGATTGAAATCAAGGTTGAGAAATCCACACACTCCTGATCATGAAGTATGGGGGTTAGCTTTTAACATCCCAAAGCCTTTGGAATAGGATACAAATAGAATAAGGCCCTTCTCCATGAGCCCCTGCCAAAGGAAGTGAGGCAGGTGGCTACTAGGAGGAGGGCTTTCTCCACTGTGGCACCCTGGCTGTGGAACGAGCTCCCCAGAGAGGTCCGCCTGGTGCCTACACTGTATTCTTTTCATCGCCAGCTGAAGACCTTTTTATTTTGTCCGTATTTTAACACGTAAATTTAAAGTTTACTGTTTTAATTCTGTATTTTAATCCTATTTCAATTTCTGCTGTGTGGTTTTATCCTGGTTGTGCTTTTTATATTGTATTTTTTATTTGGGTTTTTAGATTGTTGGATGTTTTATTATGTTCTTAACAGTTTTAATTTTTGTGAACTGCCCAGAGAGCTTTGGCTATTGGGCGGTATAAAAATGTAATAAATAAATAAATAGGATGTTTATGCACACAAGGCCAACGTTTTTGAACAAGTTGTTCAATGAACCCCCAAAGTTGTATGTGCATCATTGTCAATTAAGTGATCAAAAACATCTCAATGAAAGTACAGAATTTCACATTCTGGACTACACTGGCGGTCACTTCCAGCCTTCCCCCTCCCCTCTCCCCCCCTTTTTTTTTTTTTAAAAATGTAGCAGCTGGTTTTGGACTATTTTCTAATTGAGGGCTAATGGAGTAGGTGGTCTGTTTGAGAGAGTGCAGTAACTATGATGCTTTGTTCGGATCAGACCAGATGTCTGGTGTTTTGTTATAAATTAACTCTGTAATTGTTTAAAAAAATACTCAGCTGATGAAGGCCACACATGTGGCACAGATGCATATCAACAGTTCTGCTGTAAGTGTTTTGTAATTAATGACTGGAATACAGAAGATATTTCCCACTGAAGGCTAAATGTGCAACTCTTAAAGAAAGACATGTGATTGCTAAAACACTAGGAATTACAATGAATGCTTGCCCGCTCAGTATTCTTTAGTGGAAAATAGCCCAGAAGTACTTGCAATTTTTATTGCTACACTAAACAGCTTTGCATTTAACTGATGACACAGCAATGAACAGAAAACAAAGGCAAATGGATGTCAAGGAATGGTTTGTTAATTTGAAACTATGCCTGTAAGACAATGAGCAGGCATTTAGTAAAAGTATATCTGCAAGAATCCAGACCCTGGTGGAAGCACAATGTCAGCTCCCACAATACGGACACCTAGTGATGACAGATTGAATCAGGACTAGCACAGAAAGAAGAAAAGGTAGAATATGTTGCTTATCTTTACAGTCCCAGGCTCAGTACTGTCTTGTTCTTCCCCTGGCCTGATCTGGGGTTGTAAAATTCAGTGTGGCAGTAGAATCTGCAACCTCCATCCCATAGTTGCTGCTGTACCAAAAGCAGGTCTTCCCTGAGGAAGGGTCACAGCTCAATGGTAAGGGCACAAACTCTGTATGCAGGAGATCTGAGGTTCAGTCTCCAACATCTCAAATGGTCAGGCAGCAGGAGATTGCAATTCAGATAGACAATACTAACTAGATAGCTCAATGGTTTGACTCTACATGAGGCAGCTTCATATATCCATACTGCTCCATGTGATCCAGCCAACTTTTTAATGATCACCTGAACAGGAACCATGGGCGGCCGCTTAGCCAAACACAGCCTGAGAACTTTGACCATAGCTAACCTCTCACAAGAACAGACTTCCTCCACCATAAAACACTGTCAATTTTACCAGATGACTGGATTAAATTCAAAGGTGAATCCAAACAGAGTTTATGCTGCTTCAACTTCGCCAATGTAAGTGGATTTCCTCATCAACTGCTCCTTCCCATGGCAGCCCTGCCAGTACCCTGAAAATGCTACACAGGGAGATAGTGAGAGACTCAGCTGAATGGGGGGAAATGTGGTGTGTCCATGGGGTGGGGAGGAAAGCGATCCCCTAGAATCAAGGGAGGGGACTTCCATGAGCAGGACCCTTCCTCGTGTGGAAGGCAGATCCTGGATCCACCCCTTAATATTGAAAGCCAGAATTCCCTAGCCTTGACCTTCTTCCATGATGTAGAACCACACCATTCTCTGGCACCATTCTCTGGCACTGGAGGATAACTGCACCATTATCCTCCAGTGACAGCAGTTTAAAGAGCAAGATCAATTGGGGAGTGGGCAGATGTCAGTAGCTGTCTAGTTGAAGGAAGGTTTTCTGTCAGCTCACCTCAATTCTTGTGGCCAGAAATTCAAGGGAGTTCTGTTGACACAGTGCAGGGTGAAGGAATCAAACTATTATCACGGGCAGTTGCCTATGGACTGCTCCCAGAGAACATGTCTGACAAAACCATTTGTCTGGAACTGGCAGACCAAGTTCTGATAGTAGGCCTCTATCTATCTAATCTATCCATCCATCTATGTATCTGTGATAATTGTAAATAAATCCTAAACTGGAATCATACTAATCTTAGAAGAATTGCACAAAAGCAAGGTAACCTTGGTTTAATCACATTATAGCAACATTAAAATGGCTCTTTTTGGCAAGTCAGTGCTCCCTAGTCTATGGGAAATTATTCATTTGTAGTCATAGCTTCCATATAATTAATGGATTATTTTGAATTTATATCACATGTCTACTCCAATACTGTATTTATTATGATACAATTAGGTGTATATTTGACATTTTTATTGCTAAACTAATCTTGAAATGTGGAAGCCAGGAATTAAATGGAATAACACATGCATTATGGTTCTGCTCAGAACACTTCTGCACGCACACAGCTGTCTTGATATATGGAAGCTGAAAATCATCAGGGAGGCCAGTCTTTTTTCAGTATATTTCTATAGTGTAAAAGCTGGAATTATATATTCCAAAGGTAAATGATGTTATAAAGAAATGTCTTAGACTGGTCAGAGAAAGATCTATCTAGATCAGTATTCCTTGCTCTGTTGCTCAGCCACAGTAGCTCACCAGGATTTCAGGCAGGATCCTTTTTCATTCAGGCTTGCCTGTAATGGTACTCAGTTTTCACCACCCCACTGAAAAATGCATTGGAGGGTGAAAATTGTGGTAGAATACAACCCAGGGAGTCCACCATTGGTGGCAATGGCTTTGGTTCTCCTGGAAACTGCCATTTTTATTCTTCTAATTAGCCCTTGGATGACGACTATGTGATCCTACAGTATCATGTCCTGGGACTTTCTGACAAATAAATATGGCAGCTATTAAAGGACCAACGCAAACAAGCAAACAAAAATAGCACTGGAGACTAAGCTTTAACACCAAAGTTCTACACATGGAAAAAAAAATTTTTTTTACACAATGAATTTAAGAACACATTCCAGGCCCTAAAAAGAACAGCTGTGCACAACTGTCCTCTCAAAAAATTCCACCCTGTTTGTGGGCACAAAAAATGAGAGGGGGGACAATTTCACTGAATTTCTCTAGAGGAAGGAGAAATTTTCAAACAATTTCTTGAAGGTGGAGCTCACTAGTAAAAGTGGTCATAGCACTTCTTTCTTTCTTTCTTTCTTTCTTTCTTTCTTTCTTTCTTCACAGTTTTTTTTTTTTTTTGTGTGTGTGTGTATCACTAGTGCAAGTGGCAACAGCAGCATATGTGTTGGCAACCTGGTAACCATTTTGCATCCTTCACCATGCCCAAACCTAGGGCATTGGGTGTGAGAGGTGGGGAGGGGACTGCCCCAAAAATGGTGGAGAAAAATTGGTAGTGGTCAAGAGTACAATGTGTATTTTTTCTGCTATATAGCTCTCTGTTGCTTTCCAGCCTCCAGGCTGCCTGCAGCTCTGTAAGAGTTATATGGGAGGAATTATCTCATGCTATCTTCCCCTAGGCCTTAATTAAAGTTTGTGAAAGTTTGTGAACCGCCCAGAGAGCTTCAGCTATTGGGCGGTATAAAAATGTAATAAATAAATAAATAAATAAATAAATAAAATAAAGTGTGGGAAGCTGAGGATGTTACAGGCTGCCAGAAAGATGAATGTACAATGAAAGACAGAGCTCTCTAACACACTATTTGGCCATCTCATAAGTAAGGTAAGCTCAAGAACACTGAACCCAATCCATGAGAATGTCTCTGAAATTTTATTCTCCTTTGAATTTCTTTCTGAAATTTTCGAGAAACTCCCTGGGACCACTTTCCAGTGGTGGGCAGGGCAAAAGGGGATAGGACCCAAAATACCAGCATATTTTATCTTAAAGCTCTTACTGCCAGTAACTAAACTTTAGAAAAGTCATTTCCACCTTTTAGAAACTGTAGAAAAGCCCTGAAACTACCAAATGATTGGCATTTGGGAGAAAGAGGTGGAACCAAAGAAGGGGACATGTGGCCATAAATGTAATCCTGGAGGGACAGATTGGAACCCTAGATGGACTAGACTGAGTCTGCACACATGAGGTTCCACCCCTTTGGTACAGAGTATGCACATGTGCTCTTTAAGTCTCCCCTCTCTGGCAGAAGTCCCCAACACTCCTTGCCCTGAAATGCCACCCTGAAAGTTTGAGGGACCCTCTGGAAGAGCATTTCATTAGGCACAAACTCCCCCCACCTGAACAAAGGAGAATGGGCAACTCATCATATCCTCATGCAGAAGTGGTTTGTGCATATGTAGGCGTGTGTGTGTGGGAGGGCTTTGAATCCCAGCCACTAATCATGTATTGTCTGCACAATGAATATTGTCCATACTGAACTCCATTTTAAGCAAACCAATGCTGCATTCATGGTGAGGTTTGAAATGAAGCAGTGCCACAGGTTTGTTGATCTTCTTTTTTCTAGTAGACCTAACAGATATTGGACTGAAGAAGGGCAAACTCTGTGAGAGAGAATCCCACTCACCCCCTACAAAACTCCCCTGTAGTAACTACATCACATCACTACAGCTTTATACATTGGACAGCATTATATGTCCTGTACTATAGTAGTAGTACTTATAAATATTCTACAAATTCATGTGACATTATTGGACATGGACTGGGGGGGAGTGTCAAATATTTTTCTATATTCATCCCACATTGCTCAAAATGGTTTGAATATGAAATGTTTGTTTAAATACTACAATTTCCTCTCATATTCTTAAAGCCAGGGAAGGTTTCTCAGAAGTATCATATAATGTTGTTGTTCTGTTTAACAGGGGTATTATCACTGTTGTCTTCAAATGAAGTGAGTAACCATGACAATTAATTGCCTTGCAACTTCCTTCAATTTTTTTCAAATGGTATCTTGTAGTGTGAGCACTTTCCACTGTATTTCATGAGTGCTCATATTAGCCTTAAAGCCCTTTGTAGTTGTTAATGTTTAGTGATGTATTGAATATTGCAATATTCAGGCAATTAATTTGTTGTGAAAAATTGAGTGTAGTGGGGAGGTGGCACCAGCTCCTTCTTACCCTTTAAGCTTCCTAACTTGCCCGGTATACTGGGAGAAATGCCTGTAAGATCCTCCTGGGATTTCAGGCAGGAGACACATACCTGAGTTCAGTAATGAATTGCTACAGTTTTCAGCAAACACTGAACAGGAGGAAACCGCCCAGGACTATATGCTGGAAGGAAAGAAAGACTATATCCCAGCAGCACAGGTGGTGGCAGTGACAGAGGAAGGAGGTAAGTCAGGTCATGCAGAGAAGGACTGGGCAGTTCACCTAGTGGGCCCAACACCAATATCCAGAAATGGCTACCATCCTGAAATTCCCAGCTTGGGGAAGCCAGACTATTCATTTGCTGTCCCAAAAGCTCCCATTGAGTGGGCAGAGAGATTCAGAGGCTTTGAATTTAAAAGGTCCTGAGAAGAGACTACCATCTATATAGTTCAGTTGTAAAGAAGTGTGAGCTTGGCAATGTTTTCATTTGGACTGCTGATCAGTCCCCTGTATTATCTAGATTGTTTTGTTGAACTATTTTGGGGTCAGACACCAGAAAACCTTGCTCTGGATTCTTCTTGGTTGTTATTTGATGCCTTGGTTGGCATCACAACTCTGGAAAGAAATCCAGCTGAAGCCATGGATCCTTCCTTCTTTACACAAAACAAAAAGTAAAGCATACAACACTAGTGCAGGCCCTGTAACATTGAGAAAATGAATATATATGTTTTTCATTTTTTAAAAAAGTGATGACCCTAGGTCTTTACATACCCACACATCTGTCACAACCATGTGCAACCACTGTTCCTTTTTAAAAAGGAAGGCAATTATGTATGTGCTCTACAAAACCCCCCCAAAACATTCACATATATAACTGCCTGTGGCTCTTTGACAGCTAAGTGTGTCATGCAACATATGATTAAATTCCTTTGCCCATTTTCTTGTATCATAATTTGCCTTAGTGCTCCAGAGATGAGGATGAAGAAATTTGAAGAGGCATTGCTAGCACTGTATCATCAAATACTAGTAAAGCAATTATATTACCTGATGAAACAGACCCTCAGAAACATTATCACCAACAATGGGATAATACTAGAAAAATACTAGAAAAAGGGAGGGAGGGTGGAAGCTGAAAAACCAGAGAGGCCGAGTACTGAGCAGGACCTTAAATGCTCAGCCCTGCCCCTGCCTCATGTGGCTCACATGTGTCTGCACATTTATTTATTTATTTATTGCATTTCTATACCACCCAATAGCCGAAGCTCTCTGGGCAGTTTACATGAGGCATTTATTCCTCTCCTCCCCTTCACAACTGCTGATACTCACACTCAAGCCGTACCGGCTGAGCGGGGGTAATGGACTTGCGATTGGAGAAGGAAGCATGGAATAAAGAC
The DNA here is from genome assembly GCF_023053635.1 of Elgaria multicarinata webbii. Lineage (NCBI taxonomy): Eukaryota > Metazoa > Chordata > Lepidosauria > Squamata > Anguidae > Elgaria > Elgaria multicarinata. Next base: position 86,517,046 of record NC_086175.1, read on the forward strand.
ATGGATACCCAGAATTTCCATGCCATCTTATGTCACCCCAAATTCAATGATTTCAGTGGAACCAGTTTGAGAGTTAGCTATGAGAAATTGTCACATGTTAAGTAATCAACAATGAGAGCTGAAGCTGTGTACATGTGTGCTTGTGAACCAACTCTTTTCACTTAATTCCTTTCTCTCAAAGTCACTGCACAATTGAGGCAGAAGATGTATTTGATAGCATGCTGACTCCATCTTCCATACTGTAACCCAATAGGCTCCTCTCCTTTCAGTTATGCACTCCTCCCATCTTCAACACTACCTAAAGCCACCAGGAAGGGGAGAAAACATCACTTCAAACTTGGGTATATAAAATCGATGTCAATCATATATATTACCCTGGACAGATGTCCTATTTATCAAACAGCCAGGCCTGAATATGAGAGAGAATAATATCCTCAGATTTTTTGAAGCACTCAGCAGGTTTTCCACTGAGAAGACCAACACTGAGTATGTGATGTTGAAGATTCTTTTAAGAACAGGATACTTCACTTAGATGAATACATGACAGCTTCTGAGACTGTGAAAAGAAATGTTAAATAAAGACAGTGATGCTGAGAATAACACAGCAGGTTTTCACCCACCCACCCCACCCCACCCCACCCCACCCCAAAACAAAGCCTAGGATAGAAATGTTTAAATTAAATTATTTAAATGAAAAGAAATAACTGAGAAAAATTAGTTTGGTTATATCAACCTTGATGGCAACTACATTCAAGGACAGATTTCTACCATTGTCATCAATAACAGTAGTAGTTTTTCTATTGTTAAATCAAGCTTTGGAAAGTTAATGTTATCATAAAAGTTGAATTCCTGGACCTAGCCATTCCATTGTGGTTATCTGTCCTAAAGACTACAGAACTTGTAGCCTGGACCAAACTGCAAATGATGGGAGAGATTATAAAGTCCTGTGTACATGATCTTGATCTTGTCTTTGGGAATTTTCTGGAAGAATTGTGGTATTGCCTGGGCACTCTGGTCACTAGTTTGTGGTAAAAGTGGAAAACAGTGATTTGGGGTAGATGGGGACCTATTCAATAGCTTTCAGAGCCTTATTATGGTCCAACAATTGCACTGACTGTGGCCAGACTATATGCATTGACAAAATATATTCTGAGTGAAGCGGTATGATATTTTAATGTGTGTGACTTGCAAGCATATGTGTATATCTATCTGTTTGTATTTGACTCCTGAACAACTCAACCATATTTACATAGAGTAGGAGTAATACATCATTCTTTTTTTTTTCGTTTTGGAAAATTATTGTTAATAGTTCCACTTATTTACTACTTGGCTGATAGAGTTCTTTCTCCACACATTTACTGTATATATTGCTCAAATAGATATGCTGGAGTATAAATGTAAGTAATTTCTTCCAGTTAATAACTAATCCTGGGTGAATCAGTACTAAGGACACAGTCCATTAGGTTTCTAACTATAGACATAATTTTCTTTAATAGACTAAGGAACAGCCATGCAACATTTTTCATTAAGATAAACCTAAAGAACATTCAGAGTGCTGAGTGGCATGAAGTTGAATAAATCCCATGCACTTGCACCATCATATCCACTGATAAATATAAGCTGGGGCAGGAGCTTGGAGATACCAGGCATTGCCCCCAAATGACAATTCAGGATGGCAACAGGTGGAGGGCATTGAGTAGGGCAGGGATCTCCAAAAATTTTGGGCCAGTCAGCAGATTTGGAATTTTGAGAAGTTGTGGTGTGCGTGTGTGGGATGGTAATTCACAAAATGGTTGTCATGGTCAGTCACAAGACACTCTTTTCACTGAAAGGCAAACTGGTGAAGATAAAAGAGTAATTGTCTACGAACCTGAATAAATGGCAGTGGTAAATTCTGTTCCTCGAAATACAAACCTACTTCCAATTCTCTCACGTGACACTGCACACACTCCACACTCCTGAGACAACAAGATATATACACACACTCTTTGGGGATTACCCACTTACACACACTCACTTTCTCTCCCTTGAGCTCCTTTAGACATTCTATTTTGACACCAACCAGATTTAAAGTGAGTCCTCAAGTATGGGTGCTTGCATCCATGTTCCGACCTGGACTCAAGAAGTCGTCTATGGGGCATGATGAGGCACTAAACAAGGCAGGCAAGAGTTGCAGACCTTGGACAGCATCAAGTGAGCAACTTGCTCTGACAAAGTTTGGAACTTTTATCCTTCCAGGACCACATCAGCTCCAAAGTTTTGCCACTTTCCTGAGGAATAGAAGGGCTTAAAACATCAGTCCTCCAGGTACCATGTTTTGGAGGGAACATTGTTAAGTATATGAAAAGAAATACTTGCTTAGTTATTAAAATTGTGTGTGTATGGCTATCTCAGGGTTAAACAGAGAAAGTATATCTGTGGGCAATTACCTTGAGATAGAGGCTGTTCTAGGAACCTTGCCAAGATTCTAAGTTAGCTTCATCACAGTTGTATGTAATGTAGATAAGAATTGTGTAGATCTGTATATAGTTTCTCATTTGTGTAAAATAGAACTGATCACTGCTCTCTGATCACTGCTTACTGATCACTGCTCTCTGTGTATGCCTCAGTGTGCTGATCTGAACTGATCTGAATTGGACTGCACAGAAACCTGAAAAAATAAACCAGCTCTGCTGTGTAAGACCTGTGTGATGTGTGTTTGTTTCTGAGCACAAGCAGAGTTCCAGAAAGAGAAAAGTTCTGACAATAACCCAACATAGGTTATGGGCCCAGTCTAGTCCAGTCCAGGAAGCCTACGCCAGCCTAACCCAGGCAGAAGAACCAGAACTTGGTGGGAACGGTGCAGTATCAGAACCAGAACCAGGAGTCTGCTAAAACAGAAAACTGTTGATGAAGGAAGACATCAAGCTAAAGCCAGTGCTGCAAAGTGAGGAAAAATCTCAGTCGGCTGACTCTGAGGAGGACTCTGAGCAGGAGGACGGTGAGATACCAATTCCTAAAGCAGAGGAAATGGCAGGAGCTAATATGTCTGGTTTGCATCAATTGTTAGAAAAGCTGAATGACTCTAACTATGCATTATGGTCTTACAAAATGCAAATGTATCTGATTCAGGCTGAACTGTGGTATGTAGTCACAGAGGATCCACCAGATAGAGCAGATCCACAGAATGCTAAATGGTTTAAGGACGATGCAAAAGCAATAGCAGTTATTGCATTAGCTGTAGAAGACTCTCAAATTTCCTTCATTCAGTTTTTGAATACATCAAAAGAGTGCTAGAATGCACTACAAGCTGTATATCAAAGAGAAACAGCGGGCAGTAAAGTAATTCTAACCCAGAAGCTGTATGGAATGAAGCTGAAACCAGGGGAGTCTATGTCAAACCATTTGAAAAGCATAAGAGAAATCTTCAATCAACTCAGGGCACGAGGGATGGAGTTTACAACTATACACCAAGTCTATGTGATTTTGTCAAGTCTTAATTCATCGTACGACGCGGTTGTCACCATGATGGAAAGTCAAGAAGAGAAAAATTTAACCCTCGAGTATGTAGCTAGAAAACTACTGGAAACCTATGAAAGAAGACAAGCTTCAAAACAACAGAGCCTTAAACATCCTGTGGCTGAATTTCAACAAAGCCATAAATCTTCTGATGTGGTGGCTGCATTAAAGGCAAGGAAATGCTTTAACTGTGGTTCCACAAGACACTTAAGGCGGGATTGCAACAACAAGAAGAAAAAGCTGTTGACAGCAAAGTAGAGAGAAGAAAACAACATGAATGAAGCTGAATCAACAAAGAAGTGTCTTCTAGCAAGAGTCAAAGAGACAATGAATCCTTGGTTTTTGGACTCTGGGGCTTCAATAAGTATGGCAAAAGACAAACTTTCATTTGTAACCTTGGAAGCTTCTACTTCAGAGCAAAAGTGTGTTACCCTTGCAAATAGAACAAAAATCCAGATTTGTGGTGTAAGTAATGTATATTTTGATTGTCTAAGAGTTGAACTACAAAGTGTTTTATATGTACCAGAATTAGAAACAAACCTTCTAAGTGTGTTTCAGTTAACAGAAATGGGGTATGAGGTTTGTTTTACTGAAGAAAATTGTACTATAAAACAGAGAAACAAGGTGTGTGTGCAGAGAATAATGAAAGAATCTTTGTATGTGATTAATACTTGTACAGAAAATGAAGTTGTAGCCAGCAAAGTCACAACAAAAACAATAGCCAATTGCAAACCACACCAAGAGTGCATCCATTTAACTCATAAAAGGTTTGGTCATGCTAACTATAAAACAATTTCTAAGATTCCAAAATTGTATGAAGGGGTGAAAATCAAACCATGTTCTAACTATGTAGAATGTAATGTATGCAGTGAAACCAAGTGTCATAAGTCAAACATTCCAAAACATAGTGAGAGAACAACAAAAAGAATTTTTGAATTAATTCATGCAGATCTTGCAGGTCCTTTTGAGACAAGTCAAAGAAGAAACAGATTTTTCTTGTCTATTGTTGATGATTACAGTAGATTTGGATTTGTGTATGTGTTAAAACAGAAGAGTGAAACTTTTGGAAAGTTTAAAGCCTTTGTTAAGTAGAATAAAAATAGATTTAAAGAACCTATAGCTAATCTAAGAACGGACCGGGGAGGTGAATTTCTTAGCAACCAATTTAAAAAATTCCTCAGTGATGAGGGTATACAACATGACCTTACTGCTCCATATTCACCATTTCAAAATGGAGTTGCAAAAAAGAAAAACAGAACCTTGCAGAACATGTTAAGAGCTCTATTGAGAGAGTCAGGATTGTCTAATCTGTTCTGGGCAGAAGCTTTGTCCACCTCAAATTATTTGTTAAACAGGCTTTACCACTCTGTACATGAAAAAACCCCATATGAAATGTTTTACAAAAGAAAACCTAGAGTGTCACATATAAGGGTTTTTAGAAGTAAATGTTTTGCTCATGTTCAGAAAGAAAACAGACCAAGAAAACTAGCTCAAAGAGGTTTGGAATGTAAACTGTTGGGATATGATACACAAACAAAAGGCTATCGTTTGTGGTCTCCATATCACAAAAGTATAATTGTGAGCAGAGATGTAGTTTTTCATGAACAAATGCAGGAAACAAAACAGAATGTAAGTTTGCCTGTAGAACAGAAAGCTGTAGAAACAGAAGAAATTCCTGAACAATCTCAGCAAGAGAGGGAGGGGGAAGAAACTGTAGAAGAGGAAACTATGCCTGTAACTATGCCAAGACGATCAGAAAAAGAACGCAAAGCTCCAATTCGTTATTCAGATGAATACCAAAGCAAACAGGTTTCTCATAGAGCTTTACTAATAGCCTATGAATCTACTTCATTTGAAGAAATTCAGGAAATGGAACCTACAGAAGCTCAGGGCTGGCATGAAGCAATGTCAGAGGAAATCAGAGCAATAGAAAAAAATGAAACGTGAGAGCTAGTACCTTTACCTGAAGGTCGTAAAGCCATTACCAGTAAATGGGTATTCAAAATAAAACAAAATGAAAAAAGACAGGTAGAATGTTCAATGGTAAAACACAAAGAGATGCTTTAAAGCTAAGTCTCAGATTGTAACACAATTTAAACAACATGCGCAAGAAGAAGACTGTTAAGTATATGAAAAGAAATACTTGCTTAGTCATTAAAATTGTGTGTGTATGGCTATCTCAGGGTTAAACAGAGAAAGTATATCTGTGGGCAATTACCTTGAGATAGAGGCTGTTCTAGGAACCTTGCCAAGATTCTAAGTTAGCCTCATCACAGCTGTATGTAATGTAGATAAGAATTGTGTAGATCTGTATATAGTTTCTCACTTGTGTAAAATAGAACTGATCACTGCTCTCTGATCACTGCTTACTGATCACTGCTCTCTGTGTATGCCTCAGTGTGCTGATCTGAACTGATCTGAATTGGACTGCACAGAAACCTGAAAAAAATAAACCAGCTCTGCTGTGTAAGACCTGTGTGATGTGTGTTTGTTTCTGAGCACAAGCAGAGTTCCAGAAAGAGAAAAGTTCTGACAATAACCCAACAAACATGAAATCTAGCATGTTCCCTCCAGGCACTTTGTCCTCACTGAAGGACAGGCTTGGTTATCTCTGATGTGGAGGGCACAAGTTCCATAGGAGGATTTACTATCTCTGGGGGTCCACACTTAGAGGCTCCTGGTTTGAGGGGGACATTGGCTGACAGGCTCCAGCTTAAGCCCAGACATGATGTTGGGACCTGGGCTGGTATCTGGTGTGCAGCTCTAATTGTTTGGGTTGGGTCTTCTGGTTTAGAGCTAGGGTAGGGGTCATGAGTTTGAGCAATCCAGATGACAGCCAGAGCTTTGCACCACAACCAGAGTAGCATTTTGTCATTGAATTGTACAGGGAAAGCTGTTGGGTAGCTTAAGTCTGTGCCTGCTGTCTTTGCAACAGGCTTTCTCAAAGAAGTGCAATGGTTAGTGGGTTCAGAGATCTGAAACACAGTCCCAGACAATAACACGTGTCTTTCTGTCCGTGAGAAAGTTTCAATGAGTGCTCTTTAAGGTCTGTCTCAGGTAACCTTAACTTAAATTCTGTGGTTCTTCTGGGAGCATCCATGACATGTGGGTATTGTTTATGTGCAGTGGCTCACCTTGTAGCCTAGGAAACCTTTGCTATATCATTTCGTGTGTGTGTGTGTGTGACAGAAAGAGAGGGGGGGTTGTGCCACAGCATAAGAGCAGCTGGTGCCAACTGCCAAATGGAATAATTTAAAGCAGCCTCTATGTGAAAGCCAAAATGTGTGAAACCGCTCTTGGCCAGAAGGCCCTGTTCTAGAACATCTGCAATATTCTTTTTTTCTATCTTGAAACAGAGATAGTTAGGTTTTACTTTCTCCCACATTATTATGATTTTTTATTATTATCTTTTAATTTTAAGTTCCTTGTGTAAGTGCTTATGGAGAACAAGTCAACTGACACCATTGGCATTGGACAAATTCAATATTCCCAGCATGAAGCCTGCCATGTAACGATGAGGAGCCTGTCAGAAAAAGAGGTGCAGCCATAATTCTACACCACAAACATGGTTGCAGGAATTCAGACTTTAAGAAATAAGGTATCAAAGCCCTCAGACTGGATGTGTTGGTTTCTCCAACATTCAATTTTTTAAACTCCCTCATTCTTTCCATCTCATTTATGAAAACAAAATTGCAAATATTGGCATTTCTTATTTTAAACAAATGAACCAAACATAATTCTCAGCCATCCCAGTCGTAAATGTTCCTTGGTACTAAATATGTCAGGCTGCCAGATGAATAACTGAACACACAAGTGATTTCAGGGTGATATTAGGACTCAGCAATAGTGTGGAAGTAACAAATAGAAAGCTTGGCCATGCTGAGTGTATGCAGTGGAGGCCGCTGACTCCAATTATGTCTGGGCTATGAATCCGTTCTGAATTTCACTTAGAACCAGCCAGAACTCTAAAGAAGCTATCCAAGGTGCTGAATCCATTTTGGGGATAAGGCTAAGTACTTTGGATAGCTCCTTTAGAGTTCTGGCTGGTTCTGACTGAAACCCAGAATGGTTTCACACCCCCATCAAAATTAAAGCCACCATCCTCCACTGATTAGAGGTTCCTTTTTGCAAAACCTGGTTGAACTAAGCTAGCACAGCCATTGCCTACACACGACTCCAAGCATTACAGCACAGTACCAAAGCATGAATATTGAAAAATGACAGGATGCCACCATGCCATGATATTTTCTCTTAGGCAGCATTTTCTCTTTTAGTATAATAGTATACACAAAGTGTGTTCTCTCTGCTCGGCTTATCAAAATGTTTATTTTTGCTTGCTGTATTTGCATATGTTTGACGCTTCTTGTGCCTTTGATAAAACTTTTATATCCAATAAATTATAAACAATGTTTATGTATAATTTATCCTTTTAAATACATATTCTATGTCCCAGCTTTTTCAAATGAGGGGCTTACTTTGGCTTTGTATTTTCCTTTTTTTAAGGGATGGAACACTTTAAGGGATTCATGAATAACGTATGCTTCAAGGTGCATTTGCATTTTTATAGTGTGGGCTGTGTAACAGTATAGATTTTGCTTTTGTAGGGTGCACTTTCAAGTCAACATGAATTTCCTCAGAATTAACTACAAAAAAGGGACATGGACCTTGAAATGCACCTTTTTTTTATTGTCTCCCCATAAACCATGTGTTTCTGTAACAGGTTATGAATAGCGTTTCTCAAGATAAGAAAATCTGTACATTGCACTTTTACATACAAATCTAGATGCTTATATAATTTCAATAGCCAATGGATTTGTAATTGAAATATGGAAAGTTCCTGGGGCAAAGTCCATGCAGGTGCTGAATCTAACTACAGCCCTACATTGTCCAAGAGATACACTTAATAGAATACAGATTTACACTATTGTAGATTTAAGACCATGAAAAGCTTCCTATTCTCAATTAGATCACTGTAATTCTTAGAGTCAGATCTGCTTAACACATTGGACCAGTTTATACAATCAACAAAAACAAATGGGAAAGTGGGGTCTGGACTGTATCATATTAGGCTCTATGAGAGAACTAATATGAATGAATGATGATGATAATAATAATAATAATAATAATAATAATAATAATAATAATTCTCCATAAACAGATACAAAACTAGTTTGTTAGAGAGTAGAATTTCACTCAGCCTTCTCTTTATTTTTTCAGTATATTTATGAGGACGAATTCAAATATGCTGCTTTATTTCTGCAGCCTGAAATGGTATGGTAAAGGTAATGTTGCTCCTAAGAACAGAGGAGCAATAAAATTCTGAAAGACAAGCAGAGTGGCCCAAGTAGAACTGAGCAGGGAGAGTAGCCAGTGATTCAATTATAAGATAGTTGCAGTAGCAGCTAAGGAATTATTATTATTATTAATAATAATAATAATAATAATTTATTTCTTGCCCGCCTCTCCACTTAGATCGAGGCAGGGAACAACCGTGAATATAAAACACATTAAAACAGATTAAAAACATAGCATACATGATTAAAACATCCTTAAAACATCCTAAAACATTCTAAAATTTCACTGGAAAGGCCTGCCGGAATAGATCAGTCTTTATTGCTTTTTTAAATGCTAAAAGACTGTCAAGTTGACGAATCTCCTCTGGCAGGCCATTCCACAGTCTGGGAGCAGCAGAAGAGAAGGTCCTCTGGGTAATACCCATCAGCCTAGTTTTGGTTGACTGAAGTAGGGGTTTGCCACCATGGAAACAGGTGATGAGGGGGCAGGACCCTGTGCAGATTCTGTTGGGTTTGTCATTGAGACCAATGGCTTACAGTGCTCCATAGGTTCAAGTAGTTTCTTCTGGGAAGTAGGTTGAATATAGGTTCCTCCCCAGCATGTTCTATAGGCCTCAGTACTCAAGCCTGGTACATCTGTTATTCTTTAAATACATCAGAAGCAGGAAACCAGCTTGGGAGGTGGTTAGACTGTTAAATGACAAGGGAATTAGAAGTTTGCTAAAACAAGATCAGGAAATTGTGAGAAGTTGAATGATTCTTTGCATCTATAGAAGATGTAAGAAAGATACCCATGTAGGACTGGATGGAAATCTGAGGAACTGAGGAAAATAGTGGTGACAAGAGATGAAGTTCTAGACCTTTCTGACAAATGGAAAACAAATGGACCCATGGGTCCAGATGGCATCCTTCCAAGAGTTCTTAAAGGACGTGGATGTACTGATCTTCTAACACAGGGGCAGACAACTTGGTGCTCTCCAGATATTTTGGACTACAAACTTCATCTGGAATGGCCAATGGTCAGGGATTATTGTAATTGTAGTCTAAAACATCTGAGGGCACCAAGTTGCCTACTCCTGGTCTAACAAAAATAAATAACATGTCCACAGCATCACCCTCTGTACCAGAGGAGTGCAAAGTGGCCAATGTAATACCAGAGGGGTCCAGGAAATGACAAGCCAGTTAGTTTAACATCTGTTCTGGGTAAATTGGCAGAAAGTGTTATTAAAGATATTTTTCCAGCATATAGAAAGACAACCTTTCCTGAAGAGACTCAACTAGGTTTCTGCAAAGGTAAGTCCTGTCTCAAAAAACTGTTGTAGATTTTGAAAGAGTAAATGAGCATATGGATAGGCAATTTGGTAGACATTGTTTGTCTGGTCTTGCATAAGTCTGAAACCACTCCAAGATGGGTGACTGGTGGAAAATGGCTGGCCACATTTCCTGGAGTGTGACCCAGAATCCTCATCTTAACATTTAAAACAACAACAACAACAACAACAACAGCAACAGCAACAATAGATTTGTGAGAAATTTATTTCCCCATCTGACAGTTTTTTAAGGGCTTCCATTCAAACCAAACCACCCAATCAATGGGTGAAAAAAGCTAATTAGCCCACCATTTTATGTAGAAAAAGTGTGAACTTTGATGTAGAGATACTGCAAATCACCGTTGTCCTATTATGTCAGTAATAAATCATGATCAGCTTTCCTGACATTCTTTCTTAAAAGGGTTGTGGCATTACCCTGAGCTATTTACTCAAAAGTATCAGAAGATCTCAGAGTTAGGGCCACATTTGAGAGGCCCCCAGGCAAAGTGCCAACTGCATCTATGCACATTGATGGGCTTACATATTTGCTGTGGCAGGACTCCCGGCAGTGCTGACAAGTTGGGTCTAGCTACCCTTTTAATTCTCCATAATGCTCCAGAAGGTTGCTAGTTGGGGGCTCTATGGGGAAAAGGGACTGGACCCAGCATCTTGGCATTGCTCAGAGTGCAAGTCTAGAGCAGGCACCAGAATTTGCGACCTGCCAGAGCCCAGGGGCTGTGGTAGTTGCTCAAGAATGCCAGGTCCTGGCAACAGTCCTGCTTAGCATTTTCCTAAAATCATCCATTCCCTAAAGGTTGTTCTATCTGAGTAAAGAATGCCATTTTAGTGCTGAGCCATTAGGGAAGCTGCAGAGAGGCTCCTTTTTCAAACGTGTCACCTAGAAGAGAAAATGACTCCTTTTATTTTGCAGAACAGACAGGAGGCAAACAGCACATGCCATTGCCGACTGAACTGCAAAATCAAAATTGACAAATCCAGGAGGAGGAAGCTGCTATTATAAAGCCAAGCACGACCAAAAAGGCTGCCTTGACTTCCTCAGCTCCTACCTGCTGCTGTCGTCGCCACCGCACAGCATCCCCCACGGTTCTGGTGACATTACTCTGGGTTTTCAGACAAGGCAAGGAAGAGAAGGATAATTTTGTCATCGAGAAAAGGAAGGGGGGGTGGAAACAGGGAGAAAAGTGGCTGACAAAAAACGGATACCCTTGCAAGTTGTGCTTTGCAAAGGAAGGGAGGGGGTTGTGTTCAGGGACATTGTGATGCCTGGGCACAGCAAAGGCAACGTCTTCATTCTCCTATTCACTACTCCCTGACTTAAGAAAGAGCTACTGGAATATACAGAGCAGAATGGCAGAACTAGGGCGGAATAATGAGGAGTCAGTAATATCAGTGGCGGTGCTTATTACTGGCATGAACAAAATCTCTGCAACTGGTATGGAAATAAATGCACACACAAAGGCAGGGTCCTTGATTATACAATCAATCCATCATAGAATCATAGAATAGTAGAGTTGGAAAGGGCCTATAAGGCCATCAAGTCCAACTCCCTGCTCAATGCAGAATTCCACCTTAAAGCATCCCTGACAGATGGTTGTCCAGCTGCCTCTTGAATATGTCTACTGTGGGAGAGCCCACAACCTCCCTTGGTAATTGGTTCCATTGTCATACTGCTCTAATAGTCAGGAAGTTTTTTTCCTGATGTCCAGGTGGAATCTGGCTTCCTTTAACTTGAGCCCATTATTCCATGCCCTGCACTCTGGAATGATGGAGAAGAGATTCTGGCCATCCTCTGTGTGACAACCTTTCAAGTATTTGAAGAGTGCTATCATGTCTCCTCTCACTCTTCTCTTCTCAAGGTTAAACATGCCCAGTTCTTCAGTCTCTCATCATAGAGCTTTGTGGGAGTTCCAAAATTGCATCAGTTGTGGGCTTACACAGAATAGGAACTTGCCACTCTCCAAAGCTTGCAAGCAAGTCCAAAACTTTGGGGAGAACAAACCTCACTTTGGGGACAGCACTCACCATTTGGACTGCTTTGGCTGGGAGCTGCTTCACTTCACAGGCAGGTCAAATACCTTCGAATTTGGCTGCTTTAGTTTGGTATTCAGGCTTCGTCTAAAGTGGATGCATACTCCTCATAATTAGAGAGCTTTCTTCCACTGACTTCTTTGACTTTAGGGTTCTCACAGACAACATACTAAGCCATGGTTAGGCCAATAACCCTTTTGAAGCAAATGATTAGTGAGTGTGTTTAAACTAGGGCTGTGATCCACTTCTCTTCGGTTCGGAGAAGCAATAGCGAAGCGGAGGGCTTCGCCTCCGTTATAGGCGGAAGAGAAGCAAGTCGAGGGCTAGCAAAACACAGCGAAGAGAAGTGGCCACAAGCAAATGAATCTTCTTTTTGCAAAGTGCTCCGCCCACTATTTTGGATATTTTCCACCATAGGATTGCATTGCAGAAAAGATTAGCCTATAACTTTTTTGTTTTGAAACCCACATCCCTGAAACTTGCTGTGCTTAGAGAGTGGTGGTTGGGGGTCATTTGTTAAGATGTTCAGACTTTGTCTTCCTGCGGTTTGCTTGCTATCAATTTGTTTAGAATCGCTTAAAGCGGGAGGGGGTAAGGTTGTTTTTAAGCGATGACAGGAAGATTCAAATCCCAAACGTGATCACCTGATGAAGCAACCTCCAATCCCAATGTTGAAGGGGGGAATAAGCAAAACGGGATACTTAGAAACTTGGGTTACTGGTAACTTTTCTTTCTTTCTCTGAACAGACTTTTCCCAGTGTTTTTGAAGGAGTAGCCCCACCAAATGCACAAATGCAGCCTTGAATCATATATTAAGTAAATAAATAACAGATAGGAAACACAGCACTGCTACCCACCCTAACCTTGGTGAACAACTGAATAGATGTGGTGCAAGGGGATGATGTCCATAGGGCATGTGGGCATGCCCAGTGCACACTCCTGCCCTGGAGGGTCATCAGAACCCTCCAAAGGTTAGCCAGTGAAGCTACTACTGCCTCTCATGAGTTGAAGTCTGTGGTAGCTTCTGAAAGACTGGTACCTAGACAGGAGTAGTCAAATTGGCACAGTTTCCCCACCCACTGGGCACATCCACTTTCCTCTTACTGGTAAAAGACAGACATAGCCTTTAAAAAAAAAATCTTCTTGTTGTTATTATTCAGCAACACTGCTGCAGTGCTTAATCACCCCTGCTGTATTTACCTATTTATTTATTAAATTTATATACCACCCCATAGCCAGAGCTCTCCTGGCTTTCCCTCTTCAGTGAAGTCAGGCAGGCTTTCATTGTGGTTCAACTCCTTATTGTTGTTGTTGTTGTTGTTGTTGTTGTTGTTATTATTATTATTATTATTATTACTAGTACTGCTATTAACATTATTATTGTTGTTTACTAATGGCTGTGTGATCACAGTGCAGTCAATCAACTCTGAAGCAAGGAAGACAAAGCTTTACTCTATCCTCCTAACCCCCTATTAGTTATGGGATGCAAAAGTCATCTCTCTGTCCTCTTCCCGCCTCATAGGGCTGGTTTGCATACTGGCTTTGATGGCCTGGAAAGTGGAAACAATCCTTGGCTTGCTTACTTGTGCCCCCAGAAATGTCTGCTGCATGCCCACCTTCCCGCCTCCACCTGGATGCTGTTGTTGTGGGGTATTGGGATCTGCTGCCTGAGACTTACTTCCCCATAGTGCTTTTTATACTGTATTTTTGTATTTGTGCTTTTAACCTGTTGTTTGTTTTATTATGGTTTTTGTGAACGGCCCAGAGAGCTTCAGCTATTGAGCGGTATAAAAATGTAATAAATAAATAAATAAATAAATAAATAAATCTATGGCACAGAGAGAGAGAGAGAGAGAGTAGCACCCCTCTGCCCTCCTGGTGCCTGGGAGATGTAGATGGGCTGTGTGGGTCTCCCCCACAAGCCGCTTGCATGCTTGCTCCCACTGCTTCAGGCCAGGGCATAGCCACCGCCTGCTGCTGCCTCTCCTCTTCTGTGCCCACCTCACAGCGATGGTTTGTGTGTGTTTTGCTTTGACTCAGGGCATTAGTCCTCCCTGTCCTCACCCTGTTTAGACTTCTTGAAGTTCCCAGTAAATTTTTGAAGTTTGGAAGAAGATTCATAAGGTTTATCTACTCCCCAATTCATGGCATGTTGGGATTTCCTTTGAAATGGCCATCAATAAGGAAAGCCCATTTATCTGTCTGCAGCTTTAAAAATCCCGGAGATATTTGGATCTCTGAAAATGGGGTGGGGGATTTTCAAAATTTTCCCCAAATCAGTGGAGGCTCGGATTGACTTCCAACTGGGCATGAAGGTGGATACATGGATAAGCTCTCATGGTGCCGATTTTGAGGTTTCTAACATGAAAACTGACGGAGTTCTAGCATGGGACTTGAATTGGGGAGAGTTAAAAGGAAAAAATTGCCAAAAATCAGGGGATGATGGGATTTGCTTGAAACTTGCCAGGCATGTGGATCTAGATGGCATCTGTGAGGGTGCCCACTTCCAAGTTTGTATCTGTAAAAATGTCAGAGTAAATCCCATTTCTGAAAATGGGGTGTCAGATATTCAAAAATTCCCCAAAAATCAGGGGATACTTGGATTTGCTTGAGGCTTGGCATGCATGTGCATACATGGATATGCTGTCATGGTGCTGATTTTGAGGTTTCTAACATCAACAGAAAAAAGTTGTAGGCTTTTTTGGATTTCAATGCAAGTCTATTGGGGGAAAGCAGAGCTCCTATTAGGATCTGGAGGTCTGCAGCGAAGCGAAGCAGACCATAGGCAGAGCGGAGCAGAGCGGACCCGATCTTGAAGTTGCAAATCTGGAAGAGAAGCGGATCGGGGGGTCCGTGCACAGCCCTACTAAACATTCCCATTTTCTTCAGTTTCACATCATAGGGCTTTGTTTCCAGACCCCTCAACATTCTCGTTGTCCTCCTCTGAACATGCTCCAGCTCGTCTGCATCCTTCTTGAAATGTGGTGCCCAGAACTAGATGCAATACTCTAGTTGAGGCCTAACCAGTGCTGAATAGAGGGTAACCAGTACTTTGCACGATTTGGAAGTTATACTTCTATTAATGCATCCCAAAATATCATTTGCTTTTTTTGCAGCTACATCACACTGTTGGCTAATATTCAGCTTGTGATCTACAACAATTCCAAGATCCTTCTCTCTAGTAGTATTGCTGAGCCAAGTATCCCCTCTCTTGTAACTGATAGGGCTGTGCATCGCTTCAGTTGCGAATCCTGAATCTGAGGTGAATCAGGTTGATTCAGAGGGCTTTGAAACAGATCTGAAGTGAATCAAAACAGGTCTGAATTAGTCAAAAGCGAATCGGCATGATCCAAATCAGTTTGGATTGATTCAGATTGATTCTGACTCTTTCTCAAGCACAGATAGACATTAAATTTGCACCAAGACAGGGAATCAGTAGGGCTTAAATTGGCACCAATATAGCTCCTAAATAGGGCTTTAGGTATGCCAAGTTTGAAGCATATTGGTTCATCCCTTGGTTTTTGGGGGGAATTTTTAAAGTTCAAACTCAAACCTCATTGGGGTCTAGCACTTTGAGAAGTAAGCAAGTTTTACACACACAAAAATGAAATTACTGATACAGACATGAAAATTAGCACGATGGTAGGTCTTCAGTAGGGCTTCAGCCATTCCAAGTTTGAAGCAGATTGATTCAACCCTTGTTTTTAATGGAATTTTATAAATGTGTGCCTTATTGTATACTGCTTATGCACAACACACGGAGTAGAAGACAGTGAGAGTCTCAACAAGACAGAACATAGGATGATATTATTATTATTATTATTATTATTATTATTATTATTAGCTGTTCTTAGAGTTCAGTAACTCGACTCTGAAGGAAGCACCTCCAGGGCATCTGTAAGGTCACCAACTTTCATATGTCTATGTTGAAAAATTGAAAAAGTTATAGGCATTCCCCCCCCCCCCCAATGGAAGTCTATGGGAAAATGAAAAAAATGAATGATTCGGATTCAGATCCAAGGCGATGCCATCTGGGTCTGAATTGTTCTAAAGCAAATCGGGCTCGATTCAGAAGGTCCGAATCAGGATCCAAAGCGAAACGGTAGGTCCACGCACAGTCCTAGTAACTGTGCATTTGGTTTCTTTTTCCGAGGTGTGGAATTTGGCATTTATCCTTATTAAATTTCATTCTGTTGTTTTCATACCAGCGTTACAGTGTATCAAGATTACTTTGAAGTTTATTTCTGTCTTCCAGGATGTTTATTTATTATTTATTTGTTACATTTATATCCCACATTTTCCCCTCCAAGGATCCCAAGGTGGCATACATAACCCTCTTCCTCTCCATTTTTATCCTCACAACAACTCTGTGAGGTAGGTTGGGCTGAGAGTCTATGACTGGCCCAAAGTCACCAAGTAGGTTTCCATGGCCAAGTGGGGCTAGAACCCGGATCTCCCAACTCCCATTCCAACACTTTAGCCACTACATCACACTGTTAGCTATCCTACCCAATTTTGTGTCATCTGCAAATTTGATAAGCATTTCCTGCACCTACTCATCCAAGTCATTAATAAGAATGTTGAAGAGCACTGGGCCCAGGACTGAGCCTTCCGGTACCTCACTCGTTATCTCATTGTTATGAGATAAATTTAAGGAACCTCAAAGAGTGGATAAAACACAAGGAACCAGCAATAAGAAGTGACGTGTGTGTGTGTGTGTGTGTGTGTGTGTGTGTGTGTGTGTGTGTGTGTGTGAATGAATGAACTAGTCTGTTTAAGGAAGAACATTGTTTTGTCAAGAAATCATTGGCTCCATAGAAGGGATACAAGAGGCCATTCACATTCACTGTGTGGGCAGGATTGTACCCCAACCACTTCACCCCATCTATCAAATGGTGACTCCGCTAGATCTACTGTACTGCTTTATAGTGGTATTGAAATGCACTGTTAACTTCAGGGCACAATCAAGATTCCATATACTGCTTTCATAGAGGATCATCAAATGGTGTTGGTGGGGGGAATCACATTTCTGTACCGTTGCTTTGCCTCTTGCTTCTGTCCCACAATAGGGATGATCAGCTTCCTCTTTCTTTACACAGGGAAGCAAGAGGAAGCAAGCAATAACCATGTGGCCCATTCAGTCAGCATTTTTATAACGTAGCTTCGCCTCCACACAGCAGGAAATGGCGGCAAATATCATTATAGCCAAAATACCACCCCCCAGATTTTCTGGGTCTTATTTGTGATGGAAAAATGAGCAGAAGGAGCCAGACATGCTGCATTGTCAAAATGTCCTGTGAAGAACTGTGAGTGCTCAGTCGCAAGCATGCTTTTTAGTCCACATTTGTAATGATTTGACAAAAGGTGTGAATTTGGTCATAAAAGCTCATGCTATCCAGAACCAAAAATGGCTTAAAACAGAAATCTGGGGAATTATTGCAGAAACATGCACACAGATGGGGGTGCCTTGCATTTCCAGTTTCATTGCCTTCGGATGAATTCATGCACACATTTTAATCATACTAGTGACAGTAATAGTATGTGATGGTTGCTTGAGTGGAATTGCCATCATAGGCAAAGCACCACCAGCTAAAAGGGTGTGCTGATTATTTCATTCATTTATTTTAAATTATTTTTAGGCCACCTTTAAAGGTAAAACCCTGATTATACTGAAAAGCATTAGGCTGTATCCAATAATGACTTTGTACTAGAGCAAAGAACTTACTCTGATTGTTCTTAGTGGGGTGCACAATTTTCACCAATCCCCCACCTACCTACTGCATCTCTGTGCATCATATCTCATACCTCCTATGTTACAATCTTTTTGGAGCCAGCACCCCACCCCAAAAGTTTACCCAGGCATTTTCATCTATTATCAAATATATTTAATAATTTTAATTTATTAATTAATTATGCTTGTACACCACTTAATATAATAAAATCTCTTAGCGGTTTACATACAATAGCTTTAATCACCATTAAAACACGCTGTTAATTAAAAAAAATACTACTACTAAAACAAAAATAAAAATAAAACAAAGAATGAAAAGGAACAATAAAACAAAGCAGTGTTATAATAATAAATAACAAGCCAGAGAAAGCTTGTGTAAACAAGGATGGTTTCAGGAGGTGTTTAAAGCACACCACATTTTCTCCCTCCCAAAGCCTACAGGGGAAGATGTTCTAGAGAGTGAGCACTACTACCCAGAAGACCCACTTCTAGAGATCAGAGAAAAGCAACACAATTAGAACAACAACACTCTCAGTTTAGCAAAGCAGTTAAGAACATCCTTGATTTGTAAGCATATAGAAATTCTAGTTGCTAGTGTGGGATAGATAATAATAATAATAATAATAATAATAATAATAATAATAATAATAATTCTCACCCACCTCTCCATTCTGATCGAGGTGAGGATCAACAGTAAATATAAATACATAAAACAGAATTAAAACATAATATACATTGTTAAAACATCCTAAAATCATTTTAAAAATATCCTAAAATGTTAAGAACATGGTAAGCCCATAACCTTAATTTTCTTCTTTGAGAGGGCAAATGACTTGATGGGTGACAAGACTACAGAGGGTGGGTGCAATAGCTCTTGCCTGCAACTAGGTTTTTATCCAGCTCTACATTACATCTAATTAGAACACTGGATAAAATTAGTTTAGCAGAAGCAACCATACGAAAAGTACATCATAGCATAATCCTGTGCCAAAGTAAGTCCCACTGTGGCCATCTGACTCCCACATAAGTGTGCATAGCCTAAGGAACAGTAAAACTACTTGCAACAATGATTAATGTATCAGTATCATGCTGAAAGATGATAAAGATTGAAAAATATCATGTGTCCAGGGGTATTCAGCATCTCAATCTTGTTTTATAGCGCTCCTCATGTGGATTGTATCCACATGAGTTGGTGCCCAGTTGGCAACTCTTGGCAACAGAATGGTTTCCATCAGTTGAATGGGAAAGTGATTATCTCCCCTGCAGCCCCCATGCCCCCGAGAAATCTCCAGAGGGTAACCAAACTCTCTACAGCAGATTTTGGAGGGATTCAGGGGCAAGGGTAAATTCCTGTTGTTTGACTGGATATCCATTTGGGCAATGTTGGACCCCACCTTCTGTCTTTAAAAGCAAGCTGCCATACAGAAATTTCCTGGCATGTGGATGTGGTTCGAACATCTTATCTCCTGCTTTAGTTCTGCATAATTGGTGTGCCTGGCTTCTGTAATAGGCCTAGAGCAGAGCCACAGAGCGAGGTTGCAACCTTACCTTGATTAATGTCTCAGATCCCATTTAAACATGACAACACCATATGGAAGCATTTACCTTCGTAGGTGTTCCACACAGATGCCATCTCATTTAAAAGACAAATGTCACTTTCACTGTCCATTTGACTTCAGTGCTGGCATGCCAATGATCTGTAGCCAAAGACGACATGAAGGTGCCATATTATCACTATACACAAATGGCCTGGTGCATATGGTAAGCACACTTTAAATGGGACATCAGCCACATGCAAACCTGCAGCTGTAAATACTTTCCACACAGCATTGCCACATTCAAAAAGGAGCCAAGACACATATGTGAGGTATGCTCATTAATGCTGCAATCTTAAAAAGAACGTAAGAAGAGCCATGCTGAATCAGAACAATGGTCCATCTAATCTTATTTATTTACACTTGATAGGAATAAAGGGCCAACCTAAATGTGACATGAAATGCATCCTTGCATCTAACATGCAGCTTTTTTTAAAAAAATGGAAATTGCATCAGCTGGGGAGAATGCTGATAATAAATGAGATCAGAGCAGTCATGGGGACAGAGTTGTCCCATTCGCCCCCTGCTTCACTCTTGAGGAAAATCCATTGTCTGAAAATTGTATTGTCTTTGGAGGGAAATCCCCCATTTGATGCCTTTCCATTTCTGCTTGAGCCTTTTCAAAATTTCTCCCATGTTATGCCCAAACATGGTTACAAACACGTATAAGGGGTCTGGACCACACATACTGGTGCTGCTTGCAAAGTCCTCATACCTGCCCTCTCTGTTCTCAACCTTGCCAGGTTGAGGAACAATATCTGAAAGGAAGTTCTGCTCCTCTTCACTTGAATGTGAGTAGAACTGTCCATGCAGTAGGGGCCCCTACTTTATCAGGGTTTGTGATCATGGGAGGATGACATTGGGAGTGGGGCTAACACACACACACCCCTTACTCATACCTGTATATCCTGCCTGGGCATAATGCCTGGACAAAGCTTTAGGCTTGTTTCCAAAATGGAACCAATGCATACAAAATTCTCTGTTCTTCTATTTACTTATTTTTAAATTATGGCTTTAGCATCATGTGCTGTAATGTGTAGTTTCACATAACTTCAAGTCCCTTCAATTCATTTATCTCATCTATTACATTGCTCCCATATGCACATTGATAAAATACTGTAAAAAGGCAATCTTGATGTGATTGTATGCATGGCGGCATCAAGATTACTTTTGTGCGCAGTTTTAGCAATGCTCAAAAGCACATGTGCATATTAATAAAACACCAAACAAAACAACTTGATGAATTTGATGCTTTTAAGATTTGTTTTTGTTCTTTTGTTTGTTTTAAAAATAAAAAAAGATGGATTCCCTTCTTTCTCTCCCCTGCCTCCCACCCCACCCCCCATGCTTTTGTGGGCAATTTGTATGAACGTGGCATACTCTGAAAAACAGTTTGAAGCTTTTTGTTTGTTTTCTGTTAAATTGGCACTGAAATTGCACACAAAATGCAAAGCCGATTAGGACAGAAGTGGACTTTAGGAAAGGATTGGTTTGGATGGGAATTGGGTAGAATCATAGAATCATAGAATAGTAGAGTTAGAAGGGGCCAATAAGGCCATTGAGTCCAACCCCCTGCTCAATGCAGGAATCCACCTTAAAGCATATCTGGCTGTTCAGCTGCCTCTTGAATATTGCTACTGTGGGAGAGCCCACAACTAGGGATGTGCTCCGCTCCGATTAGAATCGGAGAATCAGAAGCGAATTGGCCTGCTCTGCCTTGCCCAGAGGCGGAGTAGAAGCAGACCAGGGACCCTTAGAAGAAAGGTGAAGAGAAGCGCCCATAGGAGAAGCACTTCTATTTTCGCGGAGCGCTCCGATCGCCATTTTGAAAAATTTCGCCCATAGGATTGCATTGCGGAAAAGAATAGGGGATAACTGTGTTGTTTTTTAAGCTAAGCTTTCTGAAACTTCTTGTGCTTAGAGAGTCATGGCTGCGGGTTATTTTGAGCCTACTCTCAGCTCTCTGCGTGGTGTGGTTCGCTTGCTATAATTTTTTAAAAATCGGGTTAAAAAAAACGGGAGAGGTTCCTTTTTGAAGTGCTGAGAGGCAGAGTCATGATCACATGATCCCAAAGTTGGAGGAGGGGTTAGGCAAAACGGGATACTAGTAACTTGGGATACTGGGAAACTTCTCTTTCTTAGTCTGTGAACGGACTTTTCCCAGTGTTTTTTAAAACAGTAGCCCACCAAATGCACAAACACAACCTGAAATCATATACTAAGCAAATAAATAACAGATAGGAAACACAGCACTGCTACCCACCCTAACCCTGGTGAACAACTGAATAGATGTGGTGCAAGGGGATGAGGTCCCCTAGGGCATGTGGACGTACCCAGTGCACACATACACTGTGTCCTGCCCTGGAGGGTCATCAGAGTCCTCCAAAGGTTAACCAGTGGAGACTAATGCCTATCATGAGTTGAAGTGGCAGGCCGCTTCTTAACACTGGTACTTACTTAGGGCCAGTCAACAATTGGCATAATTTCCCCTCCCCCTGGGCATGTCCACTTCCCTCTTACTGGTAAAAGACAGATATAGCCTTTTTTAAAAAAATTCTTCCTGTTGTTTATTCAGCAACACAGCTGCTTTTAATTCTACCCCTCCTTTGTTTATTTATTTATTTATTTATTTATTCCATTTTATATTTACACCCCATAGCCCAAGCTCTCCTGGCTTTTCCTCTTCAGTGAAGTCAGGCAGGCTTTCATTGTGGTTCAACTCCTTATTGTTGTTGTTATTATTATTATTGCTATTAATATTAATTAGTACTGCTATTATTAATGTTACTATTATTGTTGTTGTTGTTTAATAATGGCTGTGATCACAGTGCAGACAATCAACTCTGAAGCAAGGATCACAAAGCTTTACTCTTATCCTCCTAGCCTCCTAGTTATGGGATGCAAAAGAAAAGGCATCTCTCTGTGCTGCTCCCACCTCACAGGGATGGTTTGCATTACTGGCTTTGAAACTATCCTTGGCTCACTTCCTTGTGCCCCCAGAATGTCTGCTGCCTGCCTGCCTTCCCTCCCTCCTCCCCTGCCCACCTTGCAGGAATGGTTTTTGTGTGTCTTGCTTTGACTCAGGGGATAAGTCCTCCCTGCGCTCACTGAGACTTTTTGAAGTTCCAAATCAATTTTTCAAGTGTGGAAGAAGATTCATATAGGCTTATCTACTCCCCAATTCATGGCATGTTGGGATTTCCTTTGAAATGGACCCTGTCTACAGCTTTAAATCCCTGAGATACTGAGGTGTCCGATTTTCAAAAATTCCTCAAAAATCAGGGGAGGCTTGGATTGGCTTGAGTCTTGGCATGCACTCTTCTCTTCTCAAGGTTAAACATGCCCAGTTCTTCAGTCTCTCATCATAGAGCTTTGTTTCCAGACCCCTGTTCATCCATTGCCCTCCTCTGAACCCCCTCCAACTAGTCTTCATCCTTCTTGAAGTGTAGTGCCCAGAACTGGACACAATACTCAAGATGAGGCCTAACCAGTGCTGAATCATACCATTTGGGAGCTATACTTCTATTAATATATCCCAAAATAGCATTTGAATTTTTTTGCAGCCACATCGCACTGTTGGCTCATATTCAGCTTGTGATCTACAAGAATTCCAAGATCCTTGTAGTATTGCTGAGCCAAGTATCTCCCATCTTGTAACTGTGCATTTGGTTTCTTTTTCCTAGGTATAGAACTTGACATTTATCCCTATTAAATTTCAGTCTGTTGTTTTCAGCCCAGCACTCCAGCCTATCAAGATTACTTTGAAGTTTGTTTCTGTCTTCACACAAGCAAATTAGCACAACACAACTAGCGATGTATGAAAATTTCATTTCAGTTTATTAAGCAACAGAACTTTCCCAGTGCACATATTCCTGTGATTGTCGTTAAACAATGTGTTTACTTGGGAAATGCAGCATTTGAAGAAAAGAAACACTTTTTTTTACACATTAGTCAACAGGAAAAGTGTGCATGTAGATTCAGTTAAGATACATGCACCCAAATGCACATTTTTATTTTTTTTTAAAAGGGAAAAATCTTGTGTTTGGGAATGGGATTGAGGCGAACTGAGCCTCAAGATGTAAATTGGAGAACCTTGAAGAACTTGCTTATTCTCCCATCTGTAAACCCAACTATCAATTCCACTATAATGCTTTCAGTATTGCTGCTCTTGAGAACCAACTTGCAAATAACAATGAGAATACTGGAATGATGTGTTACTTCCACGTTCTTCCACAAAGTGTTGTGATTGAAGAGCCCTGGTAAAGTCATTCCCAGATTGGCAGCTGGAACTAGCCATCAAAATTCGCAAGCAGCTTCCATCTCATCTCCTTCAGCTTGGTGGATAGAGGGCATGCCTGTGGGAGTTCCAAAATTGCATCAGTTGTGGGCTTACACAGAATAGGAACTTGCCACTCTCCAAAGCTTGCAAGCAAGTCCAAAACTTTGGGGAGAACAAACCTCACTTTGGGGACAGCACTCACCATTTGGACTGCTTTGGCTGGGAGCTGCTTCACTTCACAGGCAGGTCAAATACCTTCGAATTTGGCTGCTTTAGTTTGGTATTCAGGCTTCGTCTAAAGTGGATGCATACTCCTCTTAATTAGCGAGCTTTCTTCCACTGAAATCTTTGACTTTAGGGTTATCAAAGACAACATACTAAGCCATGGTTAGGCCAATAACCCTTTTGAAGCAAATGATTAGTGAGTGTTTTTAAACTAGGGCTGTGATCCACTTCTCTTCGGTTTGGAGAAGCAATAGCGAAGCGGAGGGCTTCGCCTCCGTTATAGACGGAAGAGAAGCGAGTTGGGCGCTAGCAAAACACAGCGAAGAGAAGCAGAATCAATCCTCTTTTTGCAAAATGCTCCACCCACCATTTTGGATATTTTTCCCCATAGGATTGAATTGCAGAAAAGATTAGCCTATAACTTTTTTGTTTTGAAACCCACATCCCTAAAACTTGCTGTGCTTAGAGAGTGGTGGTTGGGGGTTATTTGTGGAGATGTTCAGACTTTGTCTTCCTGTGGTTTGCTTGCTATCAATTTGATTAGAATCGCTTAAAGCGGGAGGGGTTACGGTTGTTTTTAAGCGATGACAGGAAGATTCAACTCCCAAACGTGATCACCTGATGAAGCATTCTCCAATCCCAATGTTGGGGGAGGGATAAGCAAAACGGGATACTTAATAACTTGGGATACTGGTAACTTTTCTTTCTTTGTCTGAACGGACTTTTCCCAGTGTTTTTGAAAGAGTAGCCCCACCAAACGCACAAATGCTGCCTTGAATCATATATTAAGTAAATAAATAAGATAGGAAACACAGCACTGCTACCCACCCTAACCTTGGTGAACAACTGAATAGATGTGGTGCAAGGGGATGATGTCCATAGGGCATGTGGGCATGCCCAGTGCACACTCCTGCCCTGGAGTGTCATCAGAACCCTCCAAAGGTTAGCCAGTGAAGCTACTACTGCCTCTCATGAGTTGAAGTCTGTGGTAGCTTCTGAAAGACTGGTACCTAGACAGGAGTAGTCAAATTGGCACAGTTTCCCCACCAACTGGGCACATCCACTTTCCTCTTACTGGTAAAAGACAGATATAGCCTTTTTTTAAAAAAAAAAAAAAATCTTGTTGTGATTCAGCAACACTGCTGCAGTGCTTAATCACCCCTGCTGTATTTACTTATTTATTAAATTTATATACCACCCCATAGCCAGAGCTCTCCTGGCTTTCCCTATTCAGTGAAGTCAGGCAGGCATTCATTGTGGTTCAACTCCTTATTGTTGTTGTTGTTGTTATTATTATTATTAATAATAATATTACTAGTACTGCTATTATTAACATTGTTGTTTACTAATGGCTGTGTGATCACAGTGCAGTCAATCAACTCTGAAGCAAGGAAGACAAAGCCTTACTCTATCCTCCTAACCCCCTATTAGTTATGGGATGCAAAAGTCATCTCTCTGTCCTGTTCCCGCCTCATAGGTCTGATTTGCATACTGGCTTTGATGGCCTGGAAAGTGGAAACAATCCTTGGCTTGCTTACTTGTGCCCCCAGAAATGTCTGCTGCATGCCCACCTTCCCGCCTCCACCTGGGTGCTGTTGTTGTGGGGTATTGGGATCTGCTGCCTGAGACTTACTTCCCCATAGTGCTTTTTATACTGTATTTTTGTATTTGTGCTTTTAACCTGTTGTTTGTTTTATTATGGTTTTTGTGAACGGCCCAGAGAGCTTCAGCTATTGAGCGGTATAAAAATGTAATAAATAAATAAATAAATCTATGGCAGAGAGAGAGAGAGAGAGAGAGAGAGAAAGAGAGAGAGAGAGAGAGAGAGTAGCACCCCTCCGCCCTCCTGGTGCCTGGGAGATGTAGATGGGCTGTGTGGGTCTACCCCACAAGCCGCTTGCATGCTTGCTCCCACTGCTTCAGGCCAGGGCATAGCCACCGCCTGCTGCTGCCTCTCCTCTTCTGTGCCCATCTCACAGGGATGGTTTGTGTGTGTTTTGCTTTGACTCAGGGCATTAGTCCTCCCTGTCCTCACCCTGTTTAGACTTCTTGAAGTTCCCAGTAAATTTTTGAAGTTTGGAAGAAGATTCATAAGGTTTATCTACTCCCCAATCATGGCATGTTGGGATTTCCTTTGAAATGGCCATCAATAAGGAAAGCCCATTTATCTGTCTGCAGCTTTAAAAATCCCTGAGATATTTGGATTTCTGAAAATGCGGTGGGGGATTTTCAAAACTTTCCCCAAATCAGTGGAGGCTCGGATTGACTTCCAACTGGGCATGAAGGTGGATATATGGATAAGCTCTCATGGTGCCGATTTTGAGGTTTCTAACATGAAAACTGACAGAGTTCTAGCATGGGACTTGAATTGGGGAGAGTTAAAAGGAAAAAATCGCCAAAAATCAGGGGATGATGGGATTTGCTTGAAACTTGCCAGGCATGTGGATCTAGATGGCATCTGTGAGGGTGCCCACTTCCAAGTTTGTATCTGTACAGATGTCAGAGTAAATCCCATTTCTGAAAATGGGGTGTAGGATTTTCAAAAATTCTCAAAAAATCAGTAGAGGCTCAGATTTCCTGTCAACTGGGCATGAATGTGAACACATAGATAAGCTCTCATGGTGCCGATTTTGAGGTTTCTAACATTAACAGAAAAATGTTATATTCATTTGGATTTCAATGCAAGTCTATGGAAGGGGGGAACCGGAGCTCTGATTCGGAACCGGAGCTCCACAGTGAAGCGGACTGGACCACTGGCAGATTGTCACCGAGTGGAGCGGACCCAATCCAAAAGTTGTGGATTGGGATCCGAAGTGGATCAGGGGGTCCATGCACAGCCCTAGTTTAGCTCAAAATTCGTAACCACTGTGGCTTCAAAATTCTTAACCACTGTGGCTTAGCATGTCATTGAAACATGGTCACTGAAAATCAAACCCCTTTTGACACATGTACAAAATGTGATGTACATTTGTACACATTCACCAAATTTCTGTTCCACATATAAACACACCTACATGTGAGAAATCCCACAGGTCATAACTCTTCTAAAGGGGTATACTTTATCTGAACACTCACAGTGTCCAACTAATTCAGTAGCATGATGACTTGCTTGCTATATTTTTAATTTTTTAAAGAAAATATCCATGTCTTGTGTCAATGAACATTTGCAATTTTGCCTCAATTACATGTATTTCGAAACCTCTGCATTGCTTAGCTTTCTATGTAAAAAATGACTTCATGTTTCCATTCAAGATTTGTTAATGTTCTCTGTATCGTTGGCTTCCTCCTTAGAAGAATTTGCAGAGTTCTCTTGTCAAATGATAGTGCTCACAAGATACTTTCTAGCACAGTTTGCTTATTGCATTTCAATATAAATGAAAATTCATTTTCAGTTTTTTTGCTTGTTATTTACATAAGCAATTCTCTTTCTTTTTCTTTTTTGTTTTTCTTTCTTTCTTTTTTGTGTGCAAATATCTATACAAACAGGAAGGCTCCTGGTAATTATAATCAAACCAATTTAATTTCTCATAGAATTCCCTTAAAGTTCCTTTGATGACCAGAATTACTGAGTTTTTCATTTTCATTTACCGTGCATCCCATTAGTTTACTTTGAGGTAATGGTAGTTTCGCAGTAGGGAAAATTTATTGCTTAAATATATTTAAAGTAAAACTAATAGAGGGAAATAACATTGGTCTTTTTAAAACCACCAAAACACAAAAATGTTATTATGCTATAGTGGCAAATAAACTCTTCTGGGCAACTTTATTGTACATCATCTTATTCCCTACTTTTGCAGCAGCAGTATGATATAGTATGTTTATCTGTAGTACTCTTGTGGTTCCCGGACATTGCTGCATGCCAAAATCTTATAAGTGAATGGTAGCAGGGTATTTCATGGATGATAAGGCCATCATCAACGGCTACTAGTCGTTGACCACTGTGTGAATGGAAGACTGGGCCAGAGGGAGCTTTCAACTGATCCAGCCTGGCTCTTATGTTCTTATATTGTGATTCCAGGGGCCTGCAGCTTCCCCACCTCTCCTGATCAGTAGGAGGAGCAGTGTGCCATCCCTGTCACCGAAGGCATCACTTCAGTGAAGAGCTTAGCTCAGTGGCAAATCATGGGCTTTATATGCAGAAGGATCCCAGGTTCAATCCGTAGCATCTCAAGGGGGAGATCTACACTGGTGTATATATAACATTGTTTTGTCAGTCAGTAAACATAATGTGTTATACCGATTTAAAACGTCACTGGGCACACGTAGGTATTAAGACGTTTCTTATAGGGGTGTGCACGGACCCCCCGCTCCGCTTCACTTCCAGATCCGCGATTTTTGGATCGGGCCGCTTCGCCCCGCCCCTGCTCCGCCCATGTCCGCTCCGCTCCGCTCGGAGCTCCGGATCCGGATCGGAGCTCCGTTTCCCCCCCCCCCATAGGCTTGCATTGAAAGCTAAAAAAGTAAACAACCTCAAGTTAGAAACCTCACGTTTGGCACCATGACACCTCATGGGGGTATACACATGCACGCCAAGTTTCAAGGCAGTCCCATCATCCCCTGATTTTTGGGGAATTTTTGAAAATCGGGCACCCCATTCAGACCCCTTGGGATAGCTCCGTCAATTTGCATGTTAGAAACCTCAAACTCGGCACCATGATAGCTTATCCATGTGTCCACATGGACGCCCAGACTCAAGGCAATCCCATCATCCCCTGATTTTTGGCGCGGCTTAACTCACCCCAAATTGTCCCATTCTACAACTATGTCAATTTGCACGTTAGAAACCTCAAACTCGGCACCATGATAGCTTATCCACGTGTCCACATGGACGCCAAGTTTCAAGGCAATCCCATCATCCCCTGATTTTTGGGGAATTTATGAAAATCGGGCACCCCATTCACACCCCTTTCCATAGCTCTGTCATTTTGCATGTTAGAAACCTCAAACTTGGCACCATGAAAGCTAATCCATGTTTCTGCATGTAGGGAAATGGGACAAGAAGTGTGTGTATGCTTTGCCCAAACAGGATTTGAAATGCTCAATCAGTGGCTGTTGCACTTCACAAACAGTGCACTGCACACACAGCACGCTCACACAATCACACAGTCACACACAGAGTCCAAGTAACAGAGAGAAGAAATAGAGAATATTTTTTTTTGGTATTTTTTTGTATTTTTTGGTATATAGAAGGAAGGAAGATGAAACACAGTCAGGCTTTAAGAGAGGGGAGGGGGGACGACAACCAACCAACCAACCAAACAAACACACACTCCAAAGTTTAAAAATAAAGTTTATATTAAATCAAAGTAAGGGAAAAACACAGAGCAAACTAAGCTAAAAGTCAGAAAGAAGCAAACAAACACGCGCCAAGCTAAATCCTAATCTATCTCCAAAGTCCAAACACAGCAGCAGCACCTATAACTAACTCCTCTCTCCACGAACGCCAACCCACAAAGAGACACAAAGCAAAAAGCTCTGAGGGTGCCTCTGCCTTAGTCCCCCCCTCCAACGCTGGGATTGGAGGATGCTTCATGAGGTGATCAATTCTCATCAGGATTGGGAGTTGAATGTGCCTGTCATCGCTTCAAAACAAAAAAAACCCAAACCGCCAGTTTACCGCGCTGTCCCTGTTTGTTGACCCGATTTTTAAAAAATTATAGCACGCGAACCAAAGGACACAGAAAGTTGAGAGTAGTCTCAAAATGACCCCCATCCACGACTGTCTAAGCACAAGAATTTTCAGAACGATAGCTTAAAAAACAACCCAGTTATCCCCGATTCTTTTCCGCAATGCAATCCTATGGGCAAAAACCGCCGTTTGACCCGTGCTGTCCGTTTGTTGACCTGATTTTTTTAAAAATATAGCACGCGACCCGCACAACGCAGAGAGGTGAGAGTAGTCTCAAAATGACCCCCATCCACGACTGTCAAAGCACAAGAATTTTCAGAACGATAGCTTCAAAAACAACCCTGTTATCTATGGGCGAAATGTTTCAAGATGGCGATCGGAGCGCTCCGTGGAAAGAGAAGCGCTCCGCCAATGGTTGCTTCTCTTCGCCTTGCTTCTAGGGGTCCGCGGTCCGCTTCTACTCCGCCTCTGGGCAAGGCAGAGCAGGCCAATTCACTCCTGCTTCTGCGCTTCTAATAGGAGCGGAGCACATGCCTAGTTTCTTACCATTTCCCTCTCCGGTAGGAATGCAGCACTCTGGGCCACACAATGTATGTCATAACTTTTTTTTTCCAATTCCTCATCTGCTTATAGTTCCTCCCACTTCTTCTTTTCTTAGATTGTCCCTCCCCCGAGAAATGGTGAAGGGTGGTGGTGGAAAGATTTCCCCTCTTTCCACACCTGGAAGCTTTTCCTAAGCAGGAGCCATGAAGGGAGGGAGGGAGCCTCCAGGCAGGGTGAGGGGATTTACTTTACTCAAAAGCAAATCCCATTGATTTCAACTGCTAGCATGACCTGCTGCCCCTTGGTCTGTGCTTGGAGGGGAGAGAAATGGAGAGAAGGGGGGCTGGAAAGAGTTCCCCTCTTTCTGTGCCCTTTTCCTAAGCACAGACCAAGGGGCAGCATGTCATGTTAGCAGTTGAACTCAATGGGATTTACTTTTGAGTAAAGTAAATCCACTATCTCTGCCTGGAGTCTCTCTCCCTGCTTGCTTGCATCGTCAAGTTCATGAACTATATGTGTGCTGTTCCCTTACTCAAAAGTAAATCCCATTGATTTCAACTGCTAACATCACATGCTGGCTTACCTTTGAGGAAAGCCCATTGAATAGAGAGACTCTTACTTCTGAGTAAACACATATAGAACAATGCCCATACACATGCAGATAATGGAATAGGGGAGGGAGTTGTGGCTGCAAAGAGGAACACGAGGCAAGAAAGAGGAAAAACAGCTGCTACTTTGGGTGCGGAAACACAAGAAACATGCCCCGAGGAAGGTGATTGGCTTAGGAAAAGCGTATGAAAAAAGGAAGGTTTCTTACGATGCAATTGGACATATAAGAGAAAATACGACTTCTATGGATAAGATCAGAAAATAGAACGACAGAAAGGGTAAGCGATACAACGTTACAAGGCAAGCGTCATGTGGCGAAATAAGACTCAATATACAATAAAAAATGTTTATAAGCAGTATATCCTGCTTATTGTAGATCTCCCCTAGGTAGGGCTGGGAAGGAATCCTGCCTGAAACTTCAGAGAGTCACAGTGTAGACAACCCTGTGCTAAATGGATCAATGGTTTGATTCAGTATAAGGCAGCATCTTGGATTGCCTCCTCCCATATGTACCTGCCCAGACCCTAAGGTCATCTTCAGGGGTCCTCCTCTGCAAGCCCCTGCCAAAGGAAGTGAGGCAGGTGGCTACCAGGAGGAGGGCCTTCTCTGCTGTGGCACCCCGGCTGTGGAATGAGCTCCCTAAGGAGGTTCACTTGGCACCTACATTATATGCTTTTAGATGCCAGGTGAAGACCTTTTTATTCTCCCAGCATTTTAACAGTCTATAAACAAATTATAACTTGGTGTTTTAAATTTGTAGTTTTGTATTACTGCTGTTTTTATCTGGTTAAGCTTTTATATTGTATTTTATATTATGGTTTTATACTGTCGTTTTTAAATTTTGTGAACCGCCCAGAGAGCTCCAGCTATTGGGCGGTATAGAAATGTAATAAATAAATAAATGAGGACCAGCCTAGCTAGGCACTGCCAGCCTACCCAACACAAATGACCCTTCCATCCTTCAACCAGCTAATTTCACGCTTGAGCACCTTATAGCTGGGCTCGGGAAAAGCAAAGAGGAAAACAAGAGTGACAAGGAGGGAGGGCGTCTGCTGACAGATTTCCCCCAAATCTGCCAAGATTAACTTCCTTGAATAGGACTTTCAACTTCAGCTCCTCACATGTCATTCTTTTTTTAAAACAACAACAACAACCCACCAATATGCCAACAGGAGGCAGGACAAGAAAATCTATTCTCTCCTTTTGTCCCAACCAAGGGCAGGGCAAACCAACTTCCAGAAATTGCCTGGAGGAGCTGGCAGACAGAGGAGTACTTGTTCCTCAGTTAGGCCCAGTCCAGAGAGCCTCACCAGCGAGTGCCATTGAAAGAGTTTGAACTATTCAAGTTGCAACCTTACATGAATCTGTCCATTTCTAAAACCACAACCAATGCTCCCCCCCCCGGAGGAGGTAGAGTGAGTGAGAAAGAGAGAACTAGTTCCTTTTGTTATTTCTGAGTGTATGTGGACTAAAAGGTGCTCTCTCTCTCTCTCTCTCTCTCTGTGTGTGTGTGTGTAAGAGAGAGACAGAGTCTAGCCCAGAAGGATAATAAATAAATTAAACACATATGTTCTCAATTTATATTCCAAAAAAGAAGCATGCCTAAGAGGGAGGAAAAGCTACCCCCCCCCCATGTTGCTCACTGCTCTCTTTACCTTTAAGAACCTCTCCTCCGGCTGGGTTCACTTCCTTTCTTTTTTAAAATGGTGGAACACAGCATGATAAGGCTACAGAGGGGGCAGGTTTCACTTCCTCCCCACATGCTCCTGAATAGGCCTGCATTCCATGTGAGTGGGGCAAACAACATGTGTGTTCAATATAGTTGCAGCTGCTCTCAGAATCCAGTTTGGCTCCCATTCTGCATTTCATGTGAAGCAGAGCAAGTATACAGTGCACTTCTGAAATGTCAGTATCTCATGTGTGAAGCCAGTGGGAGAGATCATCCAGGGTTGGCTCTCATCAATATGCTGATGATACCAATACACTCCACACCTCTTCCTTTCAACTAATGCCAAAGAGGCTGTGGGAATTCTGAACTGCTGCCTGGATGGATTCTATGATGAATTGGATGAGAGCTATGTTGAGGCTCATTCCAGACAAATAGACACACTTTTGGTCAGTAGACAAGCTAGTTCAGGAGTGCAGGTACAGCAAGTATGAGAGTGGATCAAATCCCCCTGATGAATCAGGTTCACAGTTTGAAGGTGCTCCTGGATCTGGCATTGCTCCTAGATGCCCAGGTGGCTGTTGTTGCTAGGAGTGCTGTTTGGAAATGAAATAGCTGTGGGAGGGGTTTAATCCTCCCCTCCTGGTGTGCAGTGGCTGTGCTTCCAGATGCTTGTGGTGCCTCAGATCAAATGTGCTTATCTATAGCTGAATCAACCGGTACTTGGTCCATGGATGACTCATAGAGTCAGATCACACATTCCCCTAGCTAAAGACCCCTTTGACATAGCAAAGAAGGGGGATTAATCTCTTATGAGTTCATTCTTATAGATTTTATTCATTATTTTATTATTGAATCTGTGTTTTGATTAGATATTGAACACTATTCTGAAACCCAAGAAGGATGAAGGATGGTACATAACATTATATATATATATGAAATATTGTTCCGGACAGTCCCCCCAATCCTCAGAAGCAGGTTATTGGGGATGGCTGCAGTGGGCAGGGGTTGGGGATTAGTGAAATCCGTGTGCCCTGTTTCATGTGGGAGGAATTGCGTTCTGTTAGTGCCAAGCTGCTGGTTGCAGCCCACAGTGTTTAAAGGTTAAACGTCATAGTGACCCATTCACATTTTCCAGGCAGGGTTGGATGCAATCATGAAATGTATAAAAGATAAAAGGATGGATGGCCCATGGCAGGGTGTTTTTAAAATGCACACATTAGAAAATTGGTGAGGTAGTTTGACAGAGAGATGGTAGACAGAAGAATCCCACATTTATTGAGGAGTGGAAACTTTTTATTGAATACTGGAAAAATAATTCTGGGAAAGAAATTAAATACATATCCTTGCCTTACTACTTCCTAAATTACTGGTGTAAAGGCAAGTAGTATTTGATTCTTCATGTTATTTATCCTACTTTGCATTTAAGTTAATGATAAATTTAGTAGGGCTGTGCAGAGACCCTCTAATCCACTTTGGAGACTGATTGAGAGCTTCTGAATCACCCCTGATCTACTTCAGGTCACTTTAGGCCTGCCATTTTGGATCTAGATCCAAAGTGAGATCTGGACAGCCAAAGTGGATCAGCTGGTGCAGGTACCCAAGCACAGGGCTGACCGGGTGTCCCTAAGACTCCCCACTCATCCCCCCATTGCCCCTTCCCTGCTCACTCCTCCAAACCTGGATAATCCCCTGAACCTGGTGAGCCACTTCCACTGCCTGCCCATGGGATTTACTTGACCCATCCTTTACCCATCTGTACTAGTTTAAACATTAGATCTAGAAGAGCAGAACCACCATCTTCCTTAAAAATGTCAGCTCTCATCAAGGTCAGGTGGCTGCTGAATGGATCAGGCAAGTCCCATGGGTGGGCAGGGACAGTGGCTCACCATTGCCCTGATTCAGTGCTTTGGGCCTGTTCTGTTCTACACCACTTCAGCCCAATCTGGGCCGAATCCAGATTCGCAACTAGGTGAATAATCCTGCTTCAGTTCAGGATCCAGATTCAGACTTGATGTGTTGCACAGCCTTAACATTTATGCATTTATTTATTTATTTCCCACCTGACAGCTAAAGCTCTCTGGCCAGTTCACAACAATATATGTAGTATTATACAGATCTTTTTGGTTGAGTAGTTAAACATTTCTCAGTGACTTTTGTGTGATAGATTGATAGCAATTTTGTGTGCATTCTGTTTGTGTCATATATTGTGATACTGTATATTGTTTTCATGTATATTGTATGTGTCAATCAAATCTAAATTGTTTAAAAATAAGAATAACATTTTAAAGAAATAAAAAATAAAAATGCACACATTGAACCACAGGCTATGATTCTGTGGTTGGGCTGGTTGATCAATAGCATGACATATCACCTCCATCCATGCAAAGGCAAGGATTTTAGCTCATCTAACAGTTTCAGTCAGAAAAGGGGAAGTGGATGGGGGCTGGGTTTGAGGGGGCTGAAAAAGTTTCAAAATCATTTAAGTTACATTTTGAATTCGACCCAGAAGCCAATCTCTGCAATAAACCTGTGACTAAACAATGCACAGAACTTTCTACAAAACAAATTATGTTTCCAGCAGAGATTAAATCAATTTCATGCATAATTTATTAAGGGTTGTCACGGGTGGCCTGTTTTAAGATGAAACCCAGACAAATTGAGTCATTTCTCTTCGGCGGGACCAAATATATTTATCCATAGCTGAAGCAAGCAGTACTTTGTCCCAGAATGGCATACACAGAGAGACCAGTTCACACATTCACCTGACCAAAGGCCCCTTTGACAGGGTCAACCTGCAGCAATGGAAGGCCACAGTGCACCAGCTCTGTACATATCCAGGCCTAACTCATGCAGTCCTTCCCTCTCAACAACATGGAAGAAACGAATCATAATCATAATCATAATAATAATAATAATAATAATATATTCCTGCCTCTCCCTCTAGATCAAGGCAAGGTACAACACAAATACAAAACACTGTAAATTACATAAAATTGATTACAAACATATAAAACTAATACATTATGTAAATCAGGCCTGCACACATTTCACATGTCACCTATGTGGATGGGAAGGAGACACATTCAGTCACTCCACCCAGAACTCACATTTAAAGAGGGGTGGAGGAGGCCTAGCCTCTAATCTTTTGGGATAAATACAGATTTCAGAATGCTAGAGGGAACCATGGATTGGATAGAAATGGGAGAAATCAGGTGGTGGGGTTTGTGGATTTTATAAAGAGGTTTCCTACCTCTTTCTGCAAAATTCAAGAACTGCTTCCTCCACCACACAAGAATGAACCTGCCCATGGTTAGGGATTCTTAGAGTGCTAGTGAGGGTTACTACTCTCAGTAGCAAGAGAGACCAAAGTTTTTAGACAGTAATTTACAGACTTAAATCCTATTCAGATGTTATTGAACTGAGTTCACTAAATTTAAGCATTATTAAATTGAGCTCACTAAACACATGAGGAGAACGTGTGTCCTAGCTCCACCCACTCCTTGTCAGTTCTATTGCCCTGTAGTCATGGAGGGCAATGGTCTGAATAGGAGAGCCTCCCATATCTATAGCGGATCACCATGCAATGAAGAACCCTGGAAAATCAAGGTTCTTAATATCATGGGCAGGCTGCATGGATTCAAAAGGCTATCCTGTTCAGACCACAAGTACAGGGTAAGGGAAATGTGCACAGACAGGGGCTAGAGCACTCCTTCTTCTCATGTTCAAGCATTATTAAACACAATTTAATAATGCTTGGACAGGGCTATAGATCGAGTGACCATATGGAAAGGAGGACAGGGTTCCTGTATCTTTAACAGTTGTAGAGAAAAGGGAATTTCAGCAGGTGTCATTTGTATGCATGTAACACCTGGTGAAAATCCTTCTTCATCACAACAGTTAAAGCTGCAGGAGCCCTGCCCTACTAGAGTGACCAGATTAAAAAAGGGCAGGGATCCCACAGCTTTAACTGTTGTGATGAAGAAGGGGTTTCACCAGGTGTTACAGGCATACAAATGACACCTGCTGAAATTCCCTTTTCTCTACAACTGTTAAAGATACAGGAGCCCTGTCCTCCTTTTCATATGGTCACCCTTTTCATATGATCTCTGAAATGTACCTAGTGGTTTGTTTGTTTTTAAATAACAACAACAAGAACAACACTTTTTCTTTTTAACACCAGATGCCAAAGTCATAACACAAAGCATTTTGAAAGTTCCCTGAAGATTTAAGCCAGTTTGCTGTACAGGATGAGGATATGCTGTTCAAGAAAAGGAAACCAGGGCCCACTGAATTTATAATGCATATTGTGCTATTCTTTGTTTCATCCCCTTAAGAGGATATCTCCTCTTTTGGTAGCCTCATGCCATTGAAAAAAATGGACATACATCTGAGGTAATCATTTCATACTTTTTCCTTGATGTTATTTTCCAACCTTGGGCAAAGTAGGGTGACCATATGAAAAGGAGGACAGGGCTCCTGTATCTTTAACAGTAATGTAGGAAAGGGAATTTCAGCAGGTGTCAATTGAAGTGGGTGAAATTCCCTCTTCATCACAACAGTTAAAGCTACACTAGCTATAGTAGAGTGGCCAGATACAAAAGAGGGCAGGGCTTCTGCAGCTTTAACTGTGTTGATGAAGAGAGAATTTCACCCTCTTCAATTGACACCTGCTGAAATTCCATTTTCTACATTACTGTTAAAGATACAGGAGCCCTGTCCTCCTTTTCATATGGTCACCCTTCTGGTTTCTGACAGACTGTGATCCTCAAACTCTTAACTCATGAGTAGCCCTATTAGTCTTCATAAATTTATTTATTTATTTATTGCATTTATACCCCGCCCCATAGCCGAAGCTCTCTGGGTGGTTTACAAAAGTTAAAAACAGTTAAATGATGGATAAACTAGATGATCCTTTCCCAACCTTGTGTTTCGGACTACAATTCCCATCAGCCGCAGACAACTTGGTCAATGGTTGGCAATGATTAGACCTGTTGTCTAAAACATATGAAGGGCACCAGGTTGGGAAAGTCTGGTCTAGTTTATGCATCCTAATGTTTGCAGCAAATCTGCAGCAAATCAAGATATTCAATCCCGCTACATAATAATCAAATTGTGAGCTTCCTGCTTTTAGAGAACTTCTTGATTTCATTTCTGAAGCAGCATTTATGTAGCAGTGGTAATGGGGTATGGAAAGGGAAGAGAAGAAAATCTGTTTTGTGCTTCGTGCCCAGAAAGGCAGCTGCTTGTCTTGTGTGTGTGTGTGTTTTTCTTTTCATATTGCTTAAGACTTGTATATGGTTGCTTGAAAAAAGTTTGCAGATCTGAAATAATTTCATCTAAAACATTTGTGATCACTCAAGTTTCCCAAATGCTCATTATCTACATATAAGAGCATTTAGATGCAAGAGAAATGCAAGCAATCCCCCAGTTCTACATCTAGCAGGTGGACTGTAGGATGGTTTCTGCTTTTCAGTTGTATTTTTGAATGTTTCTCAAAAAATACTTGCTACCACACCATCTGATGGACCCATTTCCATGTGTTCCTGGGAAGGCAGCATCTGCTGTTCAGCATTTCTAGTATTAGACTCAAGAGAAATTAACCATGTCTATTCAATAACTATTATAGCATCCTTGAGAAACATGCAGAATGCAGAATTCATACAATGTAATCCTACAGTTCCAGCTGCAACAATCACATCCCATTGTAGATATTTTAAAATTCTAGGGCTGGGATCCAGAAATGTAATATGTGCATGCTGGACCTGCGTGAAAATCTGGTACTTTCTTAATTTTTCCACAGCAATTTCCAAAGGATTGACCCATTCCCTAAAAATAAACATGACATTATTTCTTTGGCTCTCTCAGCCAATACCTGTAATCCTACTCACAATTATGAATACAGAAATGCATTCACTGCAACCCAGTGGAGAAAAACTGTGTATACAAGGAGAGTAGGAGTGTATCACTTTCTGGATTAGCAACATGGGCAAAATTAGTTGCACATCCAGCTGTTCGCTGGAATGCACATACATGCATGGATGCCTTTCTCTCCACATAACTTTGCTTTTTATGGGATATGGGATAGGAATGTACAGCCCCAGTTCTGGTACAATTACCCACACATGCATATTGTTTTTATTTACCACTAGAGAAGGTTGGGGTCACTGACTTCAGTGCGATAAGACTATGCACCCCAGTATGTGAGGATGGCCAATGGATTGGATCCAGAGTAAATGAGTTGCATTTAGTTCTTACTGAAATCAATGGGACTTAAGTCGTGACTAACTTGTCCCCCTTTCCTTGCTATCACTCCCCTTCTCCCTCCCTAGCCTTCCTCTTTTTCTCCCACTCACTCTTTGAGCTCCATCACACCTGCATGTTGTCCTTTCAATTTACTGGAAGAACCAGATTTTCCCCATGCCAAAAAACAGTGCTAAGGGGGGCGGGAGCAAGGATAGGGCAGCACATGGACGACGTCATCTGAGTCCTTTGCACAAAACCCACGTCGTCAGTGGGCTATAATGCTGGTGTGATGGAGCTTTTTATCTTGCTGTTTCTATACACTCTCAGTCTGAAGCCTCACTATTTCTCTCCCTTCCACTACTTTAACTCACTGCTTCTTTCCCCACCCAGCCTCTAGCCTGTCTCTTCCCCCCATCTTCTTCCCCTTTGCCTTGATTTCTCTGCTGAACAGCCAATTAGCAGCAGGTTCAGGAACAGGAAGGAGAACCTGGCACCCTAATATTTTTTCCATTTTTAAAAAGGGTTTAGGAGTTAAGAGCTATGCAGGCACCGTGAAGGTGCCCATGGGCGTCACTTTGGGGACTCCTACAGTCAGTAGCCTATGCCCACTGTAACTTTCCAAGTAACCTTGACCGCCCTTTGGCTTTATTTTCCCCCTCCCCCTCCTGAAATTGCTCTGAATCTATTATCATTATCATTATTATTATTATTATTAATAATAATAATAATAAAAATAAATAAATAAAAATAATATACCACCCCATAGCCAAAGCTGTCCGGTACTACCTTTTCTTCTAAGGGTGTGTGCTGTGCACTGAAAATCCAGGGGTCTGATGGACCTCTGATGGACCTCTGAAATAGTGGTGCAATTAGGGGGCAGTTTCAAAATCATTGGAAACCCACGGTGTGATTCAGAGCCCTGAATGTATCCATAAGTATTCAAAGGTTTTTTTTGGCGACATGAGGGGTTGTTTCATGCTGATGGACGGCTAACTGAATACTTCCATATTAGGAAGACGCTGTCAATGAGGAGTAGTTTTGAGATTGACATCTGTGGCTAACCAATAGCCACAATCTCCTCCCTGTCCCCCTCCTATCATGTTGCTTAAGGGGAGGAAATGGGAAAGTTCCATCAGCTTCCCCTAGCACCTTCCTATCTGGGGGCATTTTGAAGCCCCCTCTGCCCTTGCCCCATTGGTCCAGCAGGGCCAGTGGCCTGCCTATGGGTGTGGGGGCTGGGAGCCTTGCTCACTGTACTGCTGCTGCCAGCCTGAGACTGACTGCTGGCATGAAGGGGTTGCAACCTCTTAAAATCTAGCATACCTGGGATCCTCCACCACCAAAAAAAAAATGATCCCAGGCACTAGACTTGCAGTTTGAAGGAGAGGGTGCAGGTGGAGTCTCAAGACCACCTACACCCAACTTCTCCTCCTGCACTTCAGAAGGACCAGCAGCAGAGAAAAGGGTGTGCCTAATTTTAGGAGGGGGAAAATAGAACACTTCTCCCTCTCTCTTTCCCAGTATTGCCAGAGGCAGCTTTCTTTTCTCTGTGTGTGTCTGTCTGCTTTTATTTGTTTCTTATAGTCCTACCCCACACTCCCCTTTGTGAGCTATTCATTGTGTGTGTGTGTGTGTGTGTGTGTGTGTGTGTGTGTGTGTATTTTCCACTCATGGAGATAAGGGACTTCAATTTTTGTAGGAGATTTCTAGTTTCTGAAACTTCTGCAAGCTCTCTTGAGAGAAGATGATGTGTAGCTGAAGTGTGTGTATGCATGGGAGTGTGGAATGGTTGGAGGATTTTTTTTTTTAAAAAAAGTCCTAAGAATCTAGGAATGAAGGGATCTGCACCCAACTTGGCATCAATAAAGCCCTGCTTAAGAGCTATCAGGGTGCCAAGTTTCATTTCTTTATCTTTAAAAATGATAGAGATGTATGCATTTTTGCTAATAATTCTCATTGATGATAATAGAGCAGTTCTCCAAAAACAGAGCAGTTTTTCACCACATAATTTGATGGTGCAGGGAGACAGAGCCATCCTGAAAATTGGGGAAGGGCATCACCTCATTGGAGTTTTGCCCTGAATTTCAGGGAGGAGCAGACCCATTCTGCCCCCCCTTCTTTCTTCCTCTCACATGGCTCACCCCATGGTATTA
Source organism: Elgaria multicarinata webbii (assembly GCF_023053635.1). Classification (NCBI taxonomy): domain Eukaryota; kingdom Metazoa; phylum Chordata; class Lepidosauria; order Squamata; family Anguidae; genus Elgaria; species Elgaria multicarinata. The sequence continues at coordinate 86,557,873 of NC_086175.1, forward strand.
GAACGTGAAGAAAACACTTTCCTAGATAGCTTGTCATGCTCTGCTTTGTCATTAATTCATTAACACTCCTGATTTCTCACTTAATGAACCATAACTCACCATTTCTGTATCTTCTTCTTTCACTGTCTCTATTTTAGGAATAGTTTGCATGTTCAAGTGCTATGGGATTGGTATAATAATCAAGAATTTCTCTTTCTATAAACATTTATGGCGAAAAAATAAAACTTCTGAGTTTCATTCTTGAGGTAATTTCCCATAGCTGCGTAAAAGATTTCTATATTTCCAGGTTCATCAGGTACATCTGAGTTCACATAGATGTAATAACAAGAAAACTTGGTAACAATTCCATCTGTCCTACAAAGCTGCTAACTTGTGCCTCGTTCCTTATTCTGAGCTACTGTTGTCAGATGTGAGAGCAGTCTGGTACATACATTTACATAAATATATGAAAATCTAGGGAAGGTTATAAATTAGAAACTGACAACATCACTAACATCTAGCAGTTCCTAGTACAGCCAGCAAAGAAAAGCATGAGGGAGAAAATGGATGGAAAAGTCCCTTCTACTTCTTCTTCTTCTTCTTCTTCTTCTTCTTCTTCTTCTTCTTCTTCTTCTTCTTCTTCTTCTTCTTCTTCTTCTTCTCCTTCTCCTCCTCCTCCTCCTCCTCCTCCTCCTCCTCCTCCTCCTCCTCCTCCACCACCACCACCACCACTGAGGGTCAAAGGAGAATTCATGTGTCCCAGTCTATGGCTGCATAGTATGGGTTAGGAGGCTTTCTTTATATTTATTTATGTAAATTGCAGAAGATGTTGCTGGGGGTAAAGAGTCAGATCAAACCAGAAATTGAATTAAAAACTGTGTGTGTGTGTGGGGGGGAGCCAGAACAGAACCTGAACTATTATCAGAAAGTCTCTGTTGAACTTGAAAAGACTTGCCTCTCGTACCATTTGAGAATAAGGGTTTGACCAAGAAACATAAGATGTGTAACACGCTAGCCTCCTTCCCATATGCTTCATGTGCAGGGGAATCACACAAATAAGAAAGCCACTGCACTCACCTCAGATGTCTGCAAGGGAAATCCTATGTGCGTAGACTTTCCCCATGTTCTGGATGCCTCCACAATGTTCCGAAACATAGGCAAATCCATGTGCATAGAGGGCATAGTGAATGGGTGTTCCCTTGGAGATGTCCACATCTAACACATGGATCTTAGGAGCATAGCCAGAAGTGCAACCACACAGCTGCATTCTGTATGTTATTCCCCTGCACATATTGCATGAGTGAAACTGCCTACTAGCATCAGAAAAATAATTAATCAGAATGAGCACATCAAGTAAAAGCAGTATCATGGAGTCTCTATGTATTTTGGGTTTGTCTAAGGTTCTGTATTCCACCCTCTTCCACAGGGCTGGGCCTTAGAAGCATCAGGCAGGGATTGGACTTCAGGCCTGCTTCCTTTTTCATGCAGAGGATATGGTAGCAACCTGCTAAACTAAACACCTTATTTGAAGGAAGTTAGCAGCCACCATGATATTCAAGTGGAATGTTGGGCAGCATAGGAAGAAGCCATGTGTGATCAATCCAGAGTTTGTGTGTGATCTGGTCCAATGACATCACCCTGTGTTCTTCAGATGTGTTAGACTACTATTTCCATCATGCCCCAACCAACATGGCCAATGATAGGAACAGTAGTCCAAAACATTTGAAGGGCACCAGTTCAGGAAAGGCTGATGTAGAGAGGCTGTGTGCAGTGGAATGATTTGTGATAAGGAAGAGGGAGTGAGAGCACTGGTGGATTAGGCTGGATTTCTGATGCGGTGAAATTGCATGAGTCCACTTGTCTCTCATCACATTCTGTTTCCAACATGGTTAGGTAACTAGTCAACCCCATGAGAAGATATTACAAGTTTAATTCCACAATAAATAAATATTTCAGGTTGAAGTTTCATAGTACCTGACGTTTCATAGTTGCCATAGAACAAATTTTTTTTGGGGGGGGAGGGGTAGAAAGGCAAGGTATCTGTCTAATATATAAATACTTATTACTCAATTTATTGCCCTCAGTTCTAAAGCTTTAGACCTATTGGCTTTCTACGTCCTGTTGTATAATGTGTCATATAAATTGCTGTAGCATGTGAACCAGAAGTCAACAAGTTGGTTCATGTGTGCTGCAGCAATTACTGAACCTTCATCAACCTCAGCTGGAACCAAGCTGGAGCTTCAGTTGCAGCTGAAACTTAACTGGAAATAGAACAACCACAACAACAAATTAAGTTGAGGTGGGTGTGTACAGGGGGGGACTTAGCAAGGCAGCAAATGGGAAAAATAGCTATGTCAGGTATAAGTGGCAACTAGTGGCCTGAAGTCACTGCTATAAGAAAAAGAATAGAGTTCTAGGATGGAGCTAGTGTTTTAGTTTTTCTTCCTTGCCCCTCCTCTTTCCCCACCTGGTACAATGTTTCTGAACTAAAAAAACTAGCACTTTGAGGCTCTGAAATAAGGATTAGAAATGGATAATCTGGAAACACTGCTTTGAGCAACTTGTTGCTTGGGTACAAACTTAGCAGCTCCTGCCTTTTAGCCTATGGACAGAAAGAAACCAAATATCAACTCTTTAAAAACAGCAACCCAAAAAACCCATACACCAAAAGGCAGAAAATATTTTGTCAAGGCCATGTTAGTTAACCCCCAAACACACAGAGTTATTTATTTATTTATTTATTACATTTTTATATTGCCCATCAGCCGAAGCTCTCTGGGCAGTGCACAATTAAAAACCATAAAATACAACAAGTATAAATGTAAAACATTAAAAAGTTTAAAAGGCAATATGAAACCAGCTGCATTAAAGACCAGGGAAAGCCTGTGTAAAAGGGTATGTCTTCAGGAGGCGTTTAAAAGAAATTACATTTTCTGCCTCCCTGAACCACCTAGGGAGGGTCCTCCAGAGGGTGGGTGCCACAATGTGTCGATTATTATAGAAGCCTCATTCCTGTTTAAACATCTCCTGAGTTTCTTCGCAGTAGGGTGAGACTTCACAGCTGGACACACCTGACTTGACTTATAGGTAGAAGCAACAGCATATTTATGCACAAACTAACAGAACAGTTGAACTAAGCATGCCTTCCAGCCACTGCAACTTTCTGTCCCTATGGGTGTTTAAGGATAAATAATCAATTTCTTCTCTTCAAGACAAATAAGTGGAAATTACCCTTGATTCCCTGCCTCATTCTCCCTGCAGCACCTTCCATGTCAGAAGTTATGTTGGCTTTGGGTTTTTCCACTAAAGTGCAAAACTTGCTCCTTTGTGTCTCTACAGCGAGAGCATACTTTGAAGAACGCCAGCCTCCCTGAAAAGCAGCAACTTAAGCAGATTTCTTTCTGCTTACAAGCACGAGTTCTTGAACAGACCATAGAGCTATATTTTATCATAATTAGAGCTGGGAAAATCCACCTGGCAAACAAGCGTGCGTGTTAAAAGTCCATCTCATACTGCACATTTGTGAGGAAGCTGACATGAATGTAAAGGAAACAGGAAGCTGAAGACATAGAATCAGACCATCAGCTATATGAGGAGTACACTCCCTAGTCTATTATTAACAGGAAGGTTGAAATTAGTGTTGTGCCAAATATTTCCATACTTTTATTTTTGACAATACTTGTGGGTGTGGGGTTGAAACAAGGAATTATGTGAAAGAGGCTTTGAAAGGGGAAGACTTTCAGTGAAATCACTAAATGGGCAATAGGCAGCAGGGATTCCACTAACCTTATTTACAGCACATTCTATACATGTTTTGACAGAAAAAAACCCTTAAACCCCCAGCATTCCCCAACCAGCCATGCATTTTATTCGCATCATCAGACTAGCGTTTTGTCGCACATTCTTTACTGGGCACTCAGTTTTTTGTGGGCACTTTTGACGATGCCATCTGCCTCCCATGCATCTCCCACCCCTTCTGCTCACTTTCCTGTTACAAAAACAAAAAACAAAAAACAAAAACCAGAAAATCTGGCTGTAGCAAAATGCTCTGCTATTTCCTGCTACGGGCAGAAGAAGAAGCGGGATAAAAACACCCACTGAATGGGCCACATGGTCATTGTTTACTTCTTCTTTCTTACTGATGTAAAGAAAGATGAAGTATTGTGGGACAGAAGTGGGCTGAATGTAATGGTAAGGAAATGTGATTTTCCCCCTGTCTAATGGCACTCTACATTTGTAAAAAGCTGGACATGCTTTATTACTTTCTGTAAACATAAAACAATATATCCAAATATTCAATTTTGTTTTTCAGTAATTTGATTTAGTTATTTATAAAATGTATGGATAAATAAAGAAGATAATTTATTTTATTGGTAATTTTGGATTTAAGAAACATGTAATGTATATATAAGTGAATGTGAAAAAGTATATACCTTATTTAAGTGATTCAGACAAGAGATGTATAATTGATTGAAGTATATAAAATGTACTGTATGACTCTCATTGTATGATGGGAAAAAAGATTCAGGATGATTGTATTTACAGAACAACAACAACAACAACAACATAATAATAATAATAATAATGTGCCGTAAGAATATGAGGTGGCCGATCACTGTGTGCAACTGGTGCACACCGTAAGCCTCTGTGCACCAGTTGCTGGGGAACATGGGTGGGAGGGTGCTGTTGCACCATGTCCTGCTTGTTCATCCCTGGCCGATGGCTGGTTGGCCACCGTGTGAATAGAGTGCTGGATTAGATGGACCCTTGGTCTGATCCAGCCTGGCACTTCTTATGTTCTTAGGATCACTTGAAACTTAAGAAAACTCAGTTCCTGCTTGCAGCAGCACAGAGCTCTTTACACACACACTTTCAATGCAGCAGCACTTCCTAGAGGTGAAATCATGTCTGAGAAAAGCTCCATACTGGCTGCAGTACAAGTCTTTTAAAAGTAACAAAGAGACAGAAGATCACTTGGCACTACTCCTAATAACATAAACAGAACCCTGTTCCCCCATGGCACTTAGATTTTTTTAAAAAAATTCTCCACCTTCCTGCAGAAGAGGCAGAAAAAACCCAATATCTCTTTTGCAAGGAAGGAAGAATTTCTCAAGAGTAGGGAGCAGGTTTTGTCATAGAACTAGTTAAACTGTATTTAGTAACAACTAATAAATCTATAAATCATCCCACAATGTGGACTTAAGCATTTGTGAACCTGGAACTGCTCCCTAGTTGTACATCAGTTCTTGCTTCCTGAATGTTTTCCTTCTGTTTTCCTTTTGGAAGATTGAAAACACATTTTGCCAGAAATTTCTGAACCAAGAGACCATCTTGATGCCGACGTATTGTCACCATGAGCCCTCAAACCCCTGCGTTTGTGCTCCTTCACATTATCCCGCATGAAGGAGCAAGCAGGGGGTTACAGGCAAGGAGGAGCAGCCATCCCATGCACCGGGGCGCCTGCACCTCCTCTCTCCCTTCAGTTTTTGTGTTTTGTTTTACCTTCTTTTCCTGAGGAGGTTCTTGATCCCTCCAGGGTTTTTTTAAACTTTTTTTTCCAGAGTAGGCATGGAGGCAGCCATTGTGCTCATGCATCTGCACTGAGGCACCTTGTGTCCCAGTTTTCCCCCTTATTTATTTATTTATTTATTTATTACATTTTTCCAGCTTCTCCCCGTGCTGGAGAAGCACAGAGGTGGGCCAGTGACCATTTGACTCGCTGGCCCACCCCATCTCCCCAGTCCAGGCAGATGGTGACCAATTAGGGTTCAGCATCTGCCCAGACTCACCTCCGAAGCAGCTCAGGAACAAGGTGACAGATGGCAGATGCTATTGCCGCCTCGCTCAAAGACAAAAAAAATCAGGGTAAGTCCCCAACTTTTTTAATTCAAAGCTTCAGAGGAAAGTCCTAGGATGGCTCCACAATGGCTGCTGCATCATATAAATGACCTAGCGCTACTGTGGATTCACCCCAGGGCTTTCCCCTCATCAAATCAGCCCCCAAGAGTATTTTGTTGTTAAAATAATGGCAACTAATATTCCATCAGTTTACTGAGAATTAGGTACTTTGAGTTCTTCCAAAGGTGAATGGTCACTTTACTTTTATATGCAAGTCATTGTATGTATGTCCTGACAACTGTGAAGGAGAAGCACATGTCAAGATTTCTAGAATAGATTGGGAAACTGCATCTGAGTTTTTAAAAGTGACACATGTCTAATACTACACCCACCCACTTTTCAGACTTGAATGGGTACACATGCATTTTATTTTCAAAAACGTGGAGTGAGAATGGCTCTATTCACATATTATGGTTTTTAGATGTTCACCAAATGTTCAGCTAAAGTGTGAAGAGCAAATGTGACAAGGGTGCAGCCTTACTGCACAGAGAGCCATGATTGTAACAACCTGCAGGATCAGCCCAAGCCATTTTTCTGCCCCCTACCCAATCAAGATTCAACAGTTGTCCAAGTTATTTTGGCCCCTGAGACAGAAAATCTCAGAAATGCCTATTTATGTATTTATTAATTACACTTATATACTGCCCCCATAGCCAGGGCTCTCTGGGCGGTTTACAGAAATTCTAAAATTAAGATAAAAATGAGTATACAAAATTTAAAATTCTAAAACAGAACATATATACATAAAGCATTAAAAACTGTTAAAAAACTAAACATGTGGTTGTAAAACTCTAATTCAATTGATTTCTGTATCAAACAACTGACTGCCCTTTCATTAGACCCAGGGCCTTGCTAGACCAGGCCTTAGCGCGGTGTGAGGCCCGGTTTCCCTCCTGTGCATCCAGATGACGCACAGGGGAATCCGGGGTCAGGCCACGCTGAAGCCTGCCTTAAGCTGGCATAAGCGAAGTCGCTTATGGCGCAGCTTTTCCCCAGCCCCGGCCCGAGGCAGGGGCTGCGGAACGTCTAGCAGGGTCCGTGGCTTTTTGCGGCTACTTGCTTTGCGAGTAGCCGGGAAAAGCCACAGACTGGGCACAGCGCTCATACAAGCGCTGAGCCCATCAGGCCGGGGAGGGGGATCCCGGGGGGAGGGAAGAGAGGGGCAGGGGGAAGCCCGGCCCCGCCAGGAGAGAGGGGGGAAAGCCGGACATCGGGGATGGCACAGGGTGGGGGGAAAGCCGGAGAGCTGGGGATGGCATGGGGCGGGGGAAAGCCGGTGAGCCGGAGAGCATGGGGGAGGCGAGGGAAGGAAAGCCGGGGATGGCACGGGGGGGGGGAAGCCGGAGAGCCGAGGACGGGATGGGGGCGAGGGAAGGATTTTTTTTTTTTTTTTTTAAAAACAGCACTTACCTTGTCCGGTGGCTCTCCGGTGCACATGGCCCTTTAAACAAACAAACAAACAAACAAAATGGTGGACGCGACAGGGCTTCCCCTTGCCCCTTTGCGTCTTACATCTGGAAGACGGCGACAGTGCGCGCTAGCTCTAGCGCGCCATCGACCCGATTCCCAGACGGATTATAAGGTAGGTCTAGCAAGGTCCCCAGTGGCTGTTTCACTCTGCCTAATAAAGGGTGCATAACACTGGCATAGGGCATTGGTCTCTTCTACAACGCTACATGAAACACCAGCACTTCTGGTCCAAGAATATTTCTCCAGCAGCTACTCTGCCCATCTATATTCCACCCTTGACATTGGATGGCAGTTGAAAGTGTAACATAAGCCCTAAATAGACATTGTGCTTGTGGGTATAATCAACATATGAAGAAGGGACCAGGGCCAAATCTACACCAAGCAGGATAAAACACTTTGGAAAAACTGTATATGGAGTGTGTCCTGGGCCCCAACAGTTGTCAAAACTGTTATAAATTATTTTAAAGCAGTAGTGTAGATCCTGCCCAGGTTTATGATGTCAGGCATGGTCCACTTGATTGTTCTTTTCTGGATGAACAGAGTGTATGTCTATACAATCTGCATATACGTAGGTTCAGATAGATGCATGAAGATCAGGCATGAGGCCAATAACCATGATCTCAATCTGTCATCCATACATTGATTGTACCCACAGTCAGAATATCAAAGCTAAGGCTCTCGACACATAGCCTCTCAAGGTGAGGGCTGGGCTACAATCTTCTCTCTGTTAGGTTAGCTTCCAAAGGCAGGGACTTTCTGATGTCAGGGAGAATTCAGTCACTCAATACTCCCCCCACCCACCCTCAATGTCTGAAATGGTACAGTTTCTGAAGGACTGCATGAAATATTTCTCCTGAAACTCACCTCTTAAACCTTTTTATACTATTCTCTTTTTTTAAATGGTTGAATTTTGTTAAATAGAAAGTTGTGAACATTCAGAGATACACTTGTCTTTGATTCCCATAAGGTGTCTTTCTTATGCCACATGTTTTGCACTGTTGCACATAATTTAACATTCATATGCTATCCCTTGTTCTGCCTTTTGCATTCTTATGATTTAGTATCTAGATAACTATTTAAAATTATTATTCACTTTTAAGATAGTCATTATAGATGAAATAAAACCCTTATAAATAGCATGGATAGATGATTCTTTTTGGTTTTACAATATTTTTATATAAAAGGTAATAAAAATAGATAATATGGACCTCCTCTAAGAGAACAGTTTACACTCACAAGTTCACTTTTTATTTTTATTTCTTTATATATAAAGTACTAAATATAATATAGGGCTCATCTACACCAAGCAGGTTATTCCACTATGAAAGTGGTATATAAAAGGCAGGAGCCACACCAAGCAGGATATAGCGGTATGAAAGCAGTATATGGTATGTGTCAATGGGCCCCAACATTTGTCAGTGAACTTCAATGCCCCTATAAAGCAGTAGTGTGGCTCCTGCCTTTTATATACCGCTTTCATAGTAGAATATCCTGCTTGGTGTAGATGAGTGCAAAAGCAAGGAAAACCCCGTGTGGGAGTAAAAAGAAGCCAAAGGCAAAGGTAGAACCAGGCAATCTTCAAAACGAAATATTTACAAAAGTTTATTTACAGTGCCAAGGTGCTGTAAATAAACTTTTGTAAATATTTTGTTTTGGTGTAGATGAGCCCATAATGACATTCCTTACAGTTCAGAACATAGGGTACATTGCATTCCCTGTTAGCTACTTGCGAGATAGATTAACCTTGGGACCTCGATACTTGAGAGAGCGCCTCTCCTTATATATGCCTGCCTGAGACTTTAGAACTGTTGGAGGAGCCCTTCTCCGCATCCCACCAGAGCAATGCATATGCTATAGTGGGTCACGGGAGAGGGTTTTCTCTGTTGTGGCACCCCTGTCTGTGGAATGTCCTCCCCTTGGGGGCCCAACTGGTGCCAATGCTGATTTTATTCTGGCACCAAGTGAAAACATGGCTTTTAAACAAAGCCTTTAATGGTTAAATTCACCAAGCTGAAGATGGACTGCTGGTAAGGGATGGGTTGCACCTCACAAGGGCTGGAAAGAATGTGTTCAGCCACAGCATGAAGAACTTGATCAGGAAGGCTTTAAACTGAATCTTACGGGGGTGGGAGACGTAAACTTTGAGGCAACAATGGATGAAGGCCCATGCACCACAGTACAGAGAACAGCTCCAATAGTGCCCAAAAATAGTGTCTGCAAGGGAAACAAACAGAACAAACTTGAACTTTTATTACATGAAGGCAAATATGACCTGATAGGTATAACTGAAACTTGGTGGGATGACTCCCATGACTGGAATATAGCAATTGAAGGATATAACTTGTTCAAAAAGGACAGAAGAAATAGAAAGGGAGGAGGAGTTGCACTATATGTTAAAAATACCTATCCCTGCACAGAAATACAGGCGGATCAGACTGGGAGCCCCATCGAGAGCATCTGGATTAAAATAAATGTGGCAAGGAATAAAAAGAACATGATAATTGGAGTCTACTACTGACCACCGAATCAAGGAGAAGACGAGGACAAAACTTTTGAGAAACAAATTGCCAGTGTTTCAAGGAAGTGTGATGTAGTAGTGATGGGGGACTTCAATTACCTGTTTAATTATCTGTTGGGAGACCAATACTGCCAAAAGCGGCCCTTCCAAGAAATTCCTGACGTGTGGGTGATAACTTTCTCCTACAGAAAGTGGAGGAAGGAACTAGAGGATCGGAAAATCCTTGACTTTATTGAACAATAGGGATGACTTAGTGGATAAAATGGCAGTTACAGGAACTCTGGGGGAAAGTGACCATGTCATACTTGACTATCAGGTGGATTCAGAGTTGGCTACAGAATTGGACTCAAAGAGTACTTATCAATGGAAACTTCTCAAACTGGGGAGAGGCAACGAGTGGGGTACTGCAGGGTTCAGTCCTGGGCCCAGTGCTCTTCAACATTTTTATTAATGATTTGGACGAGGAGGTGCAGGGAACACTTACCAAATTTGCAGATGACACAAAATTGGGTGGGATAGCTAATACCCTGAAAGACAGAAACAAACTTCAAAGTGATCTTGTTAGGCTAGAGTGCTGGGCTGAAAACAACAGAATGAAATTTAGTAGGGATAAATGCCAAGTTCTACATCTAGGAAATAGAAACCAAATGCACAGTTACAAGATGGGGGATACTTGGCTCAGCAATACTACAAACGAGAAGGATCTTGGAATTGTTGTAGATTGTAAGCTGAATATGAGCCAACAGTGTGATATGGCTGCAAGAAAGGCAAATGCTATTTTGGGCTGCATTAATAGAAGTATAGCTTCCAAATCATGTGAGGTACTGGTTCCTCTCTATTCGGCCCTGGTTAGGCCTCATCTAGAGTATTGCGTCCAGTTCTGGGCTCCACAATTCAAGAAGGATGCAGACAAGCTGGAGAGTGTTCAGAGGAGGGCAACCAGCTGGAATCTGGCTTCCTTTAACTTGAGCCCGTTATTCCATGTCCTGCACTCTTCTCGATCCTCCCAGAGTGCAGGACATGGAATAATGGGCTCAAGTTAAAGGAAGCCAGATTCCAGCTGGACATCAGGAAAAACTTCCTGACTGTTAGAGCTGTACAACAATGGAATCAGTTACCTAAGGAGGTTGTGGGCTCTCTCACACTAGAGGCATTCAAGAGGCAGCTGGACAACCATCTGTCAAGGATGCTTTAGGGTGGATTCCTGCATTGAGCAGAGGGTTGGACTCGATGGCCTTTTCGGTCCCTTCTAACTTTGCTATTCTATGATTCTAATCTTGCACATTGTTTTAACTGTTTTAATTGTTTTTACTGCTTTTAAATTATATACTGGTTTTAACTTGATTCATGGTTAAATTTGTTTTTAGCTGTGTATAGTTATTGTTTTATATTGTATGATTTTATCTGTACACCGCCCTGAGATTCTAGTGATATAGGGTGGAATACAAATGTTTTAAATAAATAAATAAATAAATAAATAAATAGTAACCATCCCAAAATGAGTTTCATGAGCAAGCATGGATTCAGTCCCAAGTGGCCTCTGTATCACAGAGCTCCACCAATCAGGATATGTATGGAAATGTCAGACTTGGATGCCCACCTACATTTAATTCCCAGTTCCTCTTTGGCTCTGCTCATGGATTAGAATAGATCATAGATTCCAATGTAATAGCATACAATCACTGCATGTATACACACAATCATTCTCAAGAGTGATGTCATGGCAAAAGAGCCGTGGGTCAGATGTTGTAAGTAAATAAATACATTCACAATGTTTTCTTAGTTCTTATTAACAGACTTTCTCGCAGTACGCTATGCACCAAAGAAAACACTGAAATATTAAATGCAGAAATTCCTGGCAGTGGCTATATTCAAAATGAGCAACACTTTTCTTTTGGAAAAGAAAACCCGGTGTCTTCACCTACCAATCTGTCTTTGGGCCATTTACACAGGCTGACATCATGCACAAAAGATGACATAGTTAAAGGCTCAGCTTTGGTTGCTTGACTTTGTTTTGTTTCTTTGAATTGTCAAAGAAATGGTATTTCTTTTTTAGAATCAAGCTACACATTACACTATGATGTCCTGAAGGTACTTTAAAAGAAAGAAAGAAGAAGAAATTAAAAGGCAGACCCGGTTTTTCTTCTTTTTGGTTCTCTCTTCCAGTAGCAACAACTTAACAATCTATCAGTGATAGCCCCAGTTGTTATTGTTATAGTAAAATCAATATAGCTACAATGAGCATTTCAGTCTTAAATCTCATATTTAGATTGTAAGCCTGTGGGCAGGGACTTTTCAAGAAATACTTTTGTAAGCCGCTGTGAGAGCCTTTTTTGGCTGAATGGCGGCATAAAAATGCTTAAATAAAATAAATAAATAAATAAATATTTACTAAGAGAAATAATGAAAGTAATTTAACAGAAAATGAAATGCTTAAATAAAAAAAAAACCCTAAAAAAAGATTCCTGTTGAATATGCATGTAAATTTATAGCTGGACTAAAGAATATTTTGCATTTTCAGAAACTGACATTATTCTGTTTACTTCCATTGACTTGTTTCAATTTGTTTTTGACCAGAATTTACATAATGTGTGAGGGACAAAAGGCCGCAATCTGATATCAACATGACTGGTGGAATTTGGTGAATCTCGACAAGATCAGATGTTGTAGATTCACACATCCTTTGCATGGGGAAGTCATAGAATAATTTCCTCTATACCCCCAATCAGTGTTCAATGCACAATGCTTACAGTTGAAGGAGAACAGAAATAAGAGGTACATTCAAAGTTTGTTGACTGAAGTACACAACATTCTATGCATGCTTTATGTTAACATCATGGAAGATGACTTTGTGAGGACTTTGTCAATTTGAAAATGTATTTATTGTTTCATTGATGAATATTTTTAATTAAAATAAACAGAAGACTCTGGCTGCATTGTAGAAGAGATGCAGTCTAAGGGCATGTCTACACCATGCCTTTTTACCGAAATCATCCCTGGATCGTCCTTGTGCATCCACATTACACACAGGGGATCCCGGGAGCAGGCAGGGATGATCCCTCTATTTCCCTGGGATTTCTGGGACCACTTTCCCCCCAGTTTTTCCCACAGTCCTGGGACGATCTCAAGGACCGCAGGCAGTGTGGGTGCCCATCACAGCTTCTTCCCTCCTCCCTGTGAGTAGCAGGGGTCAGCAGAGGGAAGGAGCCAGGCCGGGGGGGGGGGTGTCTAGGGACATCGGGGTTGGGAGTGGGGTCACACCGTTTTTTAACTTACTTTTTCGCTCGAGTGCAAGTGCGCTCCAGCTCCTGTGTTTATTTGTTTTTAACAAATGGTGAGTGTGATGGTGTGATGGCCCTTTTCCCTTCTAGGATGTTGTGCTTTCATGTAGATGGACAGGGATGATCCCGAAAGCAGGTAAGTCTGGGATCATCCCCCCTCCCTCCCTCTACACCCATAGGTGTAGACATGCCCCAAGACCCAGAAGGGTGCATTGGGAGTTCTGTGCATGCAGCAGTACATCTGATTCCCTGCTTCCAAATGCCATCCACCTCATCATCCAATATGCAACTTCCAAAGCCTGGGTGAATGATGAAGTAGACTCCAATCCAGTAGAAGGAACCCCAGTTGGCAAATGAAAACAACAACACTAGAGTTATCCCAACCACCACCATCATAATATTGGGAAAATACACATGTAAAAGATAGATACAAGTTTAGGCTTTATGTATAAACCCAGCAGTAACAAAGGCATTTAGAGAATTTCAAGATGTCAGGTAATGAGCAAAGGTGATCCTAGGCTGACTGAATTAGAGCCAGCAGAAATTCTGCTGTGTTTTCTGAGGTGAAGAGAGCTTGCCACCTAATTAATCATATTCATTTTCTATGCCCATTTTCCTCCAAATTTTCTCTAGGGCTAGGGACTCTATTATAACAAAGTCACTCCATACAAAGAGGAAGCTTGTTCCAGTGTGCTAAAATTGAACTTTGGAGACTCAAGATCAATGCTACCACAAATGTCCTTCATGACCTTGGGCAAATAACCATACCTCAATTACACAGGAGTATAATGTAGTCTAGTAATAGCACTAATTTCACAAGTGCATTGTGAGGGCAAATTCACTGAAGACAGCAAGGTGGTTTGATGAAATGATAATAGATACCATATGTGCTTGACATAATATTACGAGGGTTGCATCCTTACTGAAATATGAAGCAACGGGTGGGGGAAAATGCATTATTACTTTTTGAGATTTCCCTATCTTTGCAATTTTGAGAAGGTCCCAAAAATTAGATTAAAGCCAAGTTTGCCTAAAGGCTGTGATCTGAATGTTAGGGAATATGCCATTTCAGAAATGAGTTGTGATTGTTTAATTTTGCCTGAATATTGTGTGTGTGTGTGTGTGTGTGTGTTTATTAATTTTGCACAATTTGCATAGCATAGGGATATCTATAAAATATACAGCAAATAAATTTAAGAACAAAAGCATAACAATTGTTTCAAATAATCTCAAAACATAGAAGCAGGAATCATTACAAATTCAGTAAGTGATAACCAACTGACACATACTTTTGGCAGCAATGCTGTAGCAGTAGCAGTGGAAAGTAAAAGTAGCAATCCCTCTTTGGAATCCCCTATGCACTAAAACCATCAAATATACCCAGGTGACATTTAAGATCTCCAGAGGAGTTCTTGGTGGTCATTCCAAAGTGAATGGAATGTCTCCAAGAAGAACCTTGATGGCAGGCCTCCTCTGTAGTGGCACCCACCCTCTGGAAAACCCTCCCTTGTGTAGTTGAGGAGGCATAAAACATGACATTTTTAATGCCTCCAGGCAATACCTTTTCACACAGGCTTTCCATGGGCTGTAACTGCTGCTGGGTTTCACTTTGTCTTTATGTGGTACTTTTAAAGGTTTTATATTGTGTCTTGCTATGTTGTATTTTGTGCTTTTAATTGTGAACTGACCAGACAGCCTCAGCTATTGGGCACTTTAAAAATGTAATAAAATAAATACTAAATACTAAAACATGCCTCCTTCATGCCCAGAGTGGTACAGTTAGTATCTGAGGTACTCAGGGGGGCTGGGAAATATATTTCTATGCTCAGAGACCAATTTAAAACACAAGTCCCTTGCAATGAATGTCTGTTAAGGGTCTTTTCTTTACATACTCTCTTTTTCTCATACTTAAGTGCTACAATTTGGATAAAATCATCAGCACTGATATTGACCTTTTAGTGATGGTATTTATAACAGAAAATAACTGCAGAATATGAAGCAGTCATAGAATTTAGGTTGTTCATTATAGACCACTATTGTAATTAACTGCAGAATGCATGTTTGGACTGCACAGTAGAGATGGCACAGTTGTGATAAATGGATTCCACTTCAGGTTGGATAATTTTTAATAGAACTAGCTGAAAAGTGGTCTGAAATGGCTGTAATTAGACCAATCCCTTTATTTTACAGTAAGTAACCCATGAATAAAAATGAATTGATTTTTTCCCTTTATGGTAAACTTTTTATAAGGCTTTTAAAAGAATCTGTCCTACAATCTATCCTGTGACAGCTCAAATGGAGGTACTTAGTGAAACTCCAATGTATACTTGCAAAGATGCTTAACACAAATTATTCTTTAGCTATTTACATGAACTCAATGGAATTTTCTTCTGAGTAGACATGTACAGGATTGTGGTGTAAATCTGTCAGCAATAATGAGTAATAGTGCAGAACCCTCATAAGACATTGCTAGGCAAGGACTTTCTGCTTATATGTATGCATGTGTGTTTACCCACTGGAACAATTTTGAATCCCCATGGGAAAATTACATGACTTCAAAAGTATTTAAGGGATTCTTTGGTGTACATTCCCTCCCCCTTCATCTCATTTAACATTTCTTTTTTCCTTGTAGGTTTTTTTAAAAAATAAATAAATAGTTGGCACTCTTTTAAGATTTAATTTTCTCTTGAGATATTCACTTACATCACCCCCCAAAAAAATCAAGTTCACTTTATCTCTTGCTTCCTTTTTGTATAATGTGTACTTTTATTTCATTACATCTAACTCACATGACATGATTAGCTGTAGTTATCCACACATACAACTGTATTTTCTTTTCTTTTCTTTTCTTTTAAAAAAGTCCTGCTGCTTTCACTTGAGTCTTCCACTTGACTTGAGACTTGGGATTTACTGCTCACCCCAAGATGCCAGGCTGCACAATTCTAGCCAAATCAGTGTCAAATATGTCCTAAACCAGCCCCCCCCGTCTTTATGGTGATGCTTTGGCACCACAAGGTGCCTTGCACCCACACTTCCATTTCTTCCTGACATCTGCAAGGGAAGGAATGCAAGTGCGAACTTTCCCAGTTTTTAAAAGTAAAATAAAAATAAAAATGAGGGGTAGGAGGAGGAGAACGGGGCCATTCCTCCTCCCCCTTTTTATTTTATTATCTGTATTTCCACACCTATGTAGATACAGATAATAAAAATAAAAAGAAATGGGGGGAGGAATGGGCAGCCAGAGGGAGTAGAGGGTCCAGGGACTCTGGGTGAACCACCTCTCCCCTCCTCCGTCTGGTTGCCCATTCCTCCCCCCCATTTCTTTTTATTTTTATTATCTGTATCTGTGCAGCTACGGAGATACAGATAATAACATTTTAAAAAGGGGGGAGGAATGGCCCCATACCTCTCCTCCCCTTTTTTGTTTTACTTTTACCGGCGCGGGGCTGCCCATGGCGCCCAATCAGTGGGCGCCATGGGCTCCACTGCCATAGAAGTCAGGTTAAGTGCCTGACATTTTTGGAGCGACGTTTCCAGGGTTTGCCCCCGGATGGCTTCGCAATGGCAGTTGCATCATGTAGATGATGTGCTGCTACTGCAAAGCCACCCTGGGGCAAACCCTTTGTGTAAACATGCAACAGGGAGGTTGGATCTCTTTCAGCTCAAGGCCTGAATTCCATCTGGGAGAAGTTCTTGGGGCCACCTTCCAGTAGTGAGCAGCCCTGAAGGCCAAAGGGGTGGGGCCAAAGGAAAAGGGGCAAAACTACCAAAAACTACCAGCATATTTTAGCTTAAAGCTCTTCATGCTGGTACAAAGCTTTGGGAGAAGGCATTTAAACCTTTTAGAATTTGAAGTAGGACTGCAGAAAATCCAGCAAATCACCAAAAGCAACGGTTGGGGGAGGGGGATGGGCATGTCATCTTCTGGGGAACCCCAGAGAACTAGTTAGGATCCTGGGGTGAGGTGCAGATTTGGCCTTGAAGCCTGACATTCTGCAATCCTGCCCTAAGAAATGCATAGAAAACTGGCTTTTGTTTGTCTTGAATCCACTAAGATGACTCTAACATCTAGTTGTGTGAAAGTGGGAGAAAAATAGCTAGTTTGCAATCTTAAAAGTGAAAAAGAAAAAAAGTGAAAGGAACTCTGTAAAGGAAGTCATCATCTGCTCACCTCAGGAAGGAAGAGAAACTAGCGGTGGGGCAAGTAAGAGACCTATTCAAGGGGCAATTCATCACTAATTACTAATCATCCAGTCATAACCATTAGAAAACCATAAAAAGAACTGGACCTGGAAATAAGAAACTTTTATAATTAAATGCATAGAAACCCTTAAAAACCTCAATGGTGCCTTGTCTGCCCTCACTAAACAGCTAGGAATGGATTTTATCACCACCATTCTCCAAAAAAAGTCACATATTAGACCTCAAAACAGCTACCCCAACCCCAGTGGTCATTGGAATGCAACAGTTGACAATTATGTTGTTTGAATGCTCTATTAACAAGTGAGTATATGAAAGACAATTATTCCAGAGAAAAGGGTGAGTGTGGAGGAAAGCTTAGAAGAAATTATACTATATTCCAATTTCAGCAGCACTGCAGTGATGCAGTAACCGTATGTTGATTTGCAAGATGGATTCACAGTGAATCAAATTACTCTGCACAGATGAACTTCACTCATGTTTTCAATGCAGCAACTGGATAATGCGAATTGGTCCTCAGAGATGTAACGATCATGGGAGCTAACATAAACTTCCCCTTAAATCTTTATTTCTCCAATTACAATTGCCTCAAAGGCAAAAGAAAGAAAAAAAAAGAGAGAAGACCATTTTCTTGTGTTGTTCTGCAGATCTCACTTTTTTCTGCATTGAAATAATTTATTCTGGCCTTTATGAAAAATAGGATTTACAAATCACCAAATATTAACACATTAAAATATTTTCTGCAATCCAATTTAGACCATTGCCAGAAAAATGAGTGCAGTGGCCTTCCCAGGCACAGCAGGGGTGGCCCCATGATGGAGCCTCCCTCCCTCTGGCAGACCTTCTCTCTGAAGGGGGAGGCAGGTGGTTGGCTAGCTCTGCTGCTGCCTAAATGCCGCCAACAATCGGGTGCGTGGGTGCAGGGAGTAGTGGTTAGGATGGCACTCCAAAATGTAAGGATATTTATAAAATGTGGAGTTCAATGCAGTGTGTGTCTACTCAGAAGCAGAACAAACTGCATTCAATGGGAGCTAGTCCAGATAAGTGTATATAGGGTCATATCACAGCATCATTTGACTGAATGTCCTTTATAGCATCCAAAAATGTGCTTGATGACATTTAAAGAAGTCTCTATTTAAAGAAGTCTACAACACAGGTACGGAGTATAACTGATAATGGTTGGGAACCGAAGAAGGACTCACGTTAGTAATTTCAACGAGTCTACTCTAAATAGGGCTTATAATGAATTTACCCATTGTGCTGCTGGGATGACAGAATGAAGGTGCACCAGCAGTAATAGAGATTACTCCTTTAGTGGCAGTGAACTTATCTGCTGTAGGAACACCATTATGCTAGAATTTTTGATTGCATCAAGTGGCTGTGATTAAGTATGTACACAGAAGATGCCAGGTTTAGCCAGATTCTCATAATAAATGAGGTCTAATCATGAGGCTACATTCAGTAATATCTTTCAAGTGCTATTAAGTTTTGGAGTGATTAAGTGACGGAAAGTATTTCAGAAATTAGTTACCAGTATGATGAACAGATAAGTAAATCCTACAATTCCAGTTTGGATGTACATAGCATCCTACATTAAAATGTTGCCAATGTGTACTACACACTGTGGGCAACTTACTTATCATAGCTTTGAGAAATGTTTCTAAGCTAAATTGTCTGGGGAATATATATCTTTAAGGACTGACAGCTTGATCAAGTGGCATAAGAAGTGCCAATCTCACAGAAATAATTTAAAATGACTCCAGCCGCTCCTGAACAGCCTAGCAGCAAGAACAAAACAAAGTTATTCATAAGACCCCAATTTCAAAATTCTCCATATGAATGGATAAAACCAGTTTGGGATAGCAGAAGAAAACAGAACGCTTCATGAGTCATTATTTAGACATTTTATGAGTAATAGATAAGGATTGGCTATTAATAGTGGGATTCTATACATATCTACTCAGAAGTAGTTCTACTGAGTTCAAAGGGAGTTACTCCCAGGTAAATGTATAGAGGAATGCAGCCTGCAATAACTGCAATGGAATTTTGGATACATTAAATGCTGTCAAATACTAAATGCCATTGGATCTGTTCAGACAACACACTAAGCCAAGGCCGCTGACCCTTTTGCAGTAAATGGTTAGTGGGTGTATTTAAACCATGGTTATGTAGCCACCATGGTTAAGAATGGTTCACACAATAAGCTAAGCCACAAAGTTTACCTCAAAATGCTTAACCACAATGGCTTAGCATATCATTTGAGCAGGATCATTGAATTTAAGGAACACAGTTTCTTTAGTTTAAGTGAGTTGCAAACAAACAAACAAACAAACAAAACATTCTGCAATTAAAAACCTCACAATGAGACGTGTTGAGCAAATAACTTGAAATTTGGGATTTATAATCTATGTCATAAGGTATATAATTGTCCCAAATTTCAACGTGATCCAATACAAATTGCCACAGATGCAGCAGATTAAGAAGTGCTAAAAATGGACACTGCACTTTTTTACTTAAAGCTGAGCTGTGGTTTATTTATTTACAATATTTATATACCACTCCATAACTAAAATAGATTCTGGAGCTGTGAACACAGGAATAAAACAGTAATAAGATTAAAAAATTAAATAGCATATTAAAATTACCAATAAAATTTGTGGCTGGTCAGTTGAGGAATGCTTCCTGGAAAAGAGCTGTTTTCAGGAGGCACTGGAAGCATCACAGTGTTGGCACCTGCCTGATCTCTAGGAGCAAGGAGTTCCGAAGAAAGAGGGCCACTATGCTGAAGACTCTTCTCCTGGAGGACTCCAGTTGGACCATAGGTCCATGTGGAACCACCATGAGCATGCCCTCTAATGACCTCAGTGACTGGGCAAGTTGGTAAGGGAGGAGGTGCTCTCTTAATATCCTCTTAATATTATACATTTCTTTCAAACGTTGGGGGAAACTATTGATGTACTTTATTCAGGCATGTTGAGAAGTGTTACTTTCATTGGTTTGATGAAATTCTAAATAGCGGTTTAAAATTTATCAAGATTTTTCTGCCCCATGAAACACTAGCAACTGCTGGTGGAGTTATGCTGGGCATGCTCAGTTTCACTCTGAAATTAAAACATTGGCCATACTTCAGTGTTTGAATTCCACTGTTCCTGTCAGCATTCTGAAGGAGGAAGAGGAGTAGCAAGAAACTGTCAACTGAGATAAGAGTGAGGTAATTTTGAAGGCTGAGGGAATAACTCTCACTGATTGATAGATCACTAATGAAGATAGAGAGAGGAGGGGGAAAGGTATGCTGGAATTCTGTGCAGGCTCATTCAGAAGTAATCTATTCTAAACATTCAGTGACATATCTATTTATTTATACAGATCTACTCAGTTAATGACTTGCTTGTGGTTTGCTTTTTAGCTTGTGTTCTCTCACCCTACTCACCCACCTCAGAACTCTGTAATAATAATTTCCATTTGAAAAACCAGGGCAATCCAATAATAACAACAACAACTGCTGGTGGTAAGGCTGGTATTAAGGTTTAATCTACACCAAGCAGGATACTGCTTTATAGCAGTATTGAAGTGCACTGACAACTGTTGGGGCCCATAGACACAGACCATATACTGCTTTCATACTGTTATATCCTGCTTGGTGTAGATTAGGCCTAAGACTGATGTTAAGGCTATCTCATGTTGGCTGAAGTGCCACAAAGCTAAGACATTGGAAGCTGAGGCTGATTCTTTAACTTATATTAAGAACCACAGTGATCCATGAACTAGTAAACTCAGAATTAGACTACCCTAATTTTAATGCACTCTATGTGGGGCTGCCCTTGCACCTGATTGAGAAGGTGCAGCAGGAGCAGAATGCAGCAGCTAGGATGCTCAGTGGAGCACCTTGATATGCACATATTACACCTACATTAGAGAACTGCACCAGCTGCTCATTAGCTACTAAGCCATGTGCAAGGTTTTGTTGTTGACCTACAAAGCCCTAAACAACTTAGGATCAGGATTTCTAGTTGACCATCTTCCCCTATGTAAACACAATTAACCCCTTAGATCTTCTAAAGAGGTGTCATTGGTCATGCCATGGCTAATGAAATGATACCAGGTAACAGCATGTAAGTGGGTACTCACCCTTTGGAACACTCTCTCACATGTAGTTCAAGAGGCAGAAATGGTAGCTAATTTTAAACATCGCTTGAAAACACACTTGTTCACATAGGTGATCCTTGACCTGTGAGGAAGTTTGCTACTAATTTGTTTTATTGTTTATGCTGCTTTTCTGTTTGTAATGTTTTAATGTATTTCATTAGGCATCATTTCTATCTTGCTTTTATATTACGTTTTATTTTAATGAGTCCCACTGTGATTTATCCTGAACCTCCTCCGGCCTCCTACTCTTCCCTTCCAAAGCACATTGTTAGATGAACTGCTGATGTAGAAAATATAGGAGAACAGAGGACAGGGAGGCAAATATTGTCTTTGCCTGTCCTCCCACTCTGCTGGATTTAAGCCCAGCATGGCAAAGGAATCTCAGAAGCCTCCATGGGCCTGAACCCTTGTTTATTTGTGTTGTTGTTGTTGTTGTTGTTGTTGTTGTTGTTGTTTTGTTTATATTCAACTTCAGTTTCATCATGGAACTCAAAAGTGGTATTCATGGGGTTACTAAGTTGCCTCCCATCCATACTTCTGCCAAGTGGCTTCATTGTATGCCCTCAGAACATACAGAAAATTTAAAGTTATACTGGATTACATGAACACACAGTTTGACTTTGTGTTCCTATGCTACCTATATTAAAGATTTTGGCTGATTTCTCAGGCCAAAATTTGAATCTTTAGAAGTTTATTGCTATAGTTGAGCGCTGTGTACAAAAGGAAGCAAGTGCTGTGTTTGTTTCCACTTTTCTCTAGGAATATTGCTTGATGTAGCTCCTCATTCACCATATATCGGTAAAATTGAGATGTAGGATATTAATCCATCAGGAGATGAGCATTTCTCTTTTGTTTGAATCAATGAATTTTTATGAAGTAAAAAAGAAAACCTGAACCTGTATTAAATAACATTTGGAAGTAATAAAATGACTGTGCAGTGTGTGAATGACAGGTTGGAATAAAATGAATATGTGGACAAAAATCAAATTTTCTTCCTTCCTCCATAGGGGCATTATATTTATTTAGTTATTTTCTTAAAAAAAAAAAAATCAGGTTGCCTTCGTCATTCTCTTGCTTTTAAAAGCCAGGAATAGGAGCCAGGAATAAAGGGGAGAAAGAGATTTCTTTTGAGAATTGCTACAGTTTCTTGTAAAGATCATAATACCACAATAGAGGAACAGGATGAACAATGGATCCCAATAAATGGCCTTCAGAGATTGCTATCTCAGTAATTTGGGCTCCAGTGCAATATTAGAAAGCAAAGGCCAGAGACTGCTGAAGCAGAACTAGCGTCTGTTGAAAACCTGGAGAACAGAAGCGAGAAGCCACACCGTAAGCTGCCAGTCTAGATGTGAATTTGAACATTCAAGGAGATAGGTGAGGAAAGTGTATAAGGTCATTGCGACATGATTGCTGTAAACTACAAAAGGCTGAATACCACTGATGCAAGACAAAAAGGTTAGAAACAGCTGGCCCAAGGCTAAAAATGAAAAACTAATAGCTCAAAGGCTAACCTGGTGTGGGACAGAAGGTTGCCACTGTAAATCAAAGGAAGGTCTCCTAAGACAGAAAAGGGTAACATTAATGAATAAAATATGCAGCTTAGAGCATAATATTGACATTAAGTACAGAATGGCATCTCTTGTTTGTCTCTTAAGTTGAAGTACATTTTGTTCAATTCCACAGGTTCTGCAGGAGTGACTCCTATTTTTAATACAATCTAAATATCTATTTTATTGATTTATTTGAAAATGCAGAAGCCACCCAAATAGGACTCCTAAGTAACTCACAGTTAAAACCTGCAACAATGTAAAAACTTTAAAAAACCATAGAAACAACTGAAATCAAACCATAGCCCCTCAGATGGAAAGAAATTCTGTGGATAACTCACTGTGAAAAGAAATGGAAGGCATGTTGTCACAGAAAATATTATTATTATTATTATTATTATTATTATTATTATTATTATTAGTTTTTGTTTTATTCACATATTCGACCATAACAAATTGAGCACTCTCCCCAAGAAACAGAGTTATTAATCCTCTACTCTATTCTACTCTAATTAAAGTGTCTTATTTATTATTTATTTTATTTATTATTGCATTTATATCCCACCTTTTTTCCTGCAAGGAACCCAAGGTAGCACACATAATCCTCCTCCTCTCCACTTTATCCTCACAACAACAACCCTGTGAGGTGGGTTGGGCTGAGAGTCTGTGACTGGCCCAAAGTCACCCAGTGGGTTTCCATGGCCAAGCGGGTACTAGAACCTGGATCTCCCAACTCCCAGTCTGATACTAGCCACTACACCACACTGGCTCTCTTGGGCTCAGTTACTTTGTAGTAGCAGACTGAAGAGGATCCCACAATCCCAGGCAAGGGGAATGTTCAAGTCAAGTCAAGCAGCATTGTTTGAAATGCCAGGGCATATCTGTTGGACACAGAAGAATGGACATGACGGCTCCTAAATCATGATGATTCTCCAAGTCTAAACTCATGAGTAAAAGAACATTTGATGCTGGGAAATTAAGCTGACAGAGATGCATGTAATACAAATCTGTTCTCATCTTCAACCTATGCTCATTGGTATAGAATTGGAGACTAGGATTATGTCTGGTGGACCTACTCACAAAAGTCTGCACTTTCAGCAGAAGGCATGATTGAAGCTCTATGCATTTGTAACTCTTGGCACAATCAGGACCTTTGATCATTCAGGGGTCCCAGTCTCATGCATATAGTCTCATGCAACTATATCTGCATAGTTGAACATATGCAGAGATCTATCCACACCTCCTGCTGAATGAGAGCAGGGCAGGGCAGGGTCAGCATTATCCTGCTCCCACTACATAAATCCAGTTAAAGCAGTTTGAAAGTGATAATAGGGATAGAATGAGATGGTGCCCTTGTCAGGGAAAGATAGTCTGTAAGACATGATATGTAATATCCAACTGGACCCTTGTAAGGTTTTCTAGTCTAGATTAATTGTATCATCTACTAAATCATCATCATCATCATCATCATCATCATCATCATCTTATTTGTTACCTTCCTCTCCTTCCGGATTGAGGTGGGGTACAACCTAAATGCAAATGCCACAAAATACATATGACCAAAACATCTAAAATCAATACATTATTAAAAGCAGCACATTATTAAAAGGCATCTTAATAATAATAAATAAAATAAACCCTGTGCATGTGTGATAGGCATGTGTGATAGGCCAACAGTTTTCCTAATTTATCCATCTCTGTGTGGTAAACCTAATCAGTAGGGGTGTGCACAGTGGGTCTTCTCCACCACAAAATTCAAGCCAGAGCTCCATTGAGGTGATTCTCTGCCCCAATTTTTGAGTGGCTCCCCTTACTCTGCCATGTTGGATTACCCATCGGAGAACTGCCCCTTTTTGGATAACTGCTCTAATCAATGAAAATTAATCAAATGCTTACAGCTCCTACTTTGTCTCAGTCTTCTCCCAAAAGCGGGTCTATGACCCCCCTGGAAAAAATGAAACAGAAGTTGAGGGGGCAGGATTGCAGTTTGAGATTGATAAACAAATGGTCAAAAAACACCTAATTTCCTTGAATGAGTTCAAATCTCCAGGGCCTGATGAACTGCATCCTAGAGTAATGAAGGAGCTACCGGAAGAACTCTCAGAACCTTTGTCTATTATCTTTGCAAAATCTAGGAAGATGGGTGAGGTGCTGGATGACTGGAGGAGGGCTAACGTTGTCCCTATCTTCAAAAAGGGCAAAAAGGAGGAACTTGTCTCAGTCTTCTCCCAAAAGCGGGTCTATGACCCCCCTGGAAAAAGTGAAGCAGAAGTTCACTTCTGCCAGTCAGTCTGACATCAATCCCTGGGAAAATTCTGGAGCAGATTATAAAGAAGTCAATCTGTAAACACCTTGAAATCAATGCAGTGATTACTAGAAGCCAACATTGATTTGTCAGGAACAAATCCTGTCAGACTAATTTGATCTCATTTTTTGATAGGGTAACCTCCCTTGTGGACTGTGGGAATGCTGTGGACGTCATATATCTTAACTTCAGCAAAGCTTTTGACAAAGTACCACATGACATCCTGACTAACAAACTAGCTAAAAGTGGGCTAGACGGAACAACTATTAGGAGGGCTCAGTCCTGGGACCAGTGCTCTTCAACATTTTTATTAATGATTTGGATGAGGAGGTGCAGGAACGCTTATCAAATTTGCAGATGACATAAAATTGGGTGGGATAGCTAATACTCTGGAAGACAGAAACTAACTTCAAAGTGATCTTGATAGGCTGGAGTGCTGGGCTGAAAACAACAGAATGAAATTTAATAGGGATAAAGTTCTACATCTAGGAAATAGAAACCAAAGGCACAGTTACAAGATGTAGTATTGGCTCAGCAATACTACAAATGAGAAGGATCTTGGAATTGTTGTAGATCACAAGCTGAATATGAGCCAACAGTGCAATATGGCTGCAAGAAAGGCAAATGCTATTTTGGGCTGCATTAATAGAAGTATAGCTTCCAAATCACGTGAGGTATTGGTTCCTCTCTATTCGGCCCTGGTTAGGCCTCATTATTGCGTCCAGTTCTGGGCTCCACAATTCAACAAGGACGCAAACAAGCTGGTGCATGTTCAGAGGAGGGCGACCAGGATGATCAGGGGTCTGGAAACAAAGCCCCATTAAGAGAGACTGAAAGAACTGGGCATGTTTAACCTGGAGAAGAGAAGACTTAGGGGAGACATGATAGCACTCTTCAAATACTTAAAAGGTTGTTACACAGAGGAGGGCCAGTATCTCTTCTCAATCCTCCCAGAGTGCAGGACATGGAATAATGGGCTCAAGTTAAAGGAAGCCAGATTCCAGCTGGACATCAGGAAAAACTTCCTGTTAGAGCAGTACGACAATGGATTCAGTTGCCTGGTGAGGTTGTGGGCTCTCCCACACTAGAGACATTCAAGAGGCAGCTGGACAACCATCTGTCAGGGATGCTTTAGGGTGGATTCCTGCATTGAGCAGGGGGTTGGACTCCATGGCCTTGTAGGCCCCTTCCACCTCTGCTATTCTATGATTCTATGATTCTGCTCTGGAAAGATTGAATGCTCTGCAGATGTTCACAGTTAACAGATAATTCCAGGGTGGAGTTCCCACTTGTACTAATCAGTTGGACTGTGTTCCTGATGAAAACGAAGTGCAGTTTAAGCCACACAGAAAGGGTCATAAAGCACATGCTTTGCATGCAGAAGGTTCAAACCTTGACATATATCCAGGTAGGAATAAGACAGTCCCTGTTTCAAAGGCTGAAGAGATGCTGCCAGTCAGAGTTTGTAATACCTAGCTAGGTGGATCGATGGTCTGACTCAGCAGCTTCCTATGTTTCCAGAAAACCTGATTATAAAGAAATGTTTCTGGCGGTGCAGTTATACCTTGATACAATCTCCAGTCAGAATACTTGTAAGCATTCAGACCTATTATTACCAACCATGTTTAATTTATTTAATTTATTATATTTCTATCTTGCCTTTTTTCCTCCTGCAAAGGACTCAAGGCAGCTTACATGATCTTCCTGCTCTCTGTTTTATCCTCATAACAACCCTGTGAGGTAGGTTAGGCTGAGAGTCAGTGACTGGCCCAAAGCCACCAGGTGAGCTTCATGGCTGAGTGGGGACTAGAACCTGGATCTCCCAAACTCCCGTCCAACACTCTAACCACTACACCACACTTGCTCTCACTAATTATTCATGTTTGCTGGGTTTGTTGATGGTATCACTGGATGGTTATGGCTGCAACTTTTGGTAGGTCAAAGAGCACAGTCATCGCAGTCTGCCAATGCGAAATACCTGTAAACTGAGTTAGAATGAACAGTTAAATGGAGTAGATAATAGCTCAGCAGCATTGGAGCATCAAAAAGCAAATGGAATCTACTGGCAAATCTGGATTGCTATTTATTTATTCCCAGGGATATGGAGATAACATTGTGGCTGTGTGCAATTGCTTACTGCAGGGAGTGCATTTTACACTTCACACTTAGGTATTATTAGACAACATAGCATTTGAAGAGGATATAATGGTACTAACTCTAAGTGGTTCCAGCATGCAGAGATATAAGCCAAGCACTTTCTTTCTTTCATTCTTTCTTTTTTAATTTAAAATTGTTTTCTCATACAATAAGTAATATTTTTTCCCCTTGAAAGGTTTTCTCTCTCTCATTTGTGGAAGGACCAGATGGGTCTCCCAGGTCATTCGCAGTTATGAAAGAAACACACACACAAAATCCCTTTCAGAAGTGAGATATCTTTTATTCTTCACTGGAAAACAAATTATTTGCTTGGATGGAAACCTTTTGTATTTTGGTGTAATTGCTGATATCTGTGGGGTGCCCTGGAAAATGAGATGCTCTGTCTCAAGGAGTTATAACTTATCCCTGTGCATAAAATCTAAATAAGGAAATCAGAACAGACCTCTAGGTAACATGCAGAGAAACCATACAAGGAATACAGCTGAGAAATCAGGTAGAGGCCTCAAGTGATAACAAGTGGACAAGATAAAATTATTTCACAGCAGGATTTGGCTGATCTGCCTTTGTAAGAATGTGGTTTTGTTGGGTTCTTTCTGAAAAAACATTGGGTGTTGTGTGTGCCCCCCCGGATATTAAATCTTGATCAACAAGATTAAACCTGAGGGTGTTTTGGTTTTTTTTGTAACTATGCAATTTCATGTCCATTTTCCAGCTAACCAATTCGTAGTTTAGATGTGTATTATTTCATTCTGTGAAGAATTCATTCCTGGACCTAGTTCCTACATGAGAGGGGGGGTTATCTTGATGAAATCTTGCCCAATGCAACCCTTAAATTATTTTATCTTGAGTAGAGCCGTTGAGTAGAAGCCAGTCTGGAATAATTTGTTTGAAAATCAGAGCTCCTAAAACCAAATTACAAAATCAGAATTGTTCTAAACTATCAGGCTGTTTGCTCTTACTCCTCCATGCAAAGGATTTGACTCCATTAAACTGCTATCCAATTTAATGGAGAGTGTGCTTTTCTCCTAAATACTTAACTTAGTGGTCTCTTAGGGATGAAAGGAAACATTTTCTAATTCCTTGCTAAAATATTTTTCATTTGCTTCTATTTCTTAAATAGTTCTACAGACTTCGGCACAGTTTATTTATTTATTTATTTATTTATTATATTTATTAAAACATTTGTATCCTGCCCTATATTACTAGGATCACAGGGCGGCATACAGGGCATTTGCACAATTGATATTCAATTTACAATTAAGTCTTTTAGTGTTCTCATAAGTTTTCCTCAGTACACCTGTGACACTGTTATGAAGTTTATGGATGGCCATTGGATACATTACATATTGTTTTGAGTTATTTTCCATACTACTACTATTACTAATAATAAATGGGTATGAACATGCAACTCACATTTAATAAGTTAGGGCACAATTCTGTGTTGATTGTTGGAGGCTGACAACTATCCTCATTCACAGCAGTCAGAGCACAGAAATTATCCTTGCCTTCGTGCTATGCCTACCCTGCATTTTTGTTAGATGGCCAATTTTGCCAGTCTAGCCATGGCACTTTGTAGCAGGAAGGAAGGAGGCTGAGGCGAGCATAGGAAGCTACATAAGGCAGCTTCCCCGGTCTCGTCTCTCCCCCTCTCTTGGGACCTCCCCTTTTTCCCCATCTCCACACTCAGGTTTCTGAGTGCGCAGAGGTAGCTGGCACAGTTTTCTGCATGCTGGCTACAAGGGGGAGAATCAGGGTCAGCCCTATCTCCAACCTTGGAGTCAGTAAAATGAACAATCCTATGACACACACACACCCAGTCCCTGACTACAGGCCATACAATTGCTCTCTTAGGTCTCGTCCACACAGGCGCTTTGCCCCTGGATTGCTTCAGAGTGGTGTCAGGTGATCTACATGATGCAGCCACCACTCTGAAGCAATCCAGGGGCAAAGCCCTGAAGCTCCGCACTAAAGAAGTCAGAGACTTGCCCTGATTTTTTTAGATGGGAGCAAGGCTCCGTGCCTCTGTGGAGCCTTGTTTAGAAAAAATAAATTAAATTTAAAAGGGGGGGGGTTGGAAATCCCGCCAGGGAGGGATCACCCACCAGGAGCAACATTATCAAAGTCATATAGATGAGGGCCTAATTATATTGTTCTACTAAGAGGTGGTGAGCATTTTGCCACTGTTTCCCTAGATTCTTCATCTGGCCTGGAAGTGCTGTAAAAAAACCAATGCTCTTCACCATGCAGCTGGTTGATACAGATGACAAGCTTACTAAGTGAATGCAGAAACACTGTTAATTTCTACACAGTAATGTGGACAAAGTTAATGGAGCAGCCCCATAATTCCGTCTCAATGGTTTACAATATAAGAGTTGCACAAGAGTGCTCTACTAAAACACCAGCCAGCATTGAAAAGTAACATTTGGTGATCTGCAGTGACTCAATCATCCAAGTGCTCCACCTTTTCCTTCCACTATAAGGGTCATGATCAGTAATATGTTTGACTGCAAGGTTTTCCTCTCCTAAAATTTAGCTGAGTCATTATTATTATTATTATTATTATTATTATTATTATTATTATTATTATTATTATTATGCACACAGCAGTGTGCAGTGTGATAAGGATGAAGTGTACTTTTAGCATTCCACCATGTTAAAGGCGGTAATTGGGGGTGGGTCATTCTGATGTTCATAAAATGGAAAATGTTTCACCAATCTTTCTGAAATGGAGACCTGCCAGAAAGAAATGCTGGTTTTACATACCCTGTGCGTTTCAAGAAGATTGGTGAAATATTGAGGGCAGGACGGCAGTTCAAAGGACCAAAAGTGGGGAAAGCCTCTCTAATTCAAATTGAACACAGATTAGTTCTGGGTGGCAACCATTTTTTGTGCACTAAAAGCTCTGAACTGGGAGCCTTACCGTGAAATCCAATAGCAGGATTGTGTTCCCCTGTCCTTCTAGTTGGTGGAATGGCCTTCTTTTTTAAAAAAATTGGTTCCGTAGATTTTTAATTTTTTGTGTGTGTGTTCAATGTTTCTCTATGGGGAATCTGATAAGGCAATGCATGCGCCTCAGATTCCCAGGAGGGAAGGGGGAGAAGAAGGGAGAGCGAGGCCCGTGCCCAGCCATGAGGGATCAGGTAAGTGGTGGTGGGGTTTTGCCACTTCAAGCCTGCTCCCGGCCAAGATGACAAGGTAAGTGCAGGGGGCTTGCAAAGGAGCCACCGCCGCCACAGTCCTTGCTTCCGGATTGACCTGTGAGCTCAGTTCAAGCCTGCGCCCAGCCAAGACAACAAGGTAAGTGAGGGGGCTTGCCTGGAGCCACCGCCATTGCAGTCCATGCAGTGGCGGCAGAACCAGGTAAGGGGACAGGCGGGAGGGGTGGTCTTACCTGGTTGTCTTGGCCAGGCATAGGCTTGAATCGAGCCCCAGGTTCAAACCAGAAGCAAGGCCGCAGGTGTGGACTTGCTTCTGGGTTGAGCCATGGGCTCAGTTCAAGCCTGCACCCGGCCAAGATGACAAGGTAAGTGGGGGGGCTTGCCTGGAGCTGCCGCCACCACCGCAGTCCATGCGGTGGCAGTGGAGCCAGGTAAGGCGACAGGTGTTAGGGGGGGTCTTACTTTGTCATCTTGGCTGGGTGTGGGCTTGAATCAAGCCTGTGGCTCAACCCATAAGCAAGGCCACAGGTGCGACATTCTGGGTTAAGCCGCAGGCTCAGTTCAAGCCTGCACCTGGCCAAGATGACAAGGTAAGTGGGGGGGCTTGCCTGGAGCTGCCGCCGCCACCGCAGTCCATGCGGTGGCAGTGGAGCCAGGTAAGGGGACAGGTGTTAGGGGGGTCTTACCTTGTCGTCTTCCCCATGTGTGGGCTTGAATTGAGCTTGTGGCTCAACCCAGAAGCAAAACCACAGGTGCTTGCTTCTGCACCTGCGGCCTTGCTTCCGGGTTGAGCCACGGGCTCAAGTGAAGCCACTGCCTGGCCGCGATGGACAAGGTAAGTGGTGTGTGTGTGGGGCTTAAGTGGTGTGGGGGACCCTTTTAAATCTCAGACGTGCCTATTACATATGACTTGGAAGTCACATGTAATAGGCACATCAGAGATTTAAATGAATTTTAAAATACTGCTTCCAAAAACTGCATTTGCCTTTTATGCTGCAACCTTACACTGTTAGCTCACATTGAAAAATCCATCCAAAAGGTTACATTCTTTCCACCTGCCTATCCCAAAGTACACCCAAGTCATATGGGATATGTGCTTTGGGATAGCCAGGTGGAAAGAAGATAACCTTTTGGATGGATTTCTCAATGTGAGCTAACAGTGTAAGGTTGCAGCATAAAAGGCAAATGCAGTTTTTGGAAGCAGCATTTTAAAATTCATTTAAATCTCTGATGTGCCTATTACATGTGACTTCCAAGTCATATGTAATAGGCATGTCTGAGATTTAAAAGATATCTGGTCATCTGTTACACAAAGCCATGAAATTCAATAAACAAAAAACCTACGGTTTACAAAACAATGTTAAGGCTGTACAGTTTTCAACCAAGCACCAAAAAGCAGGGAAATTGGGAGTTATGGAAAACTGATGACGAATGACTTAGAGCTACCTACTTCTCTTTTTTTGTTTTTTGTTTGTTTAGAGCAAACCTTGTGCCCTCCAAAGGTGTTGGACTACAACTCTCATCGTTGCAAGTCAGTATGTCCCATGGACAGGAATGCTGTGACTTATACTTTCAAACATCTGGAGGGAAGCAGGCTATCATATGCAGAGGTTACTGTGGGGTTGTGGAAAACTGATTGGGGAATGCTGTTCTAGAGCAAGGGCAGGCAGAATGTAGATCACAAGATGTTTTGGCATTCAACTCATAAAAGTCCCTGTCAGCATGGACAGTGATCAGGAATGCTTCAAATGCTGTGACTGCAGAGGAGTTTTCTTATGTGTTCAACAGTGTGAGATCAAAGGCAGAGGTAGCACCCAATAGATTCATGTGTAAGGATTATTTTAAAACTATTGAAGAATTTTTTTGTTTGCCCTCACCATAACATGGAAGTTGCAGTGCAACACATCTGGAGAGCACCAGGCTGGAGAAGGTTGATTTATACTTGGATCCTATACATATCTTCTCAGAACTCAGTGCTACTGAGTTTACTAGAGTTTCCTCCCAAGTGTTATAGGATTGCAAACTAATTTCATCTGAAAGGAGTTCAAGACAACCAAACTAATCCTTTTCTGTTCCTCTGTCACTCTGATGAGATAATGTATTGTGGAGTGATTGTGGGGAGTGAACAGTATATTTCGTATGAACACATTTTAAGGGGGGAGGAAAAAACATTGGTTCTTTGAAGGGCAGGGTATTGACCAAAAGTTGAAAATGCCAGCCCTTGCTCTGGTTCGACATCTCCAACAAATAGTGCCCCTTCTGTTATCAATCGTGCTGCTCTATGCAAGATGTGTGTGAGAAAAATATATATTGTGCAGCACCTGTATTTGGTAAGGATATAGAACAGTGTTCCCCATCCTGCTGTCCCAGGATTCCTGACCATGGGACATACTGACTTGCAATGATGGGAGTTGTAGTCCAACACGTTTGGAGGGCACGAGGTTGGGGAAGGGCTGCTCTAAACAACAACAAAAAGAGAAGTAGGTGGCTTTAAGTTGTTCATCATCAGTTTTCCACAACCCCACAGTCACCTCTGCATATCCTATTCTCCACCCTGTCCTCATGGTTTATCTGCTTTGGGAGAATGAGAATTTCACTGGTACTTTCTGCCTCCTTAGGGAGGATGTGGCGTTAAGGCTTGTGAGCCTTAACTCCCAATTTCCCTGCTTTTTGGTGCTTGTTTGAAAAATGTACAGCCTTAACGTTGTTTTGTAAACTGTAGGTTTTTTGTTTATTGAATTATTATTTTAATCCACAAACCAGTTAAGCTTCAATAGTGGAATTAAGCCAAAATCATGTGTTGTGAAACCCAACACATTGTCAGTACAGAAGTGGCCATTGACAATCTTGTGCCAGCAGGTATCTCTTGCACTGGCAGGTATGCTGCATGACTGTGGATAGCAAGAAGGGATAATGAACATGTGAGGCTGCTTTATGCTGAGTCAAACCAATGGTACATCTAGCTTAGTATTGTCTATTGTCTTTGGGCAGGCTACTTATCCTTTCTCATGCTTCCTATTGCAGCCATTTTGTGGTGGTGCCCAGGGCAGTTTCTCAAAGACCCAATAAGCTCATGGCCCAAATAGGTTGCCTACCCCATGTCTGTTCTGACTGGCAGCTCTCCAAGCATTCAGACGCTGACAGTATTTTGGAATAAGGATAAGAGTGGATGTTTCCCTTTCCTTTCCAGCCTTGGACCTCTTTTTATGTAGGGTGACTTAAGCCATGATTTGTGCTGCTGTAGCTGAAGTTAATCTTTAATGACTTCAAATGGAGTATTTCCTCAATTCTAAAACACAGTTAGCTGGACGTGCACATAACACTGCAAGCTAAACTGAACACCAGACCAGGTATTCTGGATTAACTGCTTTGTGAACTGGGCTGTGAGCATCTGATCTGGTCTTCACGCTCTGAGCGGTTGCTTCTGAAATAGAAAGTGTGTGAGCTGAGCATTGAAGAGGCTAACTTTGTGCTAAGTGTGCATTTGAGAAGGTTAGATGGTAATTTAGGGACACTTAATCCTCATTTGTTCTGATATAATTTCCTCACTTCCCACAGTTTGAAAATGTCATTGCTTTATTATAGTGTAGGCTTTGGCTGTTCTGATAAATGGAGAATGCACACGGCTGTATCACTTTTGAATTATGTTTAGAAACTTAGAAGCTTTACAATGAAATTAGCATTTTGTGGGAGTAATAGAGAAGCCATTGAAGATCCATTCCTATGTGTGCAGAGAAAAAGGGGACATGTGGAACAATACAATACCTGAACTGTGGGGATTTTTGACACTTTCTACATAAAAATGCCTTACACCCACGCCCGGTGCAGCCTGGGCATGGTGAGGCTGTTGCGGGTGGGGGTGGCTGCACAAGGCATGGAGGCTCACCACTGGCAGCCTTCCATGGTGCCACAAAGGAGGGGAGGGGATACAGAGGCTATTTAATAGCCCTCCCCTCCCCACCTCCTCTTTCCAAAGGTGGCTCCCTCCCTCCGTCCCCTGTAGGTAGTGTGGGTTTGCTGGTCATCCTTTGGAGGCCAAGTAGGAATTTTTTTACTCATTACCTACAATTGGTCGTCAGTTTTTTCACCTACTTCACACTGCAAGACAGGCCAGGGAGTATTAAATAGGTGGATTGGCATTCCTCAATTTGGTCACACTGGTGGGCAGGGAAGTGAGCATCTTCACCTGGTGAGGGTCAGTGAGCATTCTGAGGCACCTTGTGGTGATGGGTAATGCCTGAGGCTCAACAGCTGGGAGCCCCGTGGTCCAGCTGGGGAGATAAGGGTTACCCTTGAGGCGAACCTTTCTCACTCACTCGTAGTCTTGCAACATGGGGAGGGGTGACACCAGAAGGTCTCCAACCCCCAAAGTGGGAACCAGGGGATGGTGAACTTACTGGCACCACCCTCTGGTCAGGAATGTCTCGCCCTATCAAATTATGGCTGAAGGCCAATGTAGAAAAGATGCCCGCTTAGGTTACCCTTCTGCAGAACTATTCAATAAATGCGGCCTGATACTTGCGTCACCTCATTAATTCCACACTCTGCAACTAGGACTTTCCTGAATTTTACTGGGTTCACATTAGAAGAAGGAAAAAAGAGATTTTGGAGAAATTATGAAGGTCTGTCGTAACCGTGTTGTGTTTTCTGTGCTGTGCTGTTTTCCATTTCCCCCAGTGTCTATGCCTGTCATTCCTATCACATGCTGGATGGCTTTAAAGATTATATGAATTACATAAATTCAACTGTCTTTCAGAATTTGTATAAGAATGTGAAGCCAAGCTTCCCTCCAATGGGACTCTCCTTTATGCTTTCTCAAATATGGAATGGAAAAAGAAAAGAAGCCTGAACTAAATCCCAGGACAAGTCTTCAATCTCCAGTGGTTTGGCAAGTAAATAGTTCACCTAGTTCATTTTCGTGACATAGAATGCCAATAGATATCCTTCACAGGAGCAATCATATGCCTGAAAGATGGAATATTGAAAGCAACTTCACCCATCTAGAAAGCTTTGGGGTCCTGAATAAAAACTGTATTTTATTTGTTGCTCTGTCATCTGTGCTACCATCAACATTAGAATAAAGAAGATGGGGCTATTTGATGTTATGCTTAGCAAGAAAGAAGTCTTCAGCAAGAATGACAGTGTTTCAATGTCTATTTCTCAAGGTTATGCATTGTGAAACATGCAGAAAACAGATATGTGCTTGAAGGCCAGGTGAGCTGATATTGAACCATTTAACTATTAAACAATATAATTCTGAAAGTTTGGAAACACATGTGTTAGCATAGTACCACTTTCACAAAATTTCTACTGCCCATCAAGAATGCAGTAAAAGTGCCTCTGAACACATGCCTTTCCCTTTCCACTCAGCAAATAGTATCCTGACCCTCCCGTAGAATTAAGAAGACTGGCTTATAGTGCAGGTGACATTGTTCTCCATAAACCTAAGTCCCCTGCAAATCTTTTCCTGAAAATGAAATATTGCTCCCACTTCTTTACAAGTCCCAGCACAACAAGCTATGTTTCAAAACTAGGGTTAAAAAGGCCAAGAGATGGTGAGCTTTTCTGTACGGGTGTGCTAATCCATTGTATCTACTTTTAGTTTCCTCACAGAACTGAGATCTGGGCTCTAAACACCAAGCTTTCCTTTCTTCCTTTTCTGCAACATAGGGCCTTGCTAGACGAGGCCTTAGCGCGCTTTGAGGCCCGGTTTCCCTGCTGTGCGTCCACATGACGCACAGAGGAATCCGGGCCCAGGCCGCGTTGAAGCCTCCCCTAACGCGCCATAAGCGGAGTCATAAGCGGAACATCTAGCAAGGTCCGTGGCTTTTTGCAGCTTTTTGCAGCTACTTGCTTACTCATGAGTAGCCAGGAAAAGCCACGGACTGGGCACAGCGCTCAGTCCCGGGAGGTGGGAGATAGGGGGAAGGCCGGACATCGGGGATGGGATGGGGCCAAGGGACAGACAACCGGGGATGGGGCCGAGGGACAGACAACCGGGGATGGGATGGGGGGAGGGACAGACAACCGGGGATGGGGCCGAGGGACAGACAACCGGGGATGGGATTGGGGCGGGGGACAGACAACCGGGGATGGGATTGGGGCGGGGGACAGACAACCGGGGATGGGATGGGGGCGAGGGACGGATAATTTTAGAAAAAAAAACCATTTACCTTCTCCGGAGTCTTCGGGGCGCACATGGCCCCTTTAACAACAACAACAACAAAAATGGCTGACGCTGCAGGGCTTCCATAGTCCCTGCGCGTCGGCCGTCTAGGAGGCGGGGCGGCGTGCGCTAAAGTTAGCGCGCCGTCGCCCCGCCTCCCTGCCGGCTTATCCGGCTGGGTCTAGCAAGGCCCATAACCATAACCTTGCACTGTGCTCTAGCAGTTACAAAATTGCAAAAATAAGTTTTCTTTCGCTTTCAGAAATAATGTTCCATTTCCCCCACTATCTATATCTATATATCTGGGGAAATGTTCTTAAAAAAAACAGAAGTGAAAGAACCCATAAACAACTGTAAGTAATGAATGATGCTAGTACAATAAATCCCTCATGTAGAAAAGCTCAGTATTTCCTATTTTCTCTAAGAAAAGCATCTCCATATTGTTCTTCCTTCCTTGCAGCAGCTCAACTTAATAGCTCTCTCTACTTATCTTAAAAACTCTCCACAAGTCAAAACAAAGGGAGTTGGTCTTCTTTTTAGCCCCTTTCTAGCAGAGAAAGAGGAAGTTGTGAGAGAAGCCATTTGTAAGTGGGGCTGGGAACTGAAGAAAGGCTGCAGAGTTGGAGATACAAAGAAGTAAAGGGGAGATTTGAAATGCCCCCTGCTTTCTCCCATCCAGAGCTTTTCTACACAAGGCTATTAATCCGCTGTTTCTGCTTTCATCGCAGAATTGAGATCCAAGCACTACACGAGGAGTTGTTCCCTTCCTGCTTTTCTGCTACATAACTTCTAGGTGGCACTGTGGTATAGCATAATAGCAGAAAAAGGTGTTTTCTTTTGCTTTAATAAATAATACTGCAGGTTCACTGCTCTAAGAAAACTGACTGAAACTACAGTTTTAAAACGGAAGTGAAACTTGAGGGTTGTGATATTGTCTAAAAGACTCATAAACAATTGTGAGTAGGGACTGATGAGTGTACAACTAATACTTCATGATGAAAAGCTCCCAGTCAGTCAACCAATTTATAAATGGAAACTTTGTTGTTCTTTAATAAAGTGCCACAAGCTTGTTGAATAGGAGATATTTGGAAAGAATATATGTTCAGGATGAGGGTCACTATTGCTGAATTCCAGGAGGAGGATAGTGCGGGGGGGGGGGGGTGGCTAGGAAAAGAGACTGTCTGGAGGAAGCAGTTCAGCACATGGAAAGGACAGGAAATGAAAACACAACACTGAGCAGTACCAGAGAAAGATAAAAAAAAAATGATGCAGACAGCTCCTCCCCCTCCAAAGCCCACAAATCAGGTCTGCCATGTTCCCAGAGAGGAAGTCAGGGGAAAGAGAAGGCATCCTTGATGATCCCTTGATGATCCCATTCAGAAATAAAGAGCAGAGTCTCTTCCCCAAATCTAGGTTTTTTGTCAATCTAATTTAGCAATGCAAAATCTAACACTGTTGCTGAGTGGGTTTCTTGAAGGCTGTTCAGTATACCTATAAATCATGCAGGTCCATTGCACATAGATAAACTGTCCTTATGCAAATAACTGGTAAAATCTTGTAAGTGGGGAGTTTTGTACATGTTCTGTAGTTTCTTCACACGTAAGAAATCACAAGATTGGGACAATTTCTCAATTGTGTGTGGGGAATACATCTCTGAGGGGACCACTACCACTCCCATAAATAGGTGAAGGCTTACCTCAATATTTTGTCTTCCTGGAAATATCCGAGTCAGGAGTCCAAGGAGTTCTCATATTTTCTCAATCTGCTTGTCAAGGAATTGAGCTCATGCTCTGAAAGCCAAGATACTACTCAAGGAGGTGAAATGTATTATCTAAATTAGATTGACTTTACTGATCTTTAGATGTGTGACTTGATGCATTCCTTGTTGTTTTTCTTCCCTTTTCCCATCCCCCTTGCCAAATATACTTTTATATCGGGACATTTGGGTTCATTCTTTCAAGAGTGGATTTCCTGCTAAGGCTTCCTGGCATGCAACACTTTATGGTTGGTAAACTACCCTTTGTGTTCTTAGGATATTTCACAAGGTTTTGTTAAGTCCTATGTCTTCCGGGCTTTGGGAAGTAAATCCAAAGTGCCTTCATTGTCCCCCACCCCTCTAGAGCTGGGCTGAAGTATAGGGTCTTTCCCTAAGACATTGGACATACTATAGTGTGTCCAGAACTTCAATTTGTCAAGTGGCAACCTATTGTAATTCTTTTGGTGGATGGGGGAACTCTTGTAAGAAGGGGATCTGCCAGTACTGAAAATACCCACCCCACCCCACACATACATAAACACACACACACACACACACACACACACACACACACACACAAACCATCACAACGTCATCATAAATAGTTACAAGGAATTGTTTATTAACATTATTTATTAAAAGCACATTATTTATTAGCATCTCTTCAGGCCAAATGGTTCACAGAGCACCTCACAGATCAATAAAATCAAGGCAGCCCTGCTCTCACATTTACAATCTAAAATGACATGATGAGGCAGAAGAAGAAATGGGGAGAGAAAAAGAAATGTATAACATTCAGAAATTGTTATAAGTTTATACTATATGGTTATAATTACACGTTCAGCAAGAATTCTTGCTCCCAACACCATTGAGTACAAGTAGGTTGATTTGTCTCCATGCTCTGGAATAATAAAAATGTGCACGGAAGTGTTGGGTATCACAGCTTAGCTGACAATGACTGGAAGTCATATGGCCTAACCAAGGATAGAATGGTGAGAATTCATTCACTTATGCAACCCTGTTCTTTCTCAGCACAAGCTTTTAGCAGAGGCAGCTAAGACTACTTGGTCACCGCTTGAGGCAGAGTGGAATTTTAGGGTCCCACTTTCTTGTTATCCTGGAGAAAGGAGCCTTCTCCCCTCCTTATTCTAAACTGCTGGGATCTCTTTAATGTGTAATCAGGATAATTTGGCTTGCTAGACTCTAAATAGTAGGCATTACAACTGGTGGGTATACTGCAGGTTGGACTGGAAATCACTGGGTGTACTTTCAAGCACCACCAGGCTAACCCTAAACCAAACTCTCATATTTTTATTTATTACATTTCTATACCGCCCAATAGCCGGAGATCTCTGGGCAGTTCACAAAAATTAAAAACATTCAAAGTATAAAACAACAGTATAAAACCATAATATAAAATACAATATAAAAGCTCAACCAGATAAAAACAACAGCAATGCAAAATTACGAATTTAAAACACCAAGTTATAATTTATTTATACACTGTTAAAATGCTGGGAGAATAAAAAGGTCTTCACCTGGCGTCTAAAAGCATATAATGTAGGTGCCAAGCGAACCTCCTTAGGGAGCTCATTCCACAGCCGGGGTGCCACAGCAGAGAAGGCCCTCCTCCTGGTAGTCACCTGCCTCACTTCCTTTGGCAGGGGCTCACGGAGAAGGAACCCTGAGGATGACCTTAGGGTCCGGGCAGGTACATATGGGAGGAGGCGTTCCTTCAGATAGCCTGGCCCCAAGCTGTTTAGGGCTTTAAATGTTAATACCAGCACTTTGAATCAGGCCCGGACCTGGACTGGCAGCCAATGAAGCTGGAAAAGGACTGGCATGATGTGGTCTCATTGGCCATATAGGGGTTTTATCTGCTAGAAGCAACCTGGGAATTCCAGGTGGTCTCCCATCTATCCTTCTATGAAAACTATGCTCATGCTCTTTGAAGGCCAAGGAGATTTTGTTTGTAGCCGAGAGCCAAAACATACATAGGCTAACTGTGTAGTGTGTAGCTGAAGTTTTTCTTACTCTTACTCTTGTATAGGAGCACATGGCCCCAATTCAGATCACTTTGGGAAGGGACAGTTAAACCTTTCCCCTCACCCATTTTTGCAAAATCCCTCCTTGATGGTGGTGGTGGTGGTGGTGGTGTAAAAAGCAAGCAAGCAAAAAAGTCCCCATTGGAGTCCATTTGGAGGGGGCACAGTGGAAGGGGGGACCATGGTGCTTCCACCTGGAGTGCCATGGTCCCAATCTAAACCTGGGCCATGTGTGCTTACATTGGAGTAAAATGTAAGTCCAGCCTCACGATTCATGTAACATGCAGTTTGGCCCTGCTTCCCTGACATTTGATGAGAATGAAGCAGCTCTTTGCTGGATCTCTCATTGTGCAGGGACCTGCAACCAATTGCTTCGATACAACTGTTGGTTGGCCCACCTGGGATGGACTTTACACAGGTGTGGAGCAACTGTTTGCACATGCAGACCCTCACTAGGGCAGGGTAATGAAAAAGAGCATATGGAAGTATCCATGTTCCATGTGAGTATGTTGACCTTGAAAGCTGATGCATCCAGGAAACCAAACCGACATGTTTAGGTATGAGTATGGATCCACTGAGGCACATGCATATTTGACCAGTTGGTTTTCAGGATCCTAAGTCAGGACTTACGTGTATGTACACATTCCCATCCATATCTTCTATGGTCCTCTATATGGAAGGAAAACCACTTCACTGGTGGGCAACTTGTGGTCCTCCAGATGTTTTGTGGACTTCATCTTCCATCATCACTCACTATTGTTATGCCAGCAAGGGAGCTGTACTACAACAACAGCTGGAGGGTCCCAAGTTCCATATCCCTGACATATGCTTTCAATTCACAGTGAGAATATTTTCTTGCACATAGTACTAGTGGTGCACAGTGCTTTTACTGCTCGCAACCAGTTCTGAATTGGGGCTACTAAGTTTTTGAATCACAACCATCATCAATGAGATCAAGTACTTCATCATCAAACAAGTTAGCTGGGCATTTTGAACACTGTTGAGAGAGTAATTTACCCCAGTGATTTATGAAGGCATTGCAGATTTTATGATCGTGTTTATTATTAATCTGCAAAACATGGAATATTTTTCAGCAGAACCTTATTTTTCTAAATATGATTGATGACTAATTTACCACAGTGGATATATTTGGGTGATTTGCACAAAATTAACCTGAAGGACACACACACACACACACACACACACACACACACACCTCACTAACTCCCTCTCAAAATTGTTAAATATGCTAGATTCCTGAAATTTAGTACTCAAGTATTCAAAGAAAACCTGATCACTAGAAATTCTGAAATTTATATATCTGTATACTTCTCTATCAAAGTGTAAAAAATGGTGAATGTACTTCTAGGCTACTTAGAGCACTGACGTTTGTTCCAAATATGTGATTACCATAGATGTATCAGAGATGTTTGTAAGTTTTAACTTAAAAAATGGGGTGGGAAGACTACTCTTAAATATGTATGGTACTTATAGGTAATCCAGAAAGCTGAAATTTGACACACACCTTGCAACAAATATGCATATTTATTAGAAATATTTTAAAGATAGACACTTGCATATGTCTTGCTAGGAACCAGGGACCTGAGGTCCT
Source organism: Elgaria multicarinata webbii (assembly GCF_023053635.1). Taxonomy (NCBI): domain Eukaryota; kingdom Metazoa; phylum Chordata; class Lepidosauria; order Squamata; family Anguidae; genus Elgaria; species Elgaria multicarinata. The sequence goes on from NC_086175.1 coordinate 86,600,114, forward strand.
GCTCATTGGCTAAAATACTTCCCAGACACCCAGAAAGGTAACATTTGGTATGCACATAACACAAGATACCCTAATAAATAGAAACACCTGAAAATGGAATATTTTTTGGAACCTAATACTTAAAATCTGGGGTGGCATTTACCATATAATATAGATAAGTATTCCAGCCCAGAACAAGTCAAGTTGCTGATAGGATAGAATGTTTGGGTGTGGGAATTTTGTTACCTTTCTAATTAAGTGGTGATTTTGAGGAGGAGCATTTCCAGTTTAGATGGTGAACATTTATCTAGGGATGTTTAATTTCATTTCAGTACACTTCAGATCAGAACTTTCCCCATTCATGAGCCCAAATGCAAATGCAAACGCATTTTCCAGGGAAATCTCAACATATTGCTGAGCTTGCGTTCAGAAAAATAACTTTTTTATATAACAATGTGAATTTTTTTATTAAAACCCCACCACCACTTTTGCATGCTTTAGTTAATGACACTACTCAGACACCACACTACACCACGGTGGTTAAGCATTTTGAGCTAAACATTATGGTGTGTCAGGTGAACCATTCCTAACCATGGTGGCTACATAACCACGGATTAAGCACACTCACTAACCATTTGCTTCAAAAGGGAAAGTGGCCTAACCCTCGCATAGCTGTCATCTGAATGGGGGAAACACACACTTTGGTTCTCCCATCCTTATCGGGAGAAAGCACACTTCATTTATTACTAAATATAAAATATCATCAACCCTTGACTTGCAAACAAATAGAAATGTAGTATGAGTGTGTGGGTGGGGCGAGGGCGGAAGTGACAGAAGCTGAACTACATGTTTTCATCACTTTACACTTAAGCGGCTTTCTGAACCAAGCATCTGTCACATTTTAAATATAGACCTCTTGCCAAAGGGTGAGGTTACCAGGCGAGCAAGATAGTTACATGTCGGATGCACCTGCTGCTAGAGGCTTTTCAACAGAAAATTCAATAGAATTCACTTTCAAAACTCACAGCAGGCACTGACTTGAAAGGGCAAATGGGCATGTTTCACCACATGCTGCAGCCATTCAGTTGGTGCTTTAGATGCCAACAACCACCTTTGAAAGTCAAAGTCTCTGCAAAGACATCAGTCCTATTATAACAAGCGTGGTTAGGCGAGTACACCAGATCCGAAGCCTGCAGCCTACAGGGAAGTAACGTGATGACTGCCTTTCCATTTCTCCTACCCATGACTCAACATGAATACCCATTGCTGCAATACAGATCAAGATTGACAAGGTTGTAGTCAAGTGCCTGAGATTTTTCTTGCCCACTGCATCTCTATTTTTGAGCTGTTGCAGTTCCTGTCAATGAATTCAACAGCACTTGTTTATTTGGGATTTTAGTGTACTCCTTAGGTTAATGGTTGTCTAGAGGTGCAGAACCTCTTTCAGCTCAAGAGCTAAATTTCATTTTGGAGAAGCTCTTGGGGTGGGGTGGGGGAGCACATTCCAGTGGTGGTGGTGGGCAAAGGCAAAAGAGCACAGGGCCAAAATACCAAAAATATCAGCATATTTTAGCTTAAAACTCTTACTGCCAGTAACTAAGCCTTAGGAGAGGCAGATCAATGTTTAGAATGGGGGGGGGGAACCCTGGCAAGCCAGACTGACACCCTTGGAGGGCCAGAGATTTTGCGCCCTTTGGTTTAGATGATCAAGAATGAGTAGCCATTCTAGTTTAGATTAGCAAGTCTCTGCGGTCTTGTTGCTGGGTGATGTAGTACATGTCAACAACTTTAACATTGTCAAGCATAGCAACATATGGTTTCATCATGAGACATGAACAGTGTGGTGTAGCAGTTAGAGTACCAGACTGGGACTTGGGAAACTGGGGTTTTAGTCCCCATTTGGCCATAAATCTCACTGGGTGATCTTGGGCTAGTCACTGACTCTCAGCCTAACTTACCTCACAGTGGTGTTGTGAGAATGAAATGGAGAGGAGGAAACTTATGTATACTGCCATGACATCCTTGGAGGAAAGGTTGGATATAAATGTAACTATTAAATAAATAACTACAAAAGATGCATCTTATTTTTAAGTTCTTGTTGAAACAATAGGATGGGTTGGACAATACCTCTCAATACCTGAACTATATCTGTAGTGGGAAACAGGTTTGTACCTTCCCTGCCTTCCGACCCAATATACCTGCACCACCTCTGACATCCTCTGACTGTAATGTTTGAATAGGAGCTAATTATACATGCAAAATAAAATGAAGGTAACTCCAGATCATGCTTTTGATTCCTGGATTTAATCTATATTGACTGCGTAATCTGGGACTATTCTTGAAAAGGATGCTTGTAAAAACCACGTCAGTTTCTGAAGCAAATGGGGATATTTAACAATCTCTTGTCAAAAAGAGCCAAGAGGAGGTGGCAAAAAAAACCTAAATGAATGTAATAATGGAATTATTCTGATGTTCAATGAAATAGCTGTGTTTTGAAGAGTCCAGCTGTTGCCCAAATAAACTTTGAGCTATTGATTTCTGAAGTGCATTGTTTGTACAAAAGGTGGGGATCCATAGGCCAAGGAGTAACTATTGTAGGCAGCTTTTAAATTAAAAATAATAATCTACATTTGCTGAGAAATATTTTTTGCGAAAAGACATATTTGAAGAAATGAGGGTATATTGAAGTGCTGGTTAAGAGCTTCCTTTTCAACTTCGTATCCCAAGAGAACATGTCTCACTTTGTCATTGTTTTGTACGCAATGGGGCCGTCTTCAAAACAAAACTTTCTTTGATGGATCTTGTTTGAGATTATAGTGAAGAACGGAATGGAAAAAAGAGCTTTGCTTACTAAAACAAACAAACGCAAAGATGTGAAGTGGGAGAAAAATGTCCTACATAACACGTAAGTGATATTTTTGATAGTGCTAGTTTTACAAAAATACTTTGAAAGTTTGTTCCCCAGGAGAGAGTTTCTTGAAAAATGAAATAAGGAACTTCTGAAGCTGCATCAGCCACTAAACACCTGCACTTTAAAATTCTTAGGAGAATACTTGGAATGAGGAGGCAATACCTACTTCCGTATTTTCAGGTTATTCATTAAAAATCACATTTACAAATATTTATTGGCATTATGGAGATATGGGCAAGGTGAGTTTATCCTGCATGATGTCTCCTCAAACTAAATTTGCTATGTTGGATTTTAAGTTACCTGGCTATGCGGACTTGCAGCCATGGCCTTGAGGAGCAGTTATAATGGGTTTGACCTTGTTTACTGAGGGTTTGACCTTGTTACTGTGACTGTGGGAATGCTGTGGACGTCATATACCTTGACTTCAGCAAAGCTTTTGACAAAGTACCACATGACATTCTGACTAACAAACTAGCTAAAAGTGGGCTAGATGGAACAACTATTAGGTGGATTCACAGTTGGCTACAGAATCGGACTCAAAGAGTACTTATCACTGGAACCTTCTCAAACTGGGGAGAAGCAATGAGTGGGGTACCGCAGGGCTCAGTCCTGGGCCCAGTGCTATTCAATATTTTTATTAATGATTTGGACGAGGAGGTGCAGGGAACGCTGATCAAATTTGCAGATGACACAAAATTGGATGGGATAGCTAATACCCCGGATCACTTTGAACAAACTTCAAAGTGATATTGATAGGCTAGAGTGCTGGGCTGAAAAAAACAGAATGAAATTTAATAGGGATAAATGCCAAGTTCTACATCTAGGAAATAGAAACCAATGGCACAGTTACAAGATGGGGGATACTTGGCTCAGCAATACTACAAACGAGAAGGATCTTGGAATTGTTGTAGGTCACAAGCTGAATATGAGCCAACAGTGTGATATGGCTGTAAGAATGGGAAATGCTATTTTGGGCTGCATTAATAGAAGTATTGCTTCCAAATCACGTGAGGTCTCTATTCGGTCCTGGTTAGGCCTCATCTAGAGTATTGCGTCCAGTTCTGGGCTCCACAATTCAAGAAGGACGCAAACAAGCTGGAGCGTGTTCAGAGGACGGCAACCAGGATGATCAGGGGTCTGGAAATGAAGCCCTATTAAGAGAGACCGAAAAACTGGGCATGTTTAGCCTGGAGAAGAGAAGACTCAGGGGGAGGCATAATAGCACTCTTCAAATACTTAAAAGATTGTCACACAGAGAAGGGCCAGGATCTCTTCTCGATCCTTCCTGAGTGCAGGACATGGAATAACGGGCTCAAGCTGGACATCAGGAAAAACTTCCTGTTAAAGCAATACGACAATGGAATCAGCTACCTAGGGAGTTTGTGGGCTCTCCCACACTAGAGGCATTCAAGAGGCAGCTGGACAACCATCTGTCAAGGATGCTTTAGGGTGGATTCCTGCATTGAGCAGGGGGTTGGACTCGATGGCCTTGTAGGCCCCTTCCAACTCTGCTATTCCTGATTCTATGTTTCTATGAAGTTATCTCATTTCTAGCTAGATCATCAAATTATGTTGCCATTGTATTACACTTATTCCTTGTGGTACTATTTTTGTTGTTGCTCTGGGAACCTCTACCTCTTTGTCCTTCAATAGCATGGGCTTTTTGTTGTTTTATTTTTCAGCCATAAACTCAGACATGGAGCCAGCAGTCTAAGGAGGGTTATACTTTGGAATTAAACTATTGAATCTTTTATTTAATCTCATCCTGAGTACATCCACAGCCCTTTTCTCTTCTGGGCACCTTGACTGTACCCCATATTAGTCCTTGAGCCCTAACTCTCACTGTTGATTCCAGGACCTAGCATACTCCATTGCATGACACTGTGATTCTTCTGGGTTTCACCTATCATGATGCTCTAGTACTATCTCTCCCTTTGGGTTTGAATCCATATTTCCAAGCCCAATGATTTCTAGGGCTGTGCACCACCTCAGGCCAAATTCTTGTCTTTGCCTGAATCTGGAGTGGCACTGGATTGGCCCAAGGCACCCCAAGATTGTCACTGAAGCCTCGAGATGCCTCAAGCTGATTTGGTGTGATGCAGAGCCACTCACCCATACCCACCCACCTGCCCACCTGGGAAAGCTGGCACAAGGCCGTCCTTGAGTCCAGGTGAGTCCATAAAGGACAATGGCCCTTTATGGCCACCATAGCTTGCTGCCATAGATAGACTAGAAGTAAAGAGCCCTATGATTACTTTAAATTGCTTTCTGGCTCTCAGGAGAAGGAGATGTTTGTGAATAAGTCCCGGTGACAGTCGCTCTGGGTTGGGGGGCATGGGGTTGGTAAGTGGGTGGTGCAGGGGTGGTGAGGTGGACAGCAGGAAGTTGGGAGTCCAAAGGCTTTCCTAGGTGTTGGCCACATGGCTGGCACTCAGGAAGCTGCAAGGCTGACCCATTTTTTGGGGGTGGGTGGGAATCTCACCTCAGTTTCAGTGCTGAGGCAAGGCAAGCACCCCCTGAAGCACTCCAAGTCAAATTGGGACCATTTTGAAGGCTTCAAAGCAGCCTCCAAGGCAAGTCGGGTTGGCTGTGCACCACTCTAATGTTTTCCTCTTTCTTTATGTTGTCTTACAGTCCTACTCCTGGTGAAGCATCCATTGCTGAATTTAGGAAATATTCATTTCATTAGAACTGCCCAACCAGACTAAAACTGAGTCACCTCCCAGAGGTACCTGAGGGACTTCTACAATTTATGCATAATCTCCATATTAGAGTTACAGACATTTGCATTTCTCCAAGAGATGCTTTACATACTGTGACTGTTCAATATTGCTGGCTTTAATTTCAGTGCATATCTTCCAGTAGTCAACCAATGCCATTTTGCTAGTCTTTCATAACATCTGAAGCACATAGTACATCCAACATCTAGCTAGGAACAACCAACAAGTCCTTTGCTTCCCCACTGTGATCTGAGAGTTCATGGTTAAGGGTAGAGCTGTGCATGGACCCCCCCCCCGATCTGCTCTGGATCCCGATCCACAACTTCCAGATTGGGTCTGCTCCACCCCATGTCGATCTGCCTATGGTCCGCTCTGCTGTGGAGCTCTGGATCTGGATCGGAACTCTGTGTTTTCCCCCATAGAGTTGCATTGAAATTCAAACATTTATAACATTTTTACTGTTAATGTTACAAACCTCAATATTGGCACCATGAGAGCTTATCCATGTATCCACATTCATGCCAAGCTCCAAGCAAATCAGAGCATGCCCTGATTTTTTCCATTTTTTCCATTTTAAGCATCACCTCCTAACCCCAATCCACACCCCTTTCTAGAACTCCATCAGTTTTCACGTTACAAACCTCAAAATTGGCACCATGAGAGCTTATCCATGTATTCACCTTCATGCCCAGTTGGAAGCAAATATATAAATAAATAAATAAATAAATAAATAAATAAATAAATAAATCTATGGGGAAGTAAGTCCCAGCAGATACCTCACAACAACAGCACCCAGGCAGAGGTGGGAAGGCAGGCATGCAGCAGACATTTATGGGGGCACAAGTAAGTGAGCCAAGGATTGCTTTAAACCGTCCATGTGTGGTGGGAACAGCACAGAGGGATGCCTTTTCTTTTGCATCCCATAACTAATAGGGGGCTAGGAGGATAATTGTAAAGCTTTGTGATCCTTGCTTCAGAGTTGATTGACTGCACTGTGATCACAGCTATTATTAAACAACAACAACAGCAACAGCAATAATAATAATAACGTTAATAATAGCAGTGTTAATATTAATAATAATATTAATAATAGTAATCACAACTACAATAAGAAGTTGAACCACAATGAAAGCCTGCCTGACTTCTCTGAAGAGGGAAGGCCAGGAGAGCTTGGGCTTTGGGGTGGTATATAAATGAAATAAATAAATAAATAAACAAACAAACACAGGAGGGGTGGAATTAAAAGCAGCAGTGTTGCTGAATCACAACAACAAGAAGATTTTTTTAAAAAGGCTATTCTGTCTTTTACTAGTAAGAGGAAAGTGGATGTGCCCAACGGGAGGGGAACTGTTGTGCCAATTTGACTGGTCCTGTCTAGATACCAATCTTTCAGAAGCTGCCACACACTTCAACTCATGACTGGCATAGCTTCCTCCACTGGCTAACCTTTGGAGGGGTCTAATGACCCCCAAGGCAGGGCAGTGTATATTGGGCACATCCACATGCCCTATGAACATCATCCCCTTGCACCACATCTATTCAGTTGTTCACCAAGGTTAGGGTGGGTAGCAATGCTGTGTTTCCTATCTGTTATTTATTTACTTAGTAGTATATGATTTAAGTTTGTGTTTGGTGGGGCTACTGTTTCAAAAAACACTGGAAAAAGTCTGTTCAGACAAAGAAAGAAAAGTTACCCAGTATCCCAAGTTACTAAGTATCCCATTTTGCTTATTCCCCCCTCCAACATTGGCATTGAAGGATACTTCATCAGGAGATCACGACTGGGAGTTGAATCTGCCTCTCATCACTTAAAAAAAAAATGTTACCCCCTCCTGCTTTTAGCCATTCTAAACAAATTAATAGCAAGCAAACCACACAATGAAAAGGTCTGAACATCTCCACAAATGACCCCCAACCAACACTCTCTAAGCACAGTAAGTTTCAGGGATATTGGTTTCAAAACAAAAAAGTTATACGCTAATCTTTTCTGCAATGCAATCCTATGGGAAAAAATATCCAAAATGGCGGGTGGATTGATCTGCAGAAAGCGGTTACTTCTCTTCGCTATGCTTCGTTAGCCACCCGACTCGCTTCTCCTCCGCTTTTAACAGGCGAAGCACCCCGCTCCACTATCGCTTCTAAGAACCGAAGGGAAGCGGAGCACAGCCCTAGTTAAGGGTAATGCTCTAACCAATTCTCTTTATTTTCTGTAAATACTTGTGGTAAAATAAGTACTTGTATGCTTTCAACTTCATCATTGAAAGTGTTCTTAAGCTAATTTCCTCACTGTATCAATGACAGCATATAACTTGTGTGCAGCACACCATAGCACTTCACAAGATCCTGGTGTTTCTGCATCCATCAAGTACAAGTGTATTACTGATGCATGTTTACATACACATGAGAGTGAGGACATGCAGTAACAACCCAGACTAAGTTAGTAATGATTTACATTTTCTCTCATTGAAATCATTGAGGCTTAAATTCATCTAGCTTAGCTTGTGTCCAACTGATCTTAATTTTAGTCTTTTAAAAATTGATAACAGTTTTACCAGGTTTTCAGCGACAGTGATTTGAATTCCTGTAAAAGTTGCAGAACCAATGTGGCGCCTATGGCCCCACCAATTCTTTTGCACCCCAACAATTCCACTGTGCAAGCAGCCCCCACCGCTTGCCCAACAGTAATTTAGCACTTGGGGGGGGCAACCCCAAATGAAAGGAAACACTCATTTTTGTTAGAGGTCTTGCCCCTGAAGTAAGCCTATGCGGCAGGGTCTTGCTAGTTTATTGTTTTACTCTGTACAGCACCATGTACATTGATGGCGCTATATAAATAAATAAATAATAATAATAATAATAAACTGCCTTTCCATGAATGTGTGGAACAGAATGGCAGGCCTGGTCATGCACAGACCAGAACCAATAGCCAGCTCTGCTAGTGGGTGGGCAGCACTGGATTCTGCTCTTAAACAACTATCCTTCTTTATAAATAAATAAATAAATGAATGAATAAAAAAATAAATACACAAATACTAGTAACTCTTTATAAACAAATACTAGCTGCCATGCCCAGGTACAGCAAAAATCTTTATTAAAATGTTAATTGCTGTAACTTAAAACAAAATCAAATGTGTAATGTTGTTAGAATTGCTACACAAGTCAAAGAGAAAGACCACAAAGACTATGCTTTTTCAGATCTAGTTCAAATATGTCCCTTTTAACAGATCAAAATCACACAGTGTTGGATTAAATGGTTTAACATCTCCTCTTCAACTTTACCTTTTATCTGCATGATCTAAGGTCCTGTTTACAGGAATGCAATACTTTGTGTTGTACTCTTTGCATCAGCAGGTGGTCCAAATTTAAGGGCTTTCCCCCCTCTTTTCCTCTATACTATTGTATTCAGAAGAGAAATTAGGTCCAGGAAAAGGGTACAGAAAAAAAGTAGGTTTTAATTTGTAGATCTTCAAAAATTGGAGACAGAGAGCGAGAAAGAGAGAGCAAAAAGAAAAAGACAATGACTAATGACCTACATATTTTTAAAATAATCTATACTGACTATCAAAAAGAATGAAATAATTGATGTAATAATCAGTTGAATCTGTTGTGAGCCACTTTAGGATATGTATTTATTTTATAAACGTATATACTACTTTATACACACCCACACACACACACACACACATATATACATGTGGTGTCTAAAATTTCTCCCACAATTTTTTTTGACCATTCTCATTCAATTTGATAGAAAAGAAATTACTTTCAAATTAAAAACAGAAGAAATGTTGGAGAAATTCTCAAGGGGTTGGTTAAGAGTTCTTTGCTGAGGAGTGGGTGTGGGTGTCCTGCCTTTCATTATACAGTCTTCTCTCTACCAGGCTGAAGCCTCCTTGGCTTCCCACACTTCCTGGCTGAGGAAGACATGAATTTATACCTCCCATAGGGCATTTTCAGATCAGAAAGTGCAGGCAGCCCGTGAGTCTGTAGAGTGATGGTATGAGGTGTAATAGAAAGAAAAATACAGACAGTATCCTCAGCCACTTCACAGTGATTAGGTAAGATCAAAATGGCCCTGAGAATGAAGCCATAATGGAAGCCTCTTTCATGAGGGAAGCCTCTGCTGAGTGCTTGCCAGGGCTTTACGAGCACTCAGGGACATCTGCATTCACAAGAGGAGCACCTGACTGGGTCCAGGGCAGCAGATGTGTGTGGGGGGGGTGGGGGTGGGGAGGGAAGGTTCACCAGGCTCCTGCACTCAGTCATGCTCTCATAACAACTGTAGTCTGAAGGTCAAAGTACAACCAGCAAGGTCTCCTCCCATGAGCTTAATGATTACACAAGGCTATATCGGGGAAGGAGATCTACCCAGTAACCTGGTCCAAAGTTGTTCCGGATTGTATAGGCCAACAGCTGGCCCAATTGTTAATAGGTAGCCAGCGCAGTTGTTTCAATTCAGCATCCTGGGTGCTGTACCCTGCAACACGTGCAGTTTCCAGAGCAAGCACATGGACAGCCGCACATGAAGCACATTATAGTAATCTAAATATATGTTACTAATATGTGGTAAAGCTACAAAAACCAACAATAATCTAAATCATTAAACAGCAATCATATATTACAAAGTAGTATACAACTACTCTAAACAAACAAACAAAATTCTGAGTTTCTTAACTGTTGACATTGGTATTAGGAGATGCTGTTGATACTGGTATCAGGACTTCTGCCCGTTCCATCTACTACCCTGTGGTTTTCTAGTAGAACCCTGGCCAAAAGTATCATTCTTATAACTATTTCTAGAGGACAAGCATCCTCATTGTGATATTCATGGCTCATTACAAAGTTTGTTACATACAAACTTTGTATGTAAAGTTTGGACTTTACATACAAAGTCAGGGGGTTGGACTCGATGGCCTTGTAGGCCCCTTCCAACTCTGCTATTCTATGATTCTATGATTCTATATATAAGTTATACATTAATAGCAATCCGATTCACTTCAAAGCCAACATGTCACAATCAAGTTGTAAATTGTATAAACAAAAAAAGATGGTTGATTCAAGGTTTAATTCAATATAACTAGTAGAAGGACAGCAATGATATAGTTATAGCAGAGTTGCCTGCAGGAAAGTAATAAATTGCATTGGCTGAAACAGCAAGGTGTCATTTGTATTATATAGCAAGCAAAAATTCTCAGCTGCCCAGCATCAGCAGGACCAAGAAGTACTCATTTTCAATCACTAGATCCTCTCTCTCTCTCTCTCTCTCTCTCTCTCCCTCTCTCTCTCTCTCTCTCTCTCTGTGTTTAGAAAACAAGCCTGGTGGATTGACTTTACAAAACTGAATTGATCAAGGTGCTGGAGCAACTTCCCTATGAGGAAAGGTTAAAATGTCTGGGACAGTTTAGCTTAGAAAAAAGGCAAGTAAGGGGAGACCTGATAGAGGTGTACAAAATTATGCATGGTGTGCAGAATGTGGATGGGGAGGCATTTTTCTCCCTCTCTCAAAATACTAGAACCTGAGGTCATCCCACGACACTGATTAGTGGGAGCTTCAGGACAGATAAAAGAAAGTACTTTTTCATATAGTGCATAGTTAAACTGTGGAATACGATAGCTTCAGTCAAGATGCGTGATGCTACCACCTTCCTGATTTTGTGGGATCAAATTCAGTGTTGCCACTACAGATGTCTGGATTTTGTTCTGTTTGTGTTTCACGGATTGTCAAGAATCTTTTGCTCTGTTGTCTGCTCATTGACCTATTTGGAAAAATAGGAAAAGTACCCAAAACCATCTTCCACAATTTATGGAACTTTCTCTGGCACATAACATTTTGTGTATTATTTTTTAGCACAATGGACAATAATGAGCAGAGCACATGCACACAATAAATATTGCAACACAGTAGAGGCTGAAGAGAGATCAGAGATGTATAAAACATGATTTCTGTTGCATTTAAGGAGTTGTAGTATGGCCAGTTCTGGAGGAACCACTCTGGACCCAATAGTATTTGTTAACTATAGCCCAGTTGCAAATACCCCTTTCTTGGGAAAGATACTTGAGAGGGTCATGGTGAAGCAACTGCAAGCATAAGGCACAGTGTTCAGAAGTGGATGCATATACTGCCTTTAAATGCCCTTTTCCCTTAGCTGAAAAGAAATGCAAGCCACTGATATACAATAGAAATAAACCTTTTAAGAATGGGTGTTGTGTCTGTTCAGATGACACTTCAGGCTTTGTGGTTAGTGAAACTGTGGTTCTCTATGGTTAGCACTAATCACAAGCTGTGCTGGCGCACAGCAATTTAAGCCATGGTTAGAGCTGCTAACACTGCTGCAGACAGTCTGACTGTGGTTAGTGAGTGAGCAGGGTTTAGCAAAGCACATTGCACAACACACCGTAAAACCCTAACCCTAACCCTTAACCAGCAGGGTTTAAAGTGTCTTCTGAACACGCCCATAATCTTTAAGTTCACAGATTTCATTATAAAGAAAAGTACCATATCCAGGTGTCCCTAGTATACATCCATGAACCTGGTGAACACTACAAATATAATCAAGGATGAACCCTAAAGTGAGCAGAAGCAATTTGACGTGTGGTGGGAGGACACCCAGATATGAATGCTTAAAACAAACGAATAGTTGGAAGTGGAATTTTACCCTCCCCCAAACCATATAGGCACCCATACATCATGACAGAAGCTAATGAAAGATACTTTTCAATGTATCCTTTATTTATCCCTGAAACAAATGAAGCCTACTTATTTGCAGCAATACTGTGAACATTTACAGTAAGCATCAGCATGAATAGAAAGTTACACAGTGCTGCCACACAGTCTCCTAGAACTGACAGTAAAGGCCTTTGAGTATTATTTAATTTTAGTGTTTCTTCAAACGGGGCTAGAATGATGCATCAATGAATTCTGCAAGCTATATTAAAAGTTGGCCAATCTAAACCAGTATAGTAAACAATATCCCCCCCCCCCCCCGCAACAGTGAAACTTGTTGCAATGAGTAATAAATGCTATGTTGTTTTAAAATACCAGAGATTTATCATGGGAAATAAGTGGATGTAATTTATTTAATAAAATTGCCATGATGATAGCCAATATTATTGCAACAGAAAAGCTGCTCTTTTGACTAATTAAAAGTAAAGCTTTGGAGACTGAATAGCTCCCTTTTTCTCTGATGGACCTTCAAACAGTCAAAGGGAGGATTGGGCAGGAGGTGGGTGGGGGAGACATGGTTTACTAAAGGTACAATTTGCTAAGAGTTTGGAGCTCTGCTAATGAGCTCATGTACCTCGAATATTAAACAATGGTGGAGAAACTTTTGAGAGTTCTCATAAATTCGAATCAATGAAAATTCAGGTTTATATTCAATGAGGAACAATCCTGTTGTCGTATAGATGGGGGCATAGATGACTTATTAAATAGATGACCTTACAGGGTGAGAGTTTAATTCATTTATTTTTATTTATTAGATTTCTACACCAGCCAGTAGCCAAAGTTCTCTGGGTGGTTCACAAAAATTAAAACCACAAAGTGCATGAAAACAATACAAAAGATTAAAACTACAGCATAAAGGTACAGCCAGATTTAAAATAGAGTAACAGATTTAAAACAGCAGAGCTAAATGACAGGAATGCTAAAATTCCTGGGTGGGGAAAAAAGAGGTCTTTACCTGGTGATGGAAAGAGCACCACGTTGTTACTAGGTGAACCTCTCTAAGGAGCTCATTCCACAGCTGGGGTGCCACAGCACAAAAGGCCCTTTACCTGCAAGCCACCTGCCTCAATTTCCTTTAGCAGGGGATCCCAGAGAAGGACTCTTGAGGATGATCTTAGGGTCCAGGGAGGTACATGATCCTTTAGATAACTTGGCCCCAAGCCTTTAAGGCATTGAGTTCCTATAACATTACCTGTAGAAATGCTTTAATTTTTATACAAAAGTTTATTTATATTTGGAAAGTGATATAAATCCAGCATTTAAATGTCATTTCAGGGGTATGTGATCTTTTGATATCTTAGGGCACAATCCTATGAAAATAGTCGGCAGCCCCCAACCTCGGAGACTGCCAAGTATCCAATGCAGGGTGGCTGGAGTGCAGAGGCAATTGAGCAGGAAATACATTTTGATTTCGTAATGGGTAAAAAAAAAGTTCCTTTATGTGTAATGCGTAAAAAGTTCCTTTATGTGTAATCATGTGTCTTCTATACATAGAATCATAGAATCATAGAATAGCAGAGTTGGAAGGGGCCTACAAGGCCATCGAGTCAACCCCCTGCTCAGTGCAGGAATCCACCCTAAAGCATACCTGACAGATGGTTGTCCAGCTGCCTCTCGAATGCCTCTAGTGTGGGAGAGCCCACAACCTCCCTAGGTAACTGGTTCCATTGTCATACTGCTCTAACAGTCAGGAAGTTTTTCCTGATGTCCAGCCGGAATCTGGCTTCCTGTAACTTAAGACCATTATTCCATGTCCTGCAGTCTGGGAGGATTGAGAAGAGATCCTGGCCCTCCTCCATGTGACAACCTTTTAAGTATTTGAAGAGTGCTATCATGTCTTTCCTCAATCTTCTCTTCTCCAGGCTAAACATGCCCAGTTATTTCAGTCTCTCTACACTGGTGAAGTTTGTATCTTCAACAAAAGTCAGAAAAAAATAGCTTTCCTCTTCTAATTATTTTTGCCATACCTCCTATCTGGCTCAGAACATCTGGTAGTCAAACTGGTAGTTGAAAATAATTAGTCTTTAATTACCATCAATTTTAATTTTCACCTGTTCCAAGATTAAAGTCTCTAGAAATTCTAGTTAATTCAGTTAATGGGTTCTAACCCCTCAGCTCCTTACCAGTAGTAGACTGTAATGAAATTTGGCTTTCTGGAGGTCTTCACTAGCTGATGTGCAGATCATTCGGTAAAATGTTAAAATGACAATATTGTAGTTAAGTAGTAGTATTGTAAGTTGCTTTCAAAGGGATAGGCACTATTCCCACCACTTTATTGTGCCATGTTTGGGGCTAGAGGATGTAGACCAGGGGTAGTCCCAGATATTGGTGGGCTGCTACTCCCTGACCAGCCCTAGCCAGCATTGCAAATGGAGATGGATGATGGGCATTGCAGTTCAAGTACATCTGAAGGACCACACAGTGCCAATACCTGACATATATAGGGCTAGTAGAGATGGAACAATCAGTTAGCTTTGCTTTCTCCCACAGTCATTCTTTTTTAAAAAATCAAGTTCTTCCTGAATATGAAGGACTTTGAAAAATTTTGTACATTATTATAAAAAATGAACTGAAATGACATTCTCACATATGAGATTCTCCTACAGTCAATAGGTACAGTTATTCTTCTACAGTTAATTCTTCATCTTCTTCTTCTTCTTCTTCTTCTTCTTCTGCTTCTGCTTCTGCTTCTGCTTCTGCTTCTGCTTCATTATTATTATTATTATCATCATCATCATCATCATCATCATCATCATCTGCCCTTTTCATAATACTGAGACTCAAGGTGACTTAGAAGATTAAAACACATAAAATTGAAACATATAAATATAAATTTACAAATTTACACTGTAATATTAAAAACATTTTAATTTTTTTAAAAAAACAAATAACAATTTAAAAAATCAAATACATTAACACAGGTCTAGAGAATTCCCAAATTCCTGCTGTGTCATATAACTGTTAAGTATGAGGAGCCTATGAGAAAAAGAGAAGTAACCACCCTAAATAAGCACTAACATGGTTGAATACACAGGGATTCAAACTCAGCCTAAGTCCTGGGTCTGGATGGACGGATATGTCAGTTTCAGCTTTCTTAGTCTGTCATTGGTCTGTCACCACCAATGATGCCTCAAAATGATCACCATCCCTATCTAGACAAACTTAGCCCACCCAAACCAGCATACTTAGGGGAATGTGTCCAAATGAACAGAAAGAAGGCCCACCAAATCAATCTAAGACACTCTTATCCCTGTGTGAAACAGGCAAAAAGGCACAGTGAGCCAATTGGACTGTATGCCAAAAATTCCTGCTTGGCCCTTGAAAGAACAACCAGCTAAACCCCACACTGCATACAGGAAGGGAGCCACACTTCAAAGAGGCTGGGAGGAGGCTCCTCAGGCTAATGTTGCCCAGTAAGTCCCTCCTTTGGCCAGTGGCACCATAAGCCCCACCAATGCTGGGGCTTACAGGAACATCTCATTCCTCCTCCAGACATGCAACACCCCCCTCCCAATCAGGCAAGCCAAACGCGGGGTCAGGGCATATCTGTATTATTCATCCCAAAGCATAAAATCTGCATGTGAACTCCAACACAATAACGCCATGGTGGAGTTTGCCTTTGCAATGTCTTTACTGAAGTACAGCAACTTTTGAACTTTTTATGGAATGTCAAGGGAGATTGAAACGCTACCTCACCAGTTTCTGAGCATTACCACTTTTAATCCCTGATTTGTGTTCATTTATTCTCTTGCAGCCTGATTTGGGTGATAGAATTTGAGAGCATTGGTCCTCATCCCCCCACCCCGCAGTGTTTAAGGGAAACTGGCCAAGTAGAAAATTGATGGGGTCGATGAAAGAAACAAACAAAACAAAGTTGCATCAGGTCAAAGAACGAACTGTTTAATCTGTATTTTACCAACATATATATACGTGTGTGTGTGTGTGTGTGTGTGTGTGTGTGTGTGTGTGTGTGTGTGACTATATGTTCAGTTTTTTCAAAAGGCAAACATTCCAGAACTGGAAAATGAATTTATTATGGCAATGTAACATAGAAAGAGAAAAGGGATTTTCTTCTGAACAACATATAGACCTGGATAATCCAATTCTCTTAAACATGTATCTATAAAAGTGGTTGAAATAATAAATTTACACTGCCCTCTGGGATTGTGCTTTACACCTTTACATTGCTACCATGCTGTATTGACACAATTCTTTGGATAGGTCATATTTTGGACAGTCAAATCATAAAATACATGCAATTTATAAATACATGCCAACAGCAGTTGGAGCAAACAGCAAGCAATATAATATGTTAAAAAAAAATTAGAAGCAATAAATCTTCTAGGGAAGTGCGGAGGGAAAGGCTCCCTCCAGAAATTCTTCAAATCTTCTATTTGGTGCCAGTTTCCAGAAATTACAGGCAGTGACATTTTCTGCAGAAACTGATTGTGACATTCTTTTTATAAGAAACTACAGCAAAAACCAAAATTTTAATACTTTCTGTCAGAATGTGTGATTCTGTAGCTATTATTTAGATTCCTGTGACCCTGTCTGATTTTCTCAGTCCTTTACATCAGGTGGGCTGTTAACAGTTTCGTGTGAGAAGTGGCAGAATTCTGACAATTTGCATTTGTAGTAATGTATGAAGTGGATGTAATTGCTGACTCTTAAAAATAGCACCAGCCATTTCTCTTGTGAGCCAGCAAAAGATGTTAAAGACGATGTAGGGTTTTAAATCTTTGATATGAGCATGATTATGTAATTAGAAGGCTTGGGGACCTGAACCCCCCAAGATGTTTTATATAGCACAATTTATACGGATAATTTTAATGCAACTCCTAATTCCATTTGCGAGATGGAGGTCAATAAATAAAGAGAAGACACACAGAACTTTGGGTTTAAGCAGGTCCACATTTATTTAAAGATCTGCAAAGGGGTAACCTAAAGGGGCATCTAGTCTGGCCTGGTTTTCAGACCATTCTGAGTATGGCGAGCCATTCATGCCCTGTGGGTTAGTGCTGTACATTTGCCCTCCCACAGGCCACCCCTTTTGGGGTGGGGACACCTTCTGGTGTCACCCCCAACTCATGCCTCAGGGCTATGGGTGGGTGAGAAAGGTTGGCCTCAGAGGTAACCCTTATCTCCCAGCCTGGCTGTGGGGCTCAAAGCTGGGAGCCCTCAGGAATTACCAGTCACTGCAACAGTGCCTGTGAATGCTCACCATTAGAAAATCCCTCTGGATGCCCGTTCCTTCCTGCCTATCATCAAAAGTGACCAAATTAATAAGCAATTCCAAATTAACCTATTTATACTCACAGGCTGTCTTACAATGTGGAGTAGACGAAAAAACCCATGAACAATTTAGAACATGAGCAAAAAATTCTACTTGGCCCTGAATGGCCACCACTGAACTCTCACTGCCTACAGGGAGGGAGGGAGGAAGGCATGCAAACAAGAAGAAAACTGGGAGGGGTAAGAGCCTATTTATAGGCCAGCATTATACCCCTCCCCACTTGTTGGTGTCACCTGCTCGCAGCCAATAGTGACAGGGCACGTTTCCTATTCTTCCTCCTCTCGCAAATGCTTCCCCATGCCCAGGCTGTGCCAGGCATGGCAGAATGGCCCTTTTATGAAATATGAGGTATATCCATGTTAACAGGTTAGGGGTAGAAAAATAGTATTACATTCCATTTGTGAGAGTGATTTTAATTATGTCAAACAACCCTGCTGAGACTGCTTTTATGTCATCACCCATGAGGGAAAGGAGCAAAATACCTCAGTCATAGGGGCATCAATGCACTTACACAGCAACAAAACCAAAGGAAACATCACCAAAAGGAAGACAAAGGAGGCCATAGATGTGCATTACATTGGCATATACTAATGTGTGTGTATGATAATTTTAATAGAAATACAATACATCTCACTAAAGTAGGAAGACTCGCCAGGTGACCTGTGTGCCTGTTTGTTCTGCTCACCAACTGTGAACAGTCGATGGGCAACTTTAAAGCCTGTGCTTTCCCTTTTCATGGCTCATGATCTTGAAACTGGACTGGGACAGGAAGTCCTTCAAATATAGGACAACTTTCAGTGACTAAAGTAGGTCCCATGCCAAGTTTGCCCAACCAGAAGAAATTCCTGTTGCCTGGAATGTATTGACTGAGATTTGTTCCTAATTTGATTACAAATTGCACACCCCAGGATAGGAGCAGCATGAGAAATGCTTTTTAGTATTCCAGAGCCAGAAGAGGCTGAGGTCTTTCCTTTCCTTTCCTGTTTGTGTAGTCCTTTCATGAGGAAGATACTGTTGCTGTATATGTTGCTAGTTATTTATTTTCACATTTTTTTGATTAAAATTACTCCATACTTCACGTCCACTTTGATTATTATTTTTTTGAGAAGCAGTTTTATGACCTTTGATCCACAAGTTGTAAAAAATTGTGACTCGTGGGATTTTAGTGGGGTTGTAGTTGCACCAATGCCACTTGGAAATCTTGATTCATTGGTAGAAATATTAATACTAAAATTTCATGTGACTTCTTTAAACGAACTGTACATTCCTTTTATGCCAGATGGGATAGTGAAAACTAATTTTGTCTACTATAACAGCTTATGATATAACGCATATAGGTTGAGGGCATATTGGTTGCTATTGAGCATAATTGCTAAGAAAACAGCTTACATATTTAGAGGTGTTAATTGCAAGCTGTAAAGGACAAATAGCAACAGTTTCTATCTCCATTATGACTTTGAGTAACCTTCCTGGCGAAGGATGGCCATTCACAGATTGCCAAAAAAAAAAAAAAAAAGAGGGGGGGAGAAGAAGAAATGAATTTCCCAAAAAGAGGCCCAATTTGCATAAGATTTGCATATACTCATATGCAAATTTAGACATAATAACAATAATTTAAATAGAAATGCATCTCATTGTAGTTGAGAAGTCTGACCAGGTCCAAATCCAAACCTTGTGTCAAATCATTATGATCCCATCATGGTAGCACTACATCCCTCTTGCACATTTATACCTTGCAGGACACACAATGATATTTATTGCGGTATTTTTGATAATGCGGAATAAAAAGCAGGAAGTAACACAATGCAAGCATTTTATGGAATGTATAATGTGCCTCAACAGTTATCAGTGCACTTCAATACCGTTATAAAGCAGTAGTGTAGATCGACCACAGGTGACCTGTGTGCCTGCTGCTCAATCTGCTGTCAAGGTGTCACTTCAAGGTCCGTGCTGCTCTCCCTTCTGATAGTTCTTTATCTTTAAAGCAAACTTGGACTGAACAACCCTTGAAATAGAGAACACCAAATAGAGGAGTGTCCTCTGACAGCTCTTGAAATAGAGGACAGTAGGAGTCCTTGCTACCTGGGGCATCAGGCTTGTTTCTAGGGCTTGGACAAAGACTTGCAGAACTGATTGATTGTATTGATTCTCATGGGAGGGGGAAAGTTAATTCAAACCCCTGAACAGGTCAGAAATTCACTATTGCTTTGGGAGGGGGTGCCAAAGTATGCTGCCATGAGCTGGGGTTTTACCTTTTACCTTTAGCTGTGGTGTTTGGCCAGCTCCTTTGTTCTATGTAACAGTCTGACCAACATATTTTTATTTGAAAATTGACTAGATACAGTGACATTCTATATTATGAGAAGGGGAAAAAAAAACATGGCAGCATCAGTTGGGGAAAATAGTATATCTGTATATCTTCCATGATGAAATGCTGAGATGGAACATGGACTTTTAAAAAAATGACATCCCTTCCCCCTTTGGATGAGATATGCACATCTTTCCTTTTGAATGAGATCATGAGAAGTGGTGACAGGAAGTGTGGAACATTTAAAGTGTCTGCCAAAGAAATTTTGATGCAACTGTAACCAGAGACATAAATTAAGGAACTAAGTCCTGCAACAAAATCTATGCCAATTGCCATATCTCTCCCATAGGAGAACCTCCCATATCTACAGCAGATCACCATGCAATGAAGAACCCTGGAAAATCAAGGTTCTTAATATCATGGAGAGGCTCCATGGATGCAAGAGGCTATCCTGTTCAGACCATCGCCCTCCACAAGTACAGGGTAAGGGAAATGTGCACAGATGGGGGCTAGAGCACTCCTTCTTCTCATGTTCAAGCATTATTAAACAGAATTTAATAATGTTTGAACAGTATCTTTAACAGTTGTAGAGAAAAGGGAATTTCAGCAGGTGTCATTTGTATGCATATAACACCTGGTGAAAATCCATCTTCACCGCAACAGTTAAAGCTGCAGGAGCCCTGCTTAGAATGACCAGATACAAAAGAGGCCAGGATTTCTGTAGTTTTAATTGTTGTGATGAAGATGGAATTTCATCAGGTGCTGCTTGCTTGTAAATGACAACTGCTGAAATTCCCTCCAACAGCCCATGGTGCAGGGCGGAAAAGAGTTAGAAAAAAAGGGTCAGAAGGAGGTAGAAAGGATGTGGCCTCACCTACTGCTAGCATGCACTCCTTGAAAGATTACGGCTGAAGAAACTAGAGGACAAAAAGTTCTCCTCCCCTGATAGAAGAGAATAAACTTTTTAAAAAGAAGAAGGAAAGAGGGGAATTTAATAATGAGAATGTACAGAAACTTTTGAGGCAGCATTTCAGTCTCACTGTACAGTTTGTCTGACTTTGGACATTTTCTCACATGCCATAACTGGAAATTCAAAATGGTTGTTTTCTGCATTTGTACCTCATGGGTACTCGCACATCACCAAAGGGAGACGTATGAGGAACACATACAGCTGCACTAAAGGAAAATGCAAGGCATTTTAAGCATTAATTGTATGTGTGCTTCTTGCATTCATATATATGGTTTAAAGTTTAAGTGACCCATTATCTCTGATTTAAGGATTGCTGTAGACACTTACACACTCTCTCTCTCACACACAAACATATGCATATATACGGTAGAGAGATACTGCTAAATACAAATTCATTTATAAATCTGTCTGCATTTCTTTGGCTCTGCATAAGGGATGCTAGAATCTTTTTTTCACAACAAAAAGTAATTGCCTCCCATTTGCTTATGTGCTGCCCTCACACTTTGTATTCATATTTGATGTTCCATAAAATGTATAGGTTGTATTCATGTTTAACACTCCACTTGTCAGGATAATGGTTTTTGGTTTGTCTTTCTTGTCTGCTATTTTTAGTTCTACCACTCTCCACCCCACCCCTAATATCTGTATATGGATAAATAAATACAGATATATCTTCCATCTTCTCAGTCATTTTCCTGGTTCTCATAAAGTATGCTGTGACCTACATATGCTCATGGCGCAATAAACCAATTAATCCTTATATTGCCACCTCACATATTATCTTCTTTTGTTGCTGCAGGCTAATGTTATTTTCTCGAATCACTTGGAACCTTCCAGAATCAGTATGTCAAGAAACATAGGCAGCCTTGTCCACTGGTATCAAGGCTATGAATTAACACCCATGGAACCAGTGAAGAGATGCCAGTATTATACCAGCTGAGGATATGTCCCACTATGTATATCTACTAATCATAGAGAAGGGAATGAAATCCTCTGAGACTTCGTTACAATGAAGGCAGGAAATGCTTCATTGCATGAAGGAAGGCAGCAGCAGCAGCACCTAACAAGCCTGCTATTCATGCTCATTACTGCTAATTTCACGGCTGTTTCTCATAATACGAATGACCCAGTGTGCAGAGACACCACTGCTTGCTTTATATTACATTGGATAATTTATGTATTATATTCATTTCTCTTCTACTTTTGATCTGGTACATCAGAAGGAGGGAATACTTAAAATGACATTAGACAAGAGTTGCTATTGCTGATCGCTGATGAAAAAGAAAATCAAAAGGTCTCTGTTCAAGTGTAAGGATGTGTTTCTTTAGGGGTTGTTCAACATTTCAGGTGCTCGTGAAGTGTTTGGCTAGGAAATCCAGATAAAGCTCTAAGTACTATGTGCAAGTGGGACTCTCATTTTATAAAATTGGACACCGAAGTAGAATGAACAGGAACAGCATGATCTGACTGTTTTGGCGCTTCTAAAAATGAAATCCTGGTTCTGCTAATTTGGACTTGTAGACATTTTGTGCATTCTTTCTCTGTGTAAGCATGTGTACTGTGAATGTAATGAAATTCTCCAACAGTTCATGGAGAGACTAAAAAAGAGAATTCTCAGAAAAATAATTGGGGGGGAAAATCTTTTCTGAGAAATTTTGGTTCAGCTCTAACTTTGGCTTAGCTCGTTTGACAAAGGTTTTCTGAAATATTTTTTTTAAACAATATTACAAGTTCCAAAGTGCTGATTTGGCTACAAACAGCTAACTTTAAAATAGTCTGTTTAACTTTATGTTTCCCATGAACTGGAGCTTAAATTTGTCCCTTGTATAATATATATTGTTGTGAAATAAAAGCCTTTTACACTGAGTAAATTCAGGACATCATTTTATATATTTAAATATCAATGCACTACTTATATATTAGAATAAATTTTAATTGGAGTGCACTCTATTTGGTAGATGTTAATCAAGGTTCCTTTTTAAATACTTAAGTATCTGAATTAACTGTTTTGGACTATGGAGATACATATAACTCTGACAGATAAAATTCAAACTGCCTCATTTTTTTTTTTAAAAAAGACTATCAATTCTGCATTGACCCTGAATTGTCTTACATTAGCCCAGCCTTTCACTTAATATTTTCCATTTAGTTTGTTACTTTATTCAACAGTGCAGCAACAGAAGACAAAGTTGACCTCTAGTACTAGTGTCTCAAGAGAAGGATTAAGTCACAATGGTAAAGTAGTGGTAGATGTTTCAGAACAGCTGCCAAGGTTGTATATAAGCCGAGATAAAAGAGAAGAATTCATGGCTACGAGCCCAGTATATTCACCAGCATGATAAAAGATAAGATTTATCATTCATTCAACCTTCTCTTTCTAATTCCCCAGTGACATTCCTGTCTCTCCTTCCAAAAGGAGACATTAGAAGTATACAACTAGGAAACTGTTCAGCCTTGTACCAATTTCTCTGAAATGGCTCTAGGGTTCCCAGTGTTACCAGAGAAGGAATTAATTGAGTGGGTGGTAGTGGTGGAAAGGACACAAAGAGTGAAATTTCACTAATCTAAAGACAAATTGGCTATTTCTTCCAATCGTGATAAAGCATGAGATAGAGTGGTCCCTGTTTAGAAGACACGCTAAGCCACAGTGGGTAAGCATTTTGAGGTAAACATTATGGCTTAGTGAGTTGCATGAACCATGACTTAGCATGTCATGTTAACCATTCCTATCCATAGTGGCTATGTAACCATGGTTTAAATATGCTCACTAACCATTTGCTGCAAAAGGGTTAGCAGCCTAACCATAGTTTAGCATGTTGTTACCTCACAACAACCCTATAAATTGGGTTGACTGAGAAATAGCAATTGGACCTATGCCTTCCAGGGAAGATCATGGCTAAAAAGAGAATTTCTACTTTTGAAAAGGGATCAGAAGTGTGTGTGTGTGTGTGAGTGAGTGAGTGAGAGAGAGAGAGAGAGAGAGAGAGAGAGAGAGATTGGAAGAATCCAGGAGACTACAGGCTGATTAAGTTACCACCAGTTCTGGGTAAACTGGAAGAAAGCATTATTAAATAGGGTGACCATATGAAAAGGAGGACAGAGCTCCTGTATCTTTAACAGTTGCATAGAAAAGGGAATTTCAGCAGGTGTCATTTGTATATATGGAGAACCTGGTGAAATTCCCTCTTCCTCACAACAGTTAAAGTGCAGGAGCTATACTAGAGTGGCCAGATACAAAAGAGGGCAGGGCACCTGCAGCTTTAACTGTTGCGATGAAGAGGAAATTTCACCAGGTTCCCCATATATACAAATGACCCCTGCTGAAATTCCCTTTTCAGTACAACTGTTAAAGATACAGGAGCCCTGTCCTCCTTTTCATATGGTCACCCTATATTAAATATAACATTGGGGTACCTAAAGGATCTGTAAGGAATTTGTGCCTTTTAATTTGTTCATAAATGATCTGGAGCTAGGGATAAGCAATAATGTGACCAAATTTGCAGATGACACAAAATTATTTAGGAGGGCTAAAACAAAAGGGGATAGGGAAGTGCTTCAGGAGGATCTCTCCAACCAATGGGTGGGGGTGGGGGAGGGCATGGGAGCATAATTAAAATGGTAAATGCAGTTCAATCTGAGCAAGTTTAAAATGATACACACTGGTGCAAAAAAAAAAAAATCTTAACATCACGTATAATCTGTTGGGGTCTGAGCTGGCAGTGACTGACCATGAAAGGGATCTTAGGGTTGTGGTGGATAGCTTAGGGAAAATGCTGGCCCAGCTGCTGTGAGAAAAGTCAAATTCCATGTTTGGTATCATTATGAAACAAATTCAATATAAAGCTGCCAATACCATGCTGTCTCCATACAGCTCTATGGTGTGACCACCCCTGAAATACTGTGTATAGTCTGGCTCACCACACCTTCAAAAGGATATTGTAGAGCTGAAGAAGGAGCAGAAAAGGGTAACAAAATGATCAAGTGGCTGGAGCAATTCCTCTATGAGGAAATGACAGTGTTTAGAAAAAAGCTTATAAAAAGGGTAAGGAGAAAGGGAAATGAGAGCTGTAAATAAAATTAGGCATAATGTGGAAAAAGTAGATAGGGAAAAGTTTTTCTGCCTCTCTCATAATACATCCAGGATTATTAAATGAACCTGACTTGTGGGAGATTTAGGACAAACGAAAAGAAGTACTTCTTCACACAGAACAGAATTAAATTTTGGATTTTGCTACCTTAACATGTAGTGATGGCCACCAACTTGGATGGCTTTAAAAGGGGATTAGACACATTTATTTATTTATTTATTTATTACATTTATATACTGCCCCGTAGCCGAAGCTGACTGAGCAGTTTACAAAAGTTAAAAACAGTAAACATTTAAAAAGTATACAAAAATGAAAAATCATCAGAAACATAAAAACATAAAAATCAGAAAGTATAAAAACATCAGTATCCATTTAAAAACAACCGTTCTGGGGTCCATTAAAAACATTCACAGAGGACAAGGCTATCAATGGCTACCAGTCATGATGGCTATATATTACCATCAATATCAGAGGCCCCAGCCTAGGTTGCTAGGGAACACAAGCAGGATGGAACAACTATGCAAATGTCCTGCTCTTGGCTTTCATGCCCTGCTGGTGGCTGCCACTTCCCAGAAAAATAAATAAATGCAAGGAACCCAAGGCGCCTTACAAGGTTCCCTTCCTCCTCTCCATTTTATCCTCCCAACAACCCTGTGAAACAGGTTAGAGTGTGAGTCTGAGACCTGGATCTTTTGAGTCCCAATCCAATGCTCTAATCACCACACCACAGTGACTCTGCATTGTTTTACATGCAAAAGTGTGAAATATAAATAGGGGTGGGTTGATTTTCAGAGATTTTAGACATCAACTCCCCAAACCCCATCCCAACTCCAGAAATAACAGGATTTGAAGCCCCAAACATCTAGAGATCTACTTTCTGCCCACTCCTGATGTAAATCATAATAACTATTTAACAGAGATGACGAGAGCAAGAAACCTATCCCAATCAATCAGATTCTAAAATCCACCACCCAAAAAGATTTTGGTCATTCATTTTTCATCATTAGAGCTGAAAAACATAACTTTTGATGGCAGCATTACTAAAAGCACAGGTCAAGAAAACCCATGACAGCATGCTCAAAAGAGCAGGATTAAAATGAGAGTTCTGTCTGATGTCTGGTATCATTCTCCCAGTAAGGGTCCTGTTCATGCTGAGCAGGCTGTAGAAGTGGCAGCCTCTGTCAGTCCTAACCATGTTTTTAATCTTTGTACAGTACTTAGAAACTACAGTGATAAGTAGCATATAATGCCGTGTAGATGAATGATTGATAGATTGATAGATGCCAGAAACTGAGCCAAAGGATTTATATTGTAAAAAAAAAGAATAATACTTCCTTTGGAAATTCTGTCCTGCAAATGTATCATTAGAGGCTGGGGATATGTGTCACCATTGGTTTAAAAATAAATTCAATAAAAAAAAAAACCCTATGGTTTATAAAACAACGTTAAGGACGTACACTTTTCCACCAAGCACCAAAAAGCGGGGAAATTGGGAGTTAAGGCTCACCAGCCTTAACGCTACATCCTCCCTAAGGAGGCAGAAAGTACCAGTGAAATTCTCATTCTCCCAAAGCAGATAAACCATGAGGACAGGATGGAGAATTAATCATATGCAGAGGTGACTGTGGGGTTGTGGAAAACTGATGACGAACAACTTAGAGCCACCTACTTCTTTTTTTGTTTAGAGCAGCCCTTCCCCAACCTGGTGCCCTCCAAAGGTGTTGGACTATGGCAGCGGTGGCCCCAGACAATCCCCCCCACTCCCCCTGCCCAAGCCCAACCCCCCCCCCCCCAACGTCACTTACTTCCTTGTCCTCCGGCCGGCCCAGGTTTAAATTGAGCCCCTAGCTTCACCAGAAGATAGGCCAAGGCCTAACTTCCAGTGAAGCCAGGGGCTCCATTTCAACCCGGGCCGGCTGGAAAACGAGGAGGTAAGTCGCTGCTCCCCCCCCTGGCCTGGGCCCGCCACTGCCGCCGCATGAACTGCGGTGGCAGCGATGGCCCCATGCAAGCCCAACCCCCCACAGACTTTACTTACCTTGTCTGTTGGCGGCAGGCCCGGGTTTCAATTGAGCGCCCTGGCTCCACCCAAAAGCAAGGCCGCAATTGCAGCCATGCTTCTGGATGGAGCTGGGGGCTCAATTGAAACCCGGGCCTGCTGCTGACGGACCAGGTAAGTCACCCCCCCCCCAGTCCCTGCCGCCACGCCTGGGCCCGGCGCTGCACGAACTGCAGCAGCGGCTCCAGGCAAGCCCCCCCCAACTTACCTCTCCCTTCTCTCCCCTTCCCTCCGGGGAATCTGACGCTGAAGTGCATGCATTAGCTCATCAGATTCCCCATAGGGAAACATGGGGATTTTTTAAAAAAGGTTTAAAAATTGATGGAATGGTCTTTTGAAAAAAGAAAGGCCATTCCATCAATGGGGAGTATAGAGCAATGCAATCCTACTAATGGATTGCATGGGGAGGCTTCCAATTTGGCGCTATAAGTGTGCAAAAAAAAAAAAAAAATGGTCGCCAACCCAGAAGTATGTCTGAACACTTTGAAACAGACATGCTTCCCCTCTTTTGTCCTTTGAACTCCCATCCAGCCCTCAATATTCCAGCAATCTCCCTGAAATGCACAGGGTATGTAAAGCCAGCATTTCTTTCTGGCAGTACTACATTTCAGAAAGATTGCTGAAATATTTTTTCATTTTAGGCTGCTAGGTTGACCCACCCCCCAATAACTCCATTTAACATGGCGGAATGCTCGTTTTACTCACTGTCCTTAACTACAGGGAACATGACTGTGTTCTCTGTAATAAAAGAAATTTTAAGACAATAAATATTCTTTGATTTATAGAATGCCTTTGTTCAAGGATGGAAGTTGTTTTCAGGGATGGGAGAATCAGTGGCCATTTTTCCACCTGCCTTTTCCCCCCAGATCATCCCTGTGCATCCAAGTACACAATCCAAGTACACAATCTCATCAAGTACACAATCTGCAAAGGAAACTGAGGCCATTTCTACACCTGCCTTTTCCCCCAGGATCGTCCCTGTGATCCAAATAACACACAGGTGATCCTGGGAGCAGGCAGGGACAATCCCTCCATTTTTCTGGGATAACCCTTAGGTGTAGAAAGGGCCAGTGAAACATGAGATTCTCTCTGAGTTCTACCTTCTGGAAGCTTGGTTTTGAGCCCACATTTTTTAATGTGCACACACAAATCCATACTTTCCCCCATTGACTAAAGCATAAAAAAATTCTCCCTAATGTACATTTTAAAAATACATATGGAAGCTTGGGAATATGCAAGCTGTTCCCAGAAATATAGACTTATGCTCAAGTTCGAGTTTGTGGAGGGTGTAAATGGGGCAAATGTCTGCCAAGCTCCATCATTGAAGGCTTTTAAGAAGGCTTTGAAAACATATTATTTTATTGAGTCCTTCTCATTATATGAGTACTGTTGTTGCTGCTATTGCCATTGCTGTTGCTGGTTTTATTGTTGCCTTTTGTAGTTTTTAATTGATATTTTATTGTTATTTTATTGCTTTTTATATTTTAATCGTTTTAAAATATTTTATAATTGTAAGCCACTTTGTGAGGGCTTCTGCCCTGAAAGGCAGCAAACAAATGTTTTAAATAAATAAATAAAAATCTGGGGGGAGGGGAGGATCAAAATGGAATTTTCATACATCTCTAGGTTAGTGTCCTCCCTGCAAACTGGTTTATTCAAAAGAACTTAAGATTCCTTTCTCATCTATATATAAACCAATTAAATGTAATTCTCCATAGTTCTCATAGTACTTAATAAACACCCTCTATGAGAACGCAAAGAGTATCAAACCTTTACTACTACTAGAAAGTAGGTAGACGTGTTGAATATGTGATTGCCATGAACAATTGTTTTCCAAGATGTAGTGGCTGCATAAAGCTCCCGTGACATCTTCTCATTTCTTCGGGGAGGTCTGTTATACGTTTTCATAACAAGTAGTAAAACATGGAATAAAAACTCCTACACCTAGACCAACATACCTGAGATGAGATCTGAGAGATAAAAGGCGTCACCATTGTGGGAGGTAAGGGATAAGCGACAATCCTGCTTGCCATTAAATAAGAGACATTTCCCCCACAGGAGACATAACAAAGTTTTGCATTTTGCTCCAATGAAAATGAATTTTATAAATAGTAAAGAGGACCATCTGTTTTTTTTCCATTATTTTCCATGCTTCATTCGTGAAGTGGTTGTTGTTTTTACTTAAAATGCCAAAACTTATAAATAAAATATTTTCTGTTAAACAGAACATCCTTTCACACCTTATTTATATTCCAAATGCTTTTTCAACTGCCCTTTTTATGTACACATGAAAAGTTTGAGCATATTGTTTGTACTCTAAAATAATCAAAACTGTGGTCATTATCTGTAGGGTAATGACTAGGAAGGAATGGATTACCACGTTCTTAATCAATTGAGGAGTTAGATGATATCATTAACCACAGGAGCCAAGCTTGAACAGTTCTGTAATAACATTTGAACCTTGCTTTATTGATCTATGATGTGCCAATCTATCTGCTATTTTGCACTTCATGATTTATAGTGAGTGTATGCGAGAAGGGGATGGGGGTAATGGTTATTATATGGGAAGTTGCAAAGATTTTTTTTAAAAAAGTCCCTTAAATAACACAAAGATTCTGAACATTGCACCAGTAATAAAAGTTGACTGGAACAGAGTAGCAGAGTAACTTGGTCTGGATGTAAGCATATTGACTTCCCTTCAGTATGATGTAGGGGTGTCATTTTAGATCATTGATTATCAGGTTATAGTTTTATAAATTCTGTTGGCCTGATGAATCTTGCTGTTTATATGGGGAACACAGAAGGCAATGTTTTTCTGGGAATATAGACTATGATGCAGCCAAAGCTGGTGACTGGGGGATCGAGCCCAAATCAGTTCTGGTAAGTTCTGGAAATTGCTTTAAGCCACTAGGGTTCACTAACATTACCAAATCTTCTCTTGTCATCTGCTGCTGCAGCTGAACAACACAAATAAACATTGCTGGGATGTTTATTTCCCCTCATTACATTTAAATCTAGCTCAAGGCTAAAAACAACAACAACAACTAACATGTATTGCTAGAATGAGTTCAAATCTCCAGGGCCCGATGAACTGCATCCTAGAGTAATGAAGGAGCTAGTGGAAGAACTCTCAGAACCTTTGTCTATTATCTTTGCAAACTCATGGAAGACGGGTGAGGTGCCGGACGACTGGAGGAGGGCTAACGTTGTCCCTATCTTCAAAAAGGGCAAAAAGGAGGAACCTGGGAACTACAGACCAGTCAGTCTGACATCCATCCCTGGGAAAATTCTGGAGCAGATTATAAAGAAGTCAATCTGTAAACACCTTGAAATCAATGCGGTGATCACTAGAAGCCAACATGGATTTGTCAAGAACAAGAACTGTCAGACAAATTTGATCTCATTTTTTGATAAGGTAACCTCCCTTGTGGACCGTGGGAATGCTGTGGACGTCATATATCTTGACTTCAGCAAAGCTTTTGACAAAGTACCACATGACATTCTGATTAACAAACTAGCTAAAAGTGGGCTAGATGGAACAACTATTAGGTGGATTCACAGTTGGCTACAGAATCGGACTCAAAGAGTACTTATCAATGGAACCTTCTCAAACTGGGGAGAGGCAACGAGTGGGGTACCGCAGGGCTCAGTCCTGGGCCCAGTGCTCTTCAACATTTTTATTAATGATTTGGATGAGGAGGTGCAGGGAACGCTGATCAAATTTGCAGATGACACAAAATTGGGTGGGATAGCTAATACCCTGGAAGACAGAAACAAACTTCAAAGTGATCTTGATAGGCTGGAGTGCAGGGCTGAAAACAACAGGATGAAATTTAATAGGGTTAAAGCCAAGTTCTACATTTAGGAAATAGCAACCAATGGCACAGTTACAAGATGGGGGATACTTGGCTCAGCAATACTACAAACGACAAGGATCTTGGAATTGTTGTAGATCGCAAGCTGAATATGAGTTAACAGTGTGATATGGCTGCAAGAAAGGCAAATGCTATTTTGGGCTGCATTAATAGAAGTATAGCTTCCAAATCATGTGAGGTACTGGTTCCTCTCTATTCGGCCCTGGTTAGGCCTCATCTAGAGTATTGCGTCCAGTTCTGGGCTCCACAATTCAAGAAGGACGCAGACAAGCTGGAGCGTGTTCAGAAGAGGGAAACCAGGATGATCAGGGGTTTGGAAACAAAGCCCTATGAAGAGAGACTGGAAGAACTGGGCATGTTTAGCCTGGAGAAGAGAAGATTGAGGGGAGACATGATAGCACTCTTCAAATACTGAAAAGGTTGTTACACAGAGGAGGGCCAGGATCTCTTCTCAATCCTCCCAGAGTGCAGGACACGGAATAATGGACTCAAGTTAAAGGAAGCCAGATTCCAGCTGGACATCAGGAAAAACTTCCTGACTGTTAGAGCAGTGCGACAATGGAATCAGTTACCTAGGGAGGTTGTGGGCTCTCCCACACTAGAGGCCTTCAAGTGGCAGCTGGACAAGCATCTGTTGGGGATGTTTTAGGGTGGATTCCTGCATTGAGCAGGGGGTTGGACTCGATGGCCTTGTAGGCCCCTTCCAACTCTGCTATTCTATGATTCTATGATTTTTTTTCATTGCCATTGGCATGGAGCCACACAAATACTGTGTTAATTAAATCATCATCATCATCATCATCATCATCATCATCATCATCCTGCAACTTTGAAAATACAATGAAGCTGTACACACTTTCCAGGTAGTAAAACATATTGTACTAAATGGGGCTTACTTCTGAGCTGACAAATTTAGGGCTGTACTGTAACACTGGAATCACATATGCTTGCCTGTGATGTGGGGACTGCCGTTGTGGATTGTATGAAGTGCCAAATGGGCGGTTTAATTTTTGTGAACCGCCCAGAGAGCTCCGGCTATTGGGCGGTATAGAAATGTAATAAATAAATAAATGGAAGAACAATTCTACTTGTGCTTCAAGGTGATTGTGAATGGGCCATGCTTCAGTACTACTTGAAAATAAGGGGATACTGCCAGTAGCTGCACCTGTGTTCAAATTCAGAGCATAGTTTATGCCCACCAAGCAGAATAACAATATTGGCTTAGCTCTGGGTCATAACACTATGAAAAGGCAAGGGCAAAAATCTATGGCAATTGTTAGAATTCACGACGTGACGCCTATAAAGAGCACAACAGTCGAACATCTCGAGTACTAACATTCATTAACACAAATTACCGCCTGATATATCGCAGGTCCCTGTAGCAGCATGCCATACAATAATTGTATAGAATGTATTGCTAGAAATTCTGCAGTCCCCCCACAGTGCTCTTCTAGCTGCACAGTGGGGAATCCACAATTTTTATGTGACAGCAATTTAGCATGGCCTATTAGCAGACAAGAATCTTCAGAGCACCTTAAACAGTTGGGTATAACAATGTTCTGTATTAGCCATTACGCAAAATCACTTTTGTTCACCGCTTCTGTTTCCAAGACATTCAGGACATTCATACCTTAGAAACATAGCCATAAATAGTGCAACTGGCAAAGTGTTTAAGCTCCAATCAAATTTATTTGCTGTCTTGGTCAAGAACAATTATAATTTTAGGGGATCGTGAATTCTATGAAGATGTAGAATTTGCAGAGTAAAGTTAGTAGAACATTTATGTTAAACTACCATTCTCCTCCCTCCCCTTCCCCCCCCCCCAAACATATCTAGCAAACAAGTCTTCCCCATGTATTCATTTATGCATTACAGGGTAGTCTGGCCATTTGAGGGTATTAGGATTTTGCTGTATTGGTGCCAAATTTCCTTTGCCTTCATGCCATTGGGACCAATCACGTAGGGTCAGACCATAGCCAGTCATGAAAGATAATGGGCTATGAGAAAATAGACCATTGTGTGTGCCTGCTCAGAAAAAAAGGCATAGGAAGAGAGAGCCTTGAAGAAAAAGGCTGCTTTGGACAACACAATAGTCAATAATGGGTTAATAGTCAATTCCATGGTTGATTATTTTATTTAGTTAGTTAGTTATTACATTTTTATACTGCCCATCAGCCGAAGCGCTCTGGCCAGTGCACAATTAAAAAACATAAAATACAAGTATAAATTTAAAATATTAAAAGTTTAAGAGGCAATATAAAACCAGCTACATTAAAGACCAGGGAAAGCCTGTGTAAAAAGGTATGTCTTCAGGAGACGTTTAAAAGATATTACGTTTTCTGCCTCCTGAACCACATGACGAGGGTCCTCCAGAGGGTGGGTGCCACCACAGAAAAGGCACACTGCCGAGGTTTTTCATGGTGGCATTCTGTTCGTCTCAGAATGGCCAGTAGGGCCTCCTCTGAAGATTGTAAATGACACCTGGAATGTATATAAGGGAAGGTGGTTTGCTACATGTCCTGGTCCCAAGTTGCTTAGGGCTTTGTAGGATAACAACATAACCTTGGATGTGGCTTGGTAGCTAACAGGCAGACAGTGCAGTTCTTTCAATACAGGTTTTATATGAACAGAGCTAGGTGTTCCTGTGAGCATCCTAGCTGATGCATTATGCACTAGCTGCAGCTTCCGAACCACACACATGGGTAGCTCCACACAGAGTGTGTTACAGTAGTCTAATCATGACGTTACCAGTGCATGAATGACTGTGGCAAGGCTATCCCTATCCAGGAATGGGCAGGTATAGTTGGCGTACCAACTAAAGTTGATAATGGGTGCTCCTGGCCACTGTCACCTGGGCCTCCAGTGACAGAGATGGGTTCAGGAGCACCCCCAAACTACAGACCTGCTCCTTTGGAGAGAGTGCAACCCCATCCAGAACAATCAAATTCCCCAATACCCAGACCTGGGAACCACTAACCCACAAGGCCTCTGTCTTATAGGGATTCAGCTTCAGTTTGTTGGCCCTCATCCAAACCATAACTGTATCCAGAAACTGGTTTAGAAAGTGCATGGCCTTTCCCGATTCAGATGTTACAGAGAAATAGAGCTGGGTGTCATCAGCATATTGAGGGGTACTCCCCATACAACATGATTCATAAATAGTGTGGATTAAGGCCAGCATTGAGTCAATGATGTATTTGATCGACACATTAGTCAATTGAGTCAATAATGTGTTTGATTAACACATCCCCTCCCATCAGTCATTGCAAGTTCTGCCTGGACTTCAGTGGCAGCCACTGCTATGCTCACTTTTGCCATGAGACTCTGTAGTCACCGAAAATAACCAGCTGTGTGTGACTCCCTCTAGTCTGGGAAAGCCCAAGACCTCTTTAGATATTTGGTTTCATTGTTGTATTGCTCTAACAGTCAGGAAGTTTTGGCTTCCTGTAAGTTGAGCCCATTATTCAGTGTCCTGCACATGGGATGATCATGAAGAAATACTGCCCCCCTCTGTGTGACAACCTTTCAAGTATTTGAATTAATGACTTGTTTGTGTTTTGCATTTTGGTTGAGTTTTTTAGTCCACACCCCAATCATCATCATCATCATCAGCATCTTTTTTAAAAAAACACAGGGAAATTCAATTATTAAAAAAAAACACAGCAGCCCACGCTGGTTTAGACCACAGTTAATGCTATCTTACGTTGGCTGAAGCTCCAGAAAGCTATCAAATAGGAAGCTAAGGCTGATGCCTTATCTGACATGCCCCATGAATGACAGTCATGATGTTGTACAATGCCACAAATTGTGCTTGTTTACAAGCAATATGCAGGCATGAGTCAACTCACAGGAGGATTCCTTCACTAATACAGCAAGGCTCAGGTGCTTCATAGAGCAATACAGGACCAGTAGGTCAAATTTTCTGGTCCCTGGCACTCCATTCCCCCTCCCACACACACACACAAGGAAAACTGGATGCACGGAAGGTATGTTGTGATAGGATAAGATTGGCCACTGACTTCTATGTTCTGGTAATCTCTGGATTACACTACTACATCAGCAGGGATCCTGTGGCCTTCCAGATGTTGTTGAATGTCCATCATCATTTACCATTAACCATGTGGATGGGGCTGATGGACTCTAATGGTATCTAGAGGTCCACATATTTCCCACCCCTGTAGTACTGCAGAAGGTTGCATCTAGAAAATGTTCAGAATCTCATCTGGTCCAGAACTTGTGCCCTAGAGATATTACAGTGCTATGTACCAACTTTACTGGCTTTTACTTTGTTTCAATTCAAAGTGCTGGTATTGACATTTAAAAGCCCCAAATGGTCTGGGATCAGGGTATTTCAAGGATCAACAACTCTGATATGAACCTGTGGCCATAGCTAGACCTAAGGTTTATCCCAGGATTCTCCTGGGGTTAAACCTGTTCATATAAGTGCCACACAGGGCATCCAGCGCTCAGGCAGGGATGAACCCGGAATGATCCTGGGATAAACCTTAGGTCTAGCTATGGCCTGCCTGATCCCTCAGAACATGGGTGAAGTTTTCCCCACTTGTGCCATCCTGAAGTGAGGCATGATAGGTAAATCCAAGAGAAAAGCTGTTCCCATTATTAGAAGTTTGGTAATGGAACTTACTCCCAAGAAAGATTTACTTAACACCTCCTCTGTTGAGTTTTAAGTGACAAATTAAAATTTTAATTTTCCTCTGAGGCTCTGGAGACAGATGGATAGTGTTTCCTATTTCCTGCTGCTGAGAAGGCTGATTATGAACCCACACTGTGTGTGTGTGTGTGTGTGTGTGTGTGTTCACACACACACACTACACACAGAG
Organism: Elgaria multicarinata webbii; assembly: GCF_023053635.1. Taxonomy (NCBI): domain Eukaryota; kingdom Metazoa; phylum Chordata; class Lepidosauria; order Squamata; family Anguidae; genus Elgaria; species Elgaria multicarinata. The sequence goes on from NC_086175.1 coordinate 86,635,882, forward strand.
AAATATCCCTTCCTTTCCTTAGAACAAAGGGTACAAGGAATGCAAAATAACAGCAATTTTATAGAATGAAGAGATTTATTTCTTGGGGGGGAACCAAAAATGATCTAAATAATTTATACCCATCCTCATCTAATGTAATGCCACTCTAGTTAGGATTCATTAGAAAGAAATCCCTGTAGCTAGCAATGAGAATTTTCTCATGCATGCCAAGCATCAAATAGGAATCACTGTGTTTAATAATTCACTAGGGGGGAGCCTTATGTGAACATAATAGTATTTTGGAAGCAGGATTGATCCTGGGTGCTCCAGTGGGATGGATATAGTGAAACCATTACACAGTGATCTGTTGGTCTCTGTTGGGATGTGTGTGAAACACACATTACAGATACTTTGCATGATTGCAGCTCATCAACTCCTGACCTAACCTAGTATGGTTCAAGTATTTATCTTATACACATATAATGGGAAGTGGAATTACACCTGCTGGGCACACTTCTGCCATGCATACACATCTAGTAGAGCCTATAAACATCCAAACTGTATGCATATAGGCTTTGTAGGCTTTGACTATGAGATATTCAAGCACCTGCAATCACATGGACAGACTCTGGGCATAGCTACATGGGGCGATATCCCGGGGATCACCCTGGGATTGTCCCTCTGTGTTCACATGACACATAGTGGATCCCAGGAGCAGGGAGGGATGATCCCTCCCTTTCCCCGGGATATCGCCCTACACTTCTAGCCCACTTTTTCTGTGGTCTCAGGATGATCCCAAGACTGCAGAATGTGTGGGTGGGCATCACAGTTTGTCCCTGCTCCTTGCAATTAACCACGAGGAGCCAGGATCCTCAGGAGCTCTGTGCCCATTGGGGTTGGGGTTGAGGAGGGCGAGGTTTCTTTTTTAAAAAACAAAACAAAACAAAAAACACCTCACCATTTGCACATGAGCATCTATGCGCTCCGTCCCCTTTTTTTAAAATGGCGGCCACGATGTCGCGCGCCACGTGTAAACCAGGGAGATTATCTCGCGATCATAAAAATTGCTAGATCGCCTCCCTCTGAGTCCCTCAGCTAGCTGAGGGGACTATGCTCAAACTCATTTTCCCCAAACAAATACAGCCTAGAAACAGGAAGTAAATATGCCCCTTAGCTGAGTTCCAACACTCAGTAAATCAGCAATATGGATCAATTGTGCTAAAGCAAGAAGCTTCTCATCTAGCCTTGGAGCTCAGCAATCTCAGATGATTCCACTAGGGGGGAATATTTAAATTGTTTATCTCTTCTCCCCCAAACCCAATTTCCTGTGAGCCCATTTCAAATATGTTTTATAACTTCCAAATCCTAATCCAAACATGTTATCAGCCATGGATATTTTGTTTTTCATTGATGATAGGCAGAGATTTGCACACAGTTAGCGAGGGTGGAGAATCTCCAAGTAACATTCCACTCACATATTTTACCGTATTAATGAGTTCTTTCATGATGTACTCTCATGATGTACAGAAGCCCCCTAAGACAATTGATTAGAAACATTTTAAATTATAACTTAAACTATAGGAATAGTTGTTAATTATTGCTGACCCTACCTTCTTGCACATACACAAATATTTTACAGTATAACACCAGGACAAATAATAGGACCTATGCTATTGTAAAGGTATCACTCTCTTCCCACTGTAAAAGTATTTCTGCTATCCTGTGTAAAAATAAAATAAAATAAATAAAGGAAAGAGAGACAATCAATTTTCCAAAGTAAAGCAGTATTCTCCCATACCCCACTACTTTTGAAAATTAGAACCGAAAAGATAGTTTTATGAACTATCTTCATAAAAGATAGTTTTATGAACAGTAAACCTTTAGGTTTAGAAGAAATTCATACTGAGTGTGTGTGTGTGTGTGTGTGTGTGAAGCATGAGGATGGAGACTTCCCTTTGAGGCATTTTTCAGGGAGTGGGGGGCAGGAAAATGAACCAGAAAGAAGATGTAATTCAATTTATTTCCTTATGTTAGGATTTGATCTTCTGCCTTATTGAAGTCAATATGGTACTGTCACCTATTTTATTAAGGATAGCATCAGGTCTTTGGAGACCTAGACTGAAGAATCAAGAGCATGAAGTGGAATGACTTTGAGAGAGATGATATTTGAATACTTGCAGCTTTCTACTCTAAGTTATTATTTCGAAGTTCTTGCCATGAATATGGCAGAATATTTTTAAGATTTGGATTTCAATCTACACAACCTTGACCACCTCCTGCTCCTCCTGCTCCTCTTTCTCCTCCTCCTCCTCCTCCTCCTCTCCTCCTCCTCCTCCTCCTCCTTCTGTCCTTATTCCATTGTATAATGCAAAACCACACTGTGGACTCTGATATGTTGATGACATAACATGGAATGCTTGTGAACACGCAGCATCACCACAACATGAGATGATAACAGAAAAACACTCTAGGAGAAAGATAGGAAAAGAGTGGAAGCCATCACCATATTTGTCTGTTCAGCCAGACTTCCCAAAATGCATTTCGCTCCCAGTGTTTTGGACTATAACTCTCAACATCCTTGGGGATTAGTTGTACTGATTGGATTTTATAGGAGCTGTAATCCCAAACATCTGGGAGGCACCATATTGTTTTTAAAGCATGGGGGCCAGATCTACACCAAGCAGGAAATAACACTTGGAAAATGGTTTGAAAACTGTATATTGAGTGTGTTGTGGGCCCCAACTGTTGTCAAAACCATTGCAAACCATTTCAAAGCAGTAGTGTAGATCCTGCCCAGCTCAGCTTTCAACATACAACCCACATATGTTGGAAGTGGAATAACATGACCGATTTAAAAAAGAAAAGAAAAAAGAAAGAAAAGGAAGCAATTTTACTCTACTCTATAAGAAAAAGACCCCAAATCTGCAGTTGGTCAATGACTTTATTAAGAGCAACCAAACTTGCAAAACAGTGAGCAAGTTTTTGAGTTATCCTGAACTCATCAGATTGTATGTTACACAAAGCATGGGAAAGAATGAATGTCTCTTTCTAACCCCAATGGAGAAAGATTTATGGGCTGAAGATTATGCTGAACATATAAATATTCATAGTAAATACCCTGAACAACAACAAAAAATAGAGGGCCTATGAAGAAAAATAATCAGATAGTTCACATATTTGGAGTTTGTTCTGAGTCACCATACATGCATAAATGGGTGAATTGTTCAGGAGAATCTCTTCTTTTTGAGGAACATTTCTATATGTGTATGACCTGCTGGGAGTGGAGGAACAGAATGTTGCGTGGATTACCACCAGTCAGATATTCAACAATGGGAGACAGGAGAGTTCATTACCCAGAGCAGCCTGCTCTGGGTGTGAAATACTTTGGATTAAGGCCATTATCTCCAGGTGCTGGATAAAGGTAATGGTGGAATTCTGCAATACCCTTTTTCCTGCATAGGCATGAAATAATTGTCCTTCATTGGTCAGGGCAAAATCCTAGTGTTCTTTTGCACTAGTAAGTCTTTTAGGATTTGAAATGAAGTCAGCAAACTACAGTTATTGATCACATAGTAGAACGAATCTATGCACATATATTCAGAAGCAAGTCTCACTGAATTTAGTAAGTTGGTATAAGATTGCAGTCTAAAATGCCCACATTTAACCAGCTTGTTCATATGTTGAAATACATCAATTTCTGAAGTAGTCATTGTGGATTCATATTTGAAAAGTTTACATTGTGGGGTTTTCCACTTCAGTAAAAAAAAAGGGAAAGAAAAAAGACAGAGGCTTAAACTGAATCTCCTCTCATTTGCTTTCATTTGCTACACAACACATTCAAAATCAATTCTTCTAGTAGCTAAATCTTCTATCACTAAACTGATGTGAAAACAATGCCACTTGGAAAAAAAATAAAGGCAAGAAGGAGGAGGATTTTTCTAACATTTGGACTAAAAAATAGCTCAAACAGTCAGCTCTAAGAACTCTGTGGTACTTCTTATGTGTTTCATAGGATTTTAGTTTTTTTTTTATCTTGGGTAATGCTGGGGATTTCATACTGATAAAAAAGAAAGAACCTATTCAGCAACTACTACACTTGACATTAATGCTGATGGAAATTTGTGGAAATAATGTCTACTCAAAGTCCTTTGTGTGTAGGAGTACTGATTAGCTGATTGAGGGCAAGACAAATCAGGGTGTGTGTTTTTTCTGTATCCCATAGGATAACCCCCTCCCTCAAAGAAGCACTACAGTTAATACAAATGCAACAAAGGAAGCAGTTAACTAGAACAGTCAGTGTATCAGAACAGTGAGATAGCAGTAATCATAACAAAGGACATTTGAAAAAATAGGGGAAGAAATGGGAAATGCAATTTTCCTTCCTTTAGAAAAAAAATAGTGAAAGGCTTAAACTATTTAAACTACTTTTTTTATTTAAACTACTTTTTTTTGAGGGGGGGCTGTAATGTGTCAATAACACTCTTATTTCGCATGGAGGGAAGGAAGTCATTCTTTATATAGAGAAGCTGGTTTCCGATAGGGTGAACATATTTTGGAAACCAAAAAGAAGGACAAGATGGCCGCCTCGAAAAGGCGTGCCTACCAACATGTCCAGCCCCCAAAGGGGCGTGCCCACCAACATGCCCAGCCACCAAGGGGGTGTGCCAACCTAAACATGGCCTTGGTCACATGTCTAATTTCACGGCACACAATTAAGACAAACCTGTTCTACGTAACATCTTAATGTTAAAATCACTGAAATAAAGAACAAGTGAGGGACTGCAGCCTCTTCACATCTGTTCATCTGACTCTAGCAAGTGCAAGCCTCTCCTTTCAAGGATAACCATGCACTCACAGAACCAGGCCTTGTGGATCATGCAGCCAGCAGGTGCTCTCCAGAAAGATGCTTTCAGAGAGAACGTGGTGAAGACACACTCAAACAAGCCAAGCCAATCTACACTACGTTGGGACAATTCTGGGACAAGGCAATACTTTGCAACCAACCAGACATAACAGTCATAAACAAAAAAGAAAAACACATGTACCTAATTGACATAGCAATACCTAATAACAAAAATGTTGCAAAAAAGGAAGAGGAAAAGAGAGGAAAATATACACCACTGGCTATGGAATTTAAAGAATTATGGCAACAGGGAAAAGTTACAATTATTCCATTAGTCACATCTGTCACCAGCATCACATCAATAATTTTTTTTAGAGAAAACTAGGCCTACCAAAACACATCCACACCAACATCCAGAAAGCAGCCATATTTAAAACATGCTCAATAGATAGGAAATTTCTGAAGCAGTAAAAGACAGCATGACTTGGCAAAGCCTGTCACGTTCATCGAGAAAAAATGCCACAAGCAAGAAAAGAGACATAATAATGATGGCAACTCTGTTAATTTTTTAAAAAACTTTTTTTAAAAAAGAAGGATGAACAATTATCAGCAATTGTTACAAAACATACAACATGCCAATTATATCAAACAAATTGGAGGAAGGTCTATGGGTCAAAATGCATTATTTAATAGGAATATCACCTCCAAACTATCCCCCACAAATTGCAGCAAACTACAGCCCTCCCCACACACAAACACTGCAAGCATGCATCCATTCATAGTCAAACGACCAGTCATCACATTCAGACATCATCACATACACTGCCAACACCCACCCACCCACCTACCCACAGGATCACCCATTCCAAAACACACTCAAACAACCAGGCAGCCTCACCCATACACTCCCTCTTACACACACACACACACACTGGTCTTACCTCCTCCTCCTCCTCCTCCTTCTTCAGTGCTGGGGGGGTGCTGGAGACCAGCAACCCTCCAGGCACTTGCGACGGGGAACAGACTGACAAGCATGAGGGCAATGCGAGGCAACGGGTGGAGCTCCATCTTCGCTCGCTGTCCCAAGCAGCTGGGACAGGCCCACGCACTTGCAATGGTGAGCGAACTGAGCCCCGCCCCCTGCCTCGCGTCGCCATTGACGCGAGGCAATGGAGGCCCAGAAACGTGAACAATAGCCTCAGTCCCCAGGTTTTGCTGGGCATAACGGGGAAAATGGGTTTTTCCCCCAGATTAGGTTTGCCCCCCTGATTCCGGACATGTTTGGGCAAAACTGGATGTATGGTCACTGTAGTTTCTGACATCAACCCTGATTTCTTCAACATGAGTTATGTTCCATTGTGGGAATGGGGTAAAATCAACTGCTCAATTGCTTATTACATGTATGCATGCAGAATTCTATCATCCTTCATTTCATAATTAGATAATTGCTATAAACCTTATGACCACTGAAAATGGCATCTATTTTTCTGAGGGTTTAAGTTGTTCAATATTATTTTGTGTATGGACTTTCCCCCCCCCCCCAAAGCCACTTTGGAACTGTAGTGCAAAGGTGGGGCATTGTGCCTTACCATCTTCTGTATTGGGAGAAGAAAGGAATCATAACCAAAAAAGAAAACCTCCTCAGGGTAGAAAATTGCCTGTCCTGGCACATATGGGTATCAAAGGGAGTCAGAGTAGACTGACAACACTCCTGCCATCACTGTCTAGGAAGGAGTCCCACTCAAGGAAGCCACAGCCTCAGGAGACCTAATGCACTCTGACTGGTGTACCCCTAGCTGCAGATCCTCCATGAACAGCCCCAAGTTTCTAAGAGTAGAGACAGTGGAGAGCCAAACTAGAAGGAGTAGTGCCCACCTGGCAGCCCAAGGCCTCCCTTCCATGAGTCCTATTGAGGAAGGAGTCCTTCAGTCAGCAGTAGGGCAGCATTCTTCATTGAGAGTCTGATATTTGCTAACGTAAGACTTCATCTAGCTCAGCCTCTGTTGTAGTTGCTCTTATGAAAACCTTGCCCTCTTGACCTCTTGGACAGCCCCCACCCATCCAGCCTCACTAGTAACTGGAGAAGCCTCTTCACAAAGACTCACTCCAATTTGAGTTGATCCCACAGGCTAGAGTCACTTTGGCCATTTCTGCACCTGCCTTTTCCCCCAGGATTGTCCCTGGATCATTCCTGTGCATCTAAACGTCACACAGACCCTGGCAGCAGGCAGGGACGATACCTCTATTTTCCTGGGATAATCATTAGGTGTAGAAAGGGTCTTAAACCCTTTCCCCAGGGTAAAGACTAAAGGGTATTTTTGTTCTCTTTATTATGGCCCTAATTATTATACCCCTCAGGGTTACTGACTTTGTTGTAAATAATGGTGTATGGGTTAAAATTGATTGACAGTAAAAGACAGGACACACATATACACTGCTCAGCCATCTCATAAGTAAGGGAAGCCCAAGAACCCTAAACCAAAACTGTGAGAATTTCTCAGAAATTTCTTCTCCTTTGAGTTTCTTTTCAAAAGAAAATTCTTTTCTATCAAACTGAATGAAAATGGTTGAAATTTTCATGAGAGAAAATTTCAGCACAAGACTAATATTTTTATTATTATGACCAGCCAAAATGCCACAAAAGATTGTGCAAGCTGTTGAGTTCTCCAAAAGTCTTCATCAGGATAAGTGGTAAAAAGCAGAGGATGGTGGTGGATGATAGAAAAGTCCAAAAATTAGGTCAGATGTTATCTCCATGAGGTCTGCAGTTTAGACCCAATCTCAAAATGACATTTGTGAACTGAATGAATGAGTCACTAGTAGGAGTTGCGGACATTAGGTTAGACCTAGCATTCTGGAACAAAGAAGCAATGGTAGATCGCCATTTTTGAAAACTGAAACTGTGCACAAATGGCCTCTCAAAACTTTTCACACTCTGTAAGCAGAAAAATTAGGGGGCAATTTAACCAACAGTTAAATCTCCAACAGTTTCTCAAAAGTAGGGCAGGGGTAATAGTACAACTTCTCTATTCCCCCCCCCCAAGGATTTCCCTCCACTACAAGTAGCAACAGCATTGACTGTGTTGACAGCCTGGCCCCCCTTTTACATCCTCCACAATGCAGGTGTGAGGAGGACAATGTTGTGTCTAGCTCCAGGTAAGAATTAGAGCTAGTCTCCAATTTAGTCCTCCAATTTACTAAACATTTCCTTCCTCCATGAAAGAAGCTTCTTTTTTTTCTGCCTTTCTCAGGAAATTTATAATTTATTTAAAATTTCTTTTAGCAACATTTTTGAGCTTACTTAGCGTCTTGCTAGACCTACCTGATAATCTGGTGGGGAGTCGGGGCGAGGCCGTGCTGCAGCTAGCGTGGGCCATCACCCCTAGCTAGACGTAACACGTGACGGGGTAAGGGAAAGCCCCATCACATCGGCCATTTTTTTAAATTAAAGGGGCCATGTGCGCAGGAGCGCACCAACGGAAAGGTTAAGGCTTTTTTGAAAAAAATTAAAGGGTTCCCCGCTCCCCCTTCCCCTGATTCCCCCCCTCAATGTCTGATGCCCCCCCTGCTGGCTCGCTCGCTCGTCCTCCCCCCCGCTCACCATGTCCACCCCCCGCTTGCTCCCCCGTCCTCCCCCGCTCACCATGTCCACCCCCACTTGCTCACCCATCCTCCCCCAGCTCGCCATGTCCGCCCCCCCACTCGCTCACCCATCTCCAATCTCCTTGCCCTGGCCACCGCTCACTCGCCCATCCCCGATCTCCTTGTCCTGGCCCTGTTCTTCTCCCCCCACATCTGCCATGTCTGATGACCCCCTGCCCGCTCACCAGCCCGCTCGCCATTCCTGCCCTATCACCCACCCGCCATGTCCGATGCCCCCTATGTGCCCCCTGTCCGTAATCTCCCCACTTTGGCTCCGCTCTCCCCCCATCTCTCCTGCCGGGTCCGCTCTTTCCCCCTCGACCCCCATCTCCCCCCCGTGATTTCCCCCTGCGGCCTGATGGGCACAGCGTGGCTTCTCCCAGCTACTCGCGAGTAAGCGAGCAGCCGGGAAAAGCCACGGAAGTAGCTAGACCTTCCACAGCTCTGGGCTCAGCCCGGGGCTGTGGAAAAACCGAGCCACAAGTGGGTCTGGTTATCCCGGGTCAAGGGAGGATTTAGCCCGGCCTGACCCTGGGATCCCCTGTGTGTCATCTGCATGCACAGCAGGGAGCCCGGGCCTTGCACCGGGCTAAATCCTCATCTAGCAACAGCTTGATGTTCTCTGTGAAGTGACCATGAGGGCTGTGTTTCTCTCTCTTTCTACTATATCTCTTGCTCTGCAGCTGCCCAGGCTGCTTGCATTTCCTAATCTAAAAGAAGGCCCTATGGGAGGAATTGCCTCATGGTATCTTCTCCTGGGCTTTAGTTGAAGCATGAGAATCCAAGAAGGCTACAGACTGCCAGATTGTTCAATGAAAGACAGGATATTCATCCACCCTCCTTGGCCACCTCATAAGTAATGCCAGCACAAGAATCCAGAAACAAATCCCTGAGAATTTCTCTGAAATTTTATTCTCCTTTGAATTTCTTTTTAAAAGCAATTTCTTTTCTAGAAAATTGGATGAGAACACTCAAAAAATGTGGAAGGAATTTTCAGCACTATTGAAAACTTAAAGGCAGATGTAACTGAGATCTTTTTCTGGCCTTAGACAAAACAAACAGGTTCCGAGAGAGAGAGAGAGAGAGAGAGAGAGAGAGAGAGAGAGAAAGAGGGAGGAGGAGGAGGAGGAGGAGGAGGAGGAGGAGGAGAAGGAGGAGGAGGAAGAGGAGGAGGAGGAGGAGGAGGAGGAGAAGAAGAAGAAGAAGAAGAAGAAGAAGAAGAAGAAGAAGAAGAAGAAGAAGAAGAGGAGGAGGAGATCCATGACAGGCTTTATATTAGCAAAGCCAGAAATTAATTTTAGGTGGCATACTAGGTAAACACATCAATTGAAGCCAAATTGTATGGTTTTCCATAGTGGTTGGAGAGAATGACTTCAGGCAATTCCTGTCCATTATAAAAAGGCAAATACTATTTCTGAAGCTGAATAAGAAATTGTCTTCTTTTAAAACTATGGCATTTGATAGACCAGGGTTTATCCTGGGCTGATACCCGGGATCGCCCCTGTGTGTCCAGATGAGGCACAGGGGAACCCAGGCTCAGGGAGGGATCATCCCTCCCTGGCCCCGGGATAAAGCCCTACACTTTGGGCCTGCTTTTCCTCGCAGTCTTGGGCTGAGCTTGAGACCATGAGCATGTGGCCCATTTCCGTGGCTTTCCCCAGCTCCTGGCAATTACTTATGCATAGCCGGGAGCTACGCATGGGGCGCAGCGCTCCTCAGGAGTACTGCACCCATCAGGGCTAGGGTGGGGGGTGGGGAAAGGGAAATCAAGTTTGTTTGTTTGTGCGTGTGTTTTTAAACAACAACAACAACAACACTTACCTTGCCACTCGTCCTGTCATGCAGCCGGCCCTTAAAAGGTTTTTTTTTAAATGGCGCACGCGCGATGGCTCTCTTCTTGAGCTCGTCGTGACTCACGTGTAAATGAGGGTGAGATCCCGTGTTATTAATAACGCGAGGTCTCCCCTCCTCTCCCCCGGATTTTCACTTAGGTCTAGCAAAGGCCATATATATATATATATATATATATATATATATATATATATATATATATTCACTAAAATATGCATAGATGCTTGTGCTTGAAATTCTATTTTCGATTTATTTATTTGATGCTCAACCTGAAAAGGTGGAACCTAGTGAGGAACCTAGGCTATGGCCATGTCTCCTTTTCATTTCTAGCACTTTGGCAAAAAACCTTTTTTTTCCCTGATAGTATGCTTCATTTTGTTGCCTTCCTTTGCTGCTAATCCTTGCTGTCTATTTATCTACCAGCTTCTTCTGACAAATCTAATGAATGTCATATTGTGTACCCTGTTGGCTGGGTAAAATATTTTAAAAACAAGGGCAAGATTGACTGGGGTCAGTAAAAATAAATAGCTTATCTGAACTTGGCATCTCCTTTTACCTCATACATTCGCCTTGTCAAAGATATCAGTAATGTTCCATTTTCCGAGTCACCATTTAGAATGGCTAAGGATTTAAATGTCATACTTCATTACTATTTGATGCGATAAGGGTTTCATAGTAAAGACCATCTTGGTCATGATAACTGTTTATGCAATTCTTTCCTAGAAATGTATTAATTTTGTTCCTTAAAACTCTTCTCTATCACAATGTGTTTTTTTCCCTTTCTTTCTCAGCTATATAGAGCTTAGATGTATTAAAGTTCATCTAGAAATTGCATTTTTGTTTTCTACTTTTTGTTATATGTTTCACATTTAAATTCTAGTTAAATCCCCAAAGACTCAATAACCTTTTTTTCCTTAACGGGGTAGGAATTAGATCTACAGCTTGATAGTATGAGCTACAAAGCTAGCAAATTATTATTGAGATGTGACAACTGCTAAATCCATTTATGGCAGTGGAAGCTGTTCTTAGGGATGGAGAGATCTGTCAATCTCTCAGTCTCACCAAGATTGTTACTTGTTTGAGGTCAAGCTCATTCTGTCTCATTTCCTTGAGCTGGTGATTTAATATCCATATGGAAACTCTTATGTACTTTTCATATGCATCAATGTACACAGATCTGTGTGCATGTTTAAATGTAGGCATTTTTGGATGCAGGTACCTTTAATTAAAGCATGTTTGTACACATTTTGGAAATGTACCTATCTTTCTTTGTACATTTTTCAAATGTGTGCATGTTGTCTTTAATGAAAATTGTTTTATGTTTTATTGTAAAGTGCCACAATGCCAGAAATGGTGAGGTGGTGCTATAAAAATGTTTTTAAATAAATTAATAAAAATAAAATAATTGTGAAACACTTGTTTTGTTTTGTGGAATGCATTGCAAGCTCATGTAAACATTTTCAACTGCAAATTATGTTCAAATCCATATTTAGGTCCAGGAGATGGGAATTGAGTAAATCCATTAAAATATATATTAAAAGAAGACCCTATATGAAGTTAATTTCTCAGTTATCCCTTACTAGGTTAGTTTCAGGAGCTGATCTAGAAAATCATAGTGGTACTACTGCTATTGTGGCAAAGCTATGAATCCCAAATGTAGCCTGTCGTGAAGATACGTCATAGATTTGGTTGGAGTGGCAATGTGGCACACCTGGCCCTAGGATGAACTGCCTAATCAAGATACAACAGAATGTTGGCTGCCCTGCAATAGTGTATCGGTAGAGAATGTCAGCTGCTATCACTTGCAGATCACATGTAATTTATGGATTTCTAAATAACCGTGAGAAAAACATCTATATGTTTCAGACTTCCATCTGTGGTGTGGTTATAATATTACTGGCTTCCTTCTTATAGTGCTAAATGAGAAATTCCTTGAGCCATTTGGAAGAGGAATGTAGAAATAATATGCATTACTATTAGGGCTGCAACACTTATTCAATTACTTGATTAGAATGAATAATTGAACTTTTTAATGACTAAGATGGTATCCCAATTAAGCACTCACTTTTTTTTTTTTAAAGAGAACATATAAAAATTGGCTCAAGCCATTTGGTACAGAATCAAGTACCAAAGTACTTTAAGATTGCTTTGCCTCTTAAGTAACTACCAGTCCTTCAGAACGACATGACTTGAAATTCTCAAATACATACTAATGCAGACTGAATTGTTGTTGTTTTTATTTCCTATTGACCCTGTTCAGAAGACACCTTAATCAACAGTGGTTAAGCATTTTGAGCTAAAGATTATGGCTTAGCATGTTGTGTGAGCTATACCTACAAAACTAATGTTTAAACACACACACTAGCCATTTGCGGCAGAAGGGTTAGCAGCCTAACCATGGAGTAGGATATTGTCTGAACAGGTCCATTGATTATTATTATTATTATTATTATTATTATTTATTTATTTATATAGCACCATCAATGTACATGGTGCTGTACAGAGTAAAACAGTAAATAGCAAGACCCTGCCGCATAGGCTTACAATCTAATAAAATCATAGTAAAACAATAAGGAGGGGAAGAGAATGCAAACAGGTACAGGGTAGGGTAAGCAGGCACTGGGTAGGGAAAAACTAACAGTAGAAAGTAACAGTAGAAGTCTGCACAACATCAAGTTTTAAAAGCTTTAGGAAAAAGAAAAGTTTTTAGTTGAGCTTTAAAAGCTGTGGTTGAACTTGTAGTTCTCAAATGTTCTGGAAGAGCGTTCCAGGCGTAAGGGGCAGCAGACGAAAATGGACGAAGCCGAGCAAGGGAAGTAGAGGCCCTTGGGCAGGCGAGAAACATGGCATCAGAGGAGCGAAGAGCACGAGCGGGGCAATAGTGTGAGATGAGAGAAGAGAGATAGGAAGGAGCTAGACCGTGAAAAGCTTTGAAGGTTAACAGGAGAAGTTTATATTGGATTCTGAAGTGAACTGGAAGCCAATGAAGAGATTTCAGAAGCGGAGTAACATGGTCGGAGCGGCGAGCCAAGAAGATGATCTTTGCGGCAGAGTGGTGAACAGAAACCAATGGACTGATGTGAGAAGAAGGAAGGCCAGAGAGAAGAAGGTTGCAGTAGTCCAACCGTGAAATAACCAGTGCATGAACAAGCGTCTTGGCAGAAGAGACAGACAAAAATGATCGAATCCTGGCAATATTATACAGGAAAAATCGACAAGATTTAGCTACTGCCTCAATATGAGGAATAAAGGAGAGCTAGGAGTCGAAGATAAAGCCAAGGCTACGAGCTTCCTTGACCGGAGTAAGCGTAACATCATTGACTGTAAGAGAGAATGAGAGATGAGGAGAAGGTTTAGGAGGAAAAACAAGCAATTCAGTCTTTGCCATGTTAAGCTTCAAGCGACGATGAAGCAGCCAAGCTGAGATATCTGAAAGACATGCTGAGATACGATCGTGAACATCAGGAGAAAGTTCCGGAGATGACAGATATAGTTGTGTATCATCGGCGTACAGATGATATTGGAGGCCATGAGATTGAATAAGCTTGCCCAAGGGCAACATGTATAAGGAAAACAACAACGGGCCAAGCACCGAGCCTTGCGGAACCCCTACTGAAAGGGGAAAGGAGGAAGACGAGCTGCCATTAGCCAACACGCTGAAAGAGCGACCCGCTAGATAGGAGGCAAACCAGTTATAGACAGAGCCACAAAATCCAAGGTCATGAAGGAAATCTAAGAGAAGATCATCATCAACCGTGTCAAAGGCTGCAGTTAGATCAAGGAGAATAAGAACGGAATAATGGCCTTTAGACTTGGCAGTAAGGAGATCATTGGTGATCTTAGTAAGGGCTGTTTCGGTGGAATGCAGAGGACGGAATCCAGATTGAAATGGATCCAAAGCAGAGTTACTAGAAAGAAAGTCAAGACAGCGAGAGTAGACCGCACGCTCCAGGATCTTTGAAACAAACGGCAACAAAGAGACAGGTTGGTAGTTAGATAGAGATAGCCTATCAAGAGTAGGTTTCTTGAGAATGGGAGAGACTGTAGCATGTTTAAAAGCAGAAGGAAATGAACCAGAGGACAGAGAAAGATTAATAATATGTAGCAAGGAAGGGAGGATAGCAGGAATAAGATTAATAAAGACGCGAGAAGGAATCGGATCACGAGAACAAGTGGAAGGCTTCGAAGAGCGCAGTATTGTAGACAGTTCATCCGCAGAGACTGAAGAAAACGCAGAGAAATTTGCAGGAGGAGCTGACAGATGAGGAACAGGAACTGGAAGAGGAGCAGAGCTGGCCAGATCAGAGCGGATAGTTTGGATTTTAGCATTGAAAAAAGAGGCAAAGTTATTAGCAGACAGAGAGGCGGGGAGAGATGGCGGATTAGGCTTCAGAAGAGAATTGAAGGACGCAAAGAGCCGCTGAGGATGCCTAGCATTTGATTGGATCAGCGTTGAGTAGTACTGCTGTTTGGCCAGTGAGATGGCAGAAGAGAAAGAGGAGAGTACAAATTTGTAATGGACAAAGTCTGCCCGGTCCCTGGTCTTACGCCAAAGGCGTTCAGCTGCCCGGGAACAAGAGCGAAGGTAGCGGAGGGAAGAGGTGAGCCACGGTTGGGGTTGAGAAGGGCGAGCTATCCGAGTTGTAGATGGAGCAAGATTATCAAGAGTTGAAGATAAGGAGGAATTAAAGGAGGAGACAGCTGAGTCCAAGGAGACAGCCGAACAGACAGAAGGAAGGGAGGAGGCTAGAGACTGGGAAAAAGCCTCATAATTGATAGATTGCAAGTCACGACAAGAGCGAGAAGCGGGACGTGAAGGAGGAGGATTATGAGTAATATTGAAAGAAACTAGGTGATGATCTGACAGCGGAAAGTGAGCAGTAGAAAAGTCCAACACAGAGCAATTCCGAGTGAGAACAAGATCCAGACAGTGTCCAAGGGAATGTGTGGGTGCATCAGACCAAAGCTTAAGATCATAAGAGGAAGATAATGAGCGAAATCGTAGAGCTGCAGCATCTTGAGGGTCATCCACATGAATGTTGAAATCACCCAGGATAAGAGTAGGACAGTTGTCAGAGAGGATTACAATGGAAGATTTAAAGCTGTAATCATATGTACAATGATAACATAATGGCACTTAGGCAGGATCTACACTACTGCTTTAAAATGGTTTATAACAGTAGTGACAACTTTTGGGGCCCGGGACACACATATACAGTTTTCAAACTGGTTTGAAAGTGTCATATCCTGCTTTGACGCTTTGTGTAGATGTGGCCTTGCTTCCTAATAAACATGCATAAGATTGGGCTGCAAACCACTGAAATTTATGTGTGTGTAACTTTGGCTGACTCTAAAGAATAACATGAATTCCTCCTCCTCCTCCTCCTCCTCCTCCTCCTCCTTCTGAACAGAAATTCATTTGGTAACTAAATATATGAAGAAATATCAGCTACTGCAGATGACCTATGAGAGATGCCTGCTGGTTCTTTCTCATCTCTCTTCCATTCTTGAAAGATGTTGATGTTGAACTCTGGTCTTGTCAGGTCAGCCTCAGCCAGCATGGGCAATGGTCAGGGATGATGGAAGTTGTAGTCCAACATATGGAAGGCCCTAGGTTCTCCTCACTTGAACTAGACAGGTTTATAGATGTGATCAAGCAAAAGCTGTGCACTTAAGGTTCGTTGATTTCAATGGAAGTATTAAACACATGCACTAATGCTTGTAATCAGTGGTTCTTAAAGATGCTTGACTTTGGCCTGAGCCATAAACTATAGTCTATACTTTGGGCAAATATTTATCTCCATACTTCAGTATAGCTACAAAAATAACAACTCAAATCAGTGTCTTAACTCATAATCAGACCAGACTTACATGTTCATGAGTTTCAATTTTTGTATATTTAAATTTGCATTTTTTTGGTAAGGGAGAATGCTTCTTCCAACAGATATGCAAATCATATAGTTTCTAACCCATGGTGAAGTTCTATACCTATGATTACAGGCAATATAGCATTCTCATTTAACCTTCATGGCAATACTGTAATTTGCTACCTCATCATTGCCTGCCTTTCATTATCTATTTCCTTAATTTCTTTGATTTCTCATTAATATATAATGACATTTTACATTCAAGTAAATTCTAGCTCATGTTAAATGGTCCATCCTATTAGGTGCCATTTGCAGATAGGAGATTAAAGATAGTCCATTTCCTACTGAGGCCCTTGATGACATTCTCCACTTTGTTTTTGATGGTTTATCAGCAGCATATTAGCCTCATGCAATTGCCCATTTCTGCACTTCTATTTCTATTAAATTTTCATAATTAGGTGAGTGTAATTAAGTTTTTCATTACATTCTCTTAATTCCCCCTGCCCCAATAAAAATGATAGACAAATGCCTTGAGACTTCTTAATGTCTTAATTGTGTCCCTAGAGTTAGATTACAGTTTAAGCTGGTTCTAGAGGAATGCAAAAAGCACCATTTTCATGAGTAAGTTTTTTTGGTTAGAATAGAAAACTTTATTGAGATATTTAGATCTTCTGAGAAAAGTACTAATACCTCTGAACTTTATAAAACCCTTGGAATTAGTTACTGTTTTATCATAATGACAGGCATTTGCTAGGGTCTTGCTCCATAGAAGGCAGTTCCCAATATCCAATTAGTGTGACCTGAGCAGGACCAAAGGGTCTGGCTTTGGATGAGTATAGATAGAGTACACATCAGTGGGCTGGTTTGAAAAAAAAAGGAAGTCATGGGAGCACTCTTGCACTCCTTTTAGCTGTGTTAGACTCCAAGTGTTGATCTAAGAAAATCATGGCTCAGAATAGATGCCATACCACGTGACTTGCAACCTGGCAGAATTTGCACTCTTCCCATTCCCACCACGTTATGGTACACAGGAGCTGTGAAGAAGTAGGAAATGCATTGAGAAAAAGGCAGCTGTGCAACAGTATGGGATCCGTGAGCAGGAGAGAGAGACAGGAAAAGGCTGGAGGAGGTGGCAAGGAAGAGGGGGAAAACAGAGAAAGGGGCACGACTGAGAGAGAAAAAGGATTTGAAGGTTTGAGTTAGGGCTTTATGAAGAAGACCTGCCACACTTCACAGTGCTTTTCGCAGACTTTGATATTCTTCAGGAAGATTCTGTGGAGAGGTTCATCCAGATGATCATATTATCCTTAGGATCTTAGGATGTGAGATCATGCTTCCACAATGCAGAGTGAGAGTGCATGAAGCCAATTCAGAGTAGTGGCAGGAAAGCATTGCCTTTATTCTGAATTGCTTGATATCAACATCATGTAGCCACATATGCTTTGCTAAATGACTTCATCATAAAGCCAATTCAGAATGAGTTGGGGAAGGATTGTCCTTGTCCTCCTGATGGCTTGATGGGAGCATGGCAGTGATATGATCCCCAGCTGGGATTCTGTTTCTAGACATGTATTGAAGAATTCAGATTAAGACATAAAGATGTCAACAAGCTCTTAGTGAGAGGGACAGTGAATAGATGTTAACAAATTTATTTTTATTTATTTATTTATTACATTTTTATACCGCCCAATAGCCGAAGCTCTCTGGGCGGTTCACAGAGGCTAGTACTGTGAATTTTCAGGGAAAATTCAAGCCCAAAAGAGCCCCCATTTTATGCTAAAAAAAAAGGTCCAATGACATAAACCAACAAATAGCAAATGTAAAACAGGCAACACCCTCCACATGTACACACCCACCCACCTCCATTGGTACAGTCCCGGGAGGACAGTACCACAGACTTTATCCAATTATGTAGATTGGCTTTTAGCTGAACATTCTCCTATATTCACTTTTAGCACTGCAGATAAAGCAGAACAGGATCCATCTGCCTGTTCCATCAGTAAATTAAATCTGTGCTTGCTACTTCTGATGTAGCATTCTAATAATACAATAAGGACGATCTATGCCAAAACAAAATAAAGTGAATGAAAAGCAAACTAGCCTGAACACCTTCAGTTGGCCTGACACATCAGTTTTGCTTTCTACCTTGGGGCTCTGTGAATACTTTAATGTCACTTTTCTGAGTACGTTCTTTGCCATCTTTGTGTTATAAATTTTATTGTCTTAAAGGACTGACCTTGTTGAGGGGAAATTGCTGTCTTTATTCTTTATGTCTCAAAGGCCTCTCTCTTTTTGGAATATTCCTTTTTTCTCATCTGAGAAACCTGAAAGATGCTAAAGGAGAAATAATTTCTCTCATATATTTGCCCTGCACAGCATTCTCTCCCACTATCTTTTTATGTGTGGTGTGTGAGATATCAGACATTTATTCTATTCCTCTTGGCTTCTTTTGCCTCTTGTGGGCTTCTTTACTTTCTCTGTCAATATTCCCAAATATAAAATGTGTTTTCCCCCTTTAAGAACTAAGGCTAGAAATCTGTTTCACTGGGATTAATTATGAGAATATATATTTTGTGTTGGGGGGCCTTCCCTGCAAGTTGTCTTTAGTATAAACGAAACCAAAAACAATTACAATTTTAATATATTAATATATACTTACATTGCTAGAAAGTCTAGCAGTAAAACCAGTCACTGGACAAATGCATGAGTGGTTTCAAGTGGACATTTACAATGTAGCAGCTACTTGTAGACACACCATGGAATGCATGCTATCATGTGGGACCTGGAGAGTCTCTCTGATGTCCGGCCCAGCCATGAGATGTGGTAAGGTTTTCCCTGGTCCCAAATACAATGCATTTCCATTCCCTATTCCAACCTGTCCAAGCCTAGAACCTTCCAGATATGTTGGATGACAACTCCCAGGAATACTGACCATTGGCTGTTAGTGGGGGTGATGGGACTTGTAGTGCAAAATGTCTGAAGGACAGCTGGTTGGGGAAGTCTGGCCTTAAACAATTGCATACCCTCCTTTTCATGCTTCTACTCTAACATGAATATAATTCTTGATGATATTTTATTTAATTTATTATTGCATTTATATCCCACCTTTTTTCCTCTTAGGAACACAAGGCAGCATACACAATCCTCCTCCTCTCCATTTCATCCTCACAACAACAACAACCCTGTGAGGTAGGTTGGGTTGAGAGTCTGTGACTGGCCCAAAATCACCCAATGAGTTTCCATGGCCGAGTGGGGACAAGAACCTGGATCTCCCAACTTCCAGACCAACACTTTAACCACTACGCTACACTGGCTCTCACTTTGGGATGGATCCAGTGAGACCCGTGTGCAGGTGTCCCAGGCCTGCTGGCAGAGGCATGTGCATGGCCCCTGTGAGCTGCAATGTAGTGTTTCCTGAAATGAGCGGAATCACTCGTTTCTGGTAGGGGTGCAACCTGCCCCTTCCAGAAAGGATGATAACTGCTGGGGTGCCTGTGCAAGGGTCCCATTGGACCCAACCCATAAACTCCAGCTTTTATCAGGGATCTTTGGATCATAGATGGGGAAAATACAAAAATCTTGAGTCAACATGTATTTTACAATTCCACACAAGCACAATATTCTACAACATAGAATGAGCACAAAATCAGCTTCCTGAAAATCATAGCTTTAGATTATGGAGAAGAAAAACAATCAAAGGAATGTTCACGCTTTATGCCAAGACTGGGAACTCTTTTTCCCATGAAGGGCCATTGCCCTGCTTGAGGTGGTGCAAGGACAGAACTGCAGAGAATTAATCAGGGTCAATACCAAAGGCAAGACCAGGGGACAGTCTAAACAGAGGGAGTTCTAGAGACCTGCAAGACTATTAGGGAAATACAGTGCTGACCTACAGACAATTTTCTAACACTCAGTGCTTAGAACTGTAGGCTCTTAAGCCTCAGCTTTCAAAAACCCACCCAGAGCACAGCTGCAGGCCGTCAGTGTCACTTGAGCAATGGTATATTCATGAGCATAGCCTTGCTCATGAGTATACCTTTACTCATTAGGAACTCTTATTGCTCAGGCAGGCACAGCCATATTCAGCAGCCAGTTGAGTGTGAACCTACCTGCATTCTCTGAAGTTAAGTGGCTGCTCAATGTCTGCCTCCAACTCTGAGATGGAGTGGATTATATTTTGAGGGGAAAGGTCCCATGGCCCCAGGATCCCCCTGAACTGTCTCAAGGTACCTCAGCACTGGCAGATCATGTGTGATGTTTGGTTTGGTAGTCTCCAAGTCAACTTCCAAAAAGAGTCATCCATAGGGGGTACGGCAGCCATTGACCCATGGGAAAAGTCCTTTCAGGGTCACAACTAATGATGGACAGAGCCTGGGCCAAAATTAGGAAGTCTGCAGCATTGCATGGCTCTTTCTTGGTGTCATTCTCTCATTCTCTGCCTCTCTGCCACCCCACATGAAATTAAGGTAACAGCACTGCCTGCAGGTTTCCCAGCTTTATGCTTACAAAGACCCGCTTCCCTTTATATGCACATTTATTTATGTATTTCATTTCATTTCTATACTGCCAGTGCCCAATATCCAAAACTCTCTGTGTAGTTCACAAACATTGAGAGATGTGGGAGCTACTTCTCTCCAATAACTCATCTGCTTGCAGTGTGTGTGTGTGTGTACCCCAAACTGTAGGCTGGCACTATTGTGTGGGTCTTTCCCACTTGGTTGGCATTCCAGTGCCAACTGTGTGGTAAGTCTTGAGACAGCTCAGCAAAATCATTGCAGCCTCTGTCTGTTTCTCTCTGTGTTTATGCCTGTCTCTGGGGCTGCCTATACACTTTGAAGATCCCATGGGGGCTGCATTGGTTATATGACACAGCAACCACCTTGCAGCCACCACTGGGCTTTCTTGCAAATCTGTGACTTTTCTGCTGGAGTGAGGCGAGTATGGAGCATCCACCATCTAACCTCGCTCCAGAATCATGGCAGAGGTGTTCCCAGGCAGATGGCAAGCCCCAATTGGTCACCGTCTGCTTGGGCAGAGGCAGACCTGGTAAGTGGACACCAGAAAGTCCACACCCTCCCTCTGTGTCGGGATTAGATGCCACAACCACCCCACAGCAGAAAAAGTGTGGAGTTTCCTTAAATGTGGCAGTAAGGCAGCAGCCTCAAGGCAGAGCCTCTCTTTCTCTCTCTCTCTGCAAGGTGGTTAATGAAATTCACAAGCCTCACCTCATGACCATAGATTTCCACCAAACTATGGGCCTTACGCCGGCAGGGAGGCGGGGCCGAGGCGCGCTAATGTTCCCCCACGCTTCCACACGCACGACGTGCAGGGATGTCGCATCCCTGCGGCGTCTGCCATTTTTTTGTTTGTTTGTTAAAGGGGCCGGGTGCGGCCCGAAGACGTCGGAGAAGGTAAGGGTTTTTTTTACTGTTTTTTTAAAAAAACGGGGGGGGGGGGCAAAGGATGGCAGGGTGGGTGGCAAGGGGGGAGGGGGGTGGGATCGTGCCGCCGCCGCCCGAGCAAGCAGGAGAGCAGCAGGAGCCGCAAAAAGCAGCGGAAGTCCCTAGACGTTCCCCAGCTTCGGCCTGAGGCCGGAGCTGGGGAAAAGGCGCGCCATAAGCGAATTCGCTTATTGCGCATTGGAGGAGGCCTCAGCGCGGCCTGCCTCCGGATTCCCCTGCGCGTCATCTGGACGCACAGCAGGGAAACCGGGTCAGAAGGTGCGCTAAGGCCTCATCTAGGAAGGCCCATGTCTGTTTTGGCATTTTAAAAACTGTAGCTAAACGGAGGCTGCATCCAAAAGTAAAGGGGCTGGGCCCACTCTGACCTGCCTATAAATTGCAACCTGACTCTACCTGGGCCATTTCTACACCTGCCTTTTTTCCAGGGATCATCCCAGGATCATCCCTGTGCGTGCAAAGGACACACAGGGGATCCCGGGAGCAGGAAGAGACGGTCCCTCCATTTTCCTGGGATAATCCTTAGGTGTAGAAAGGGCCCTGGATAGTCAATGGCTTCCATGTGGAATAGTGCACATTAAAGAAGTCCAGGGGCTTGAAAGTGAGTGGAGAATCTAGTTGCAATTTTGGTAACTATAGAAAACCTTGGCACGATTGATATTTGACTCCATTTAAAAAACTTATTCTATTGTTAGTTGCTAATAGGACATTTGTAGAAATATTTTAACCTTGGACTTATTGATTTGAGCTAGATCATTAATAATGTTAGCTGATTCTGTTTCCTTAACATTTATTCCTTTCTTGGTTCAATTAAGCTCATTGGGAACAGAAATAGCCATCATTTTCAATTGTAGTTTATTTATGAGAAACCACTTGGTGCCTTGTTCTCATTATAATTGGCATCTTCTCGTTATAATTAGCATCTTTTGAATTCTTTATTAAGCATGGTAAACTTCTGATTGGTCTGATTTATATCTAGGAGAGATGACATGCTGGAGGACAGTTACAGTTTCTGAACCTAAAGGGAAAGCAATTGAACCTATAAAGCAGCCCTAACTATTGGACAGTCTGGACCAGTACCGTACATCCTCCTTAGAAGCATATCTCCAGTGTATCAGTATGAGCTGTTTTCCAGCCCTACAACCTGAGGTCTTTTAACTTTGGATTAACTTAGGGACCATCTGTAGTCAACACATTTACATACCCACTGAACGATGGTCCACGTTAACTACTCTAACAGCGTGCTGCCCACTGCCTGATCAGCAGCTGTTTGGTCACCAGTATTTTAAACCTGGACTTCTTCATAATGACTTCATGATCTCAGCCAATTCAAGAATACATGTTTTAAGACATCACAATACCATGATGAAGCCATATGGTTGAGGGGTAAGGAATTTCCAGAGTCCATGGCACCTGAAAAATAAAGCTGGAATTACTAGTTTGTCACTAAATCACTAAAATATGGCAACAAACTGCTCTGCATTGCTACAGAGCAGCATAACCGTTAAATTTAGCTTGTTTCCATGCTAAATATAACCCTTTCAGTGCTCTATAGTGTACTATGGAGCACTGAAAAGGTTACAGTTAGCAGATGGCTACAGGTGCCATTCCCACATATATATATATATATATATATATATATATATATATATATATATATATATATTAAAAGCATCTTTTGAGGAGTGCATAGTGGAGCAGTGGGTGTGTCACAGGGCCTACAACAGTGGTGGCAGGGAGTGCTTGTTGCCTGTGGGCTGTGAGTTGTTCATTCCTGGTATAAAACAGTTTTTGATAGGTAATAACTTCATGAAGCTGATTCAAATTGAAGTTAATGTACCTTTTATGTATTATATACTTATTGTTTTATGTCCAGCCTTGATCAGGATGGAGAGGCAGGTAAGAATTATTAATATTATTGTTGTTGTTGTTGTTGTTGTTGTTGTTGTTACTCTGCCCTTACTCTGAATGGATAAACACTTTTACATCTCTTTCTATCCTGCTCTCCTGCAAAAATGGCTGAAGATAGGGAATATGTACAGCTTGTGAAAGTTTTCATAAGCATCAACCCACTATTTTGACTTTTCCCTTAAATGCCTATAAGAGCATGCAAAAATGTAAGTGGCATATTGGTTCACAGCAAATGAAACAGGAATAATCCTGAAAGAAGTAATAAAATTGATGAAGGAAGGGCTTCTGGCAATTTTCCTTGCAATTGATGCAGTGCATGTGATCAGAATAAAGGAACCAAAATTATTTGAAAACCAGGAACTATTTATGTGAAGCTCACAGGGTGGAATGTTGGTTGAGGTTATATATGGAAAGTAATGGCCCCGTGATTTAGGATATATACAGATAACCAGTTGGCAGCTAAGGACTTGTATTTGTAAATGTGAGGACTGTATAAGAACAGGAAGGATTCAAGTTCTACCAGTTAAACACTTTAACAACCATCAGCATGATAAAGGAGATTGTAAATGTTGTGTATAGAGGTTTAAGACTAAAGGAAAAGATATGTAAAAACTATTAAGAAGGAGATTGAATTGAAGATTTTGTGCCCATGGCAACTGAATGGTGAGGTAGATAGGGTCTAATTTTGTAATGGAACTAATAACAGGATCTTCTTAACCACAAATGCTGTAAGAAATTAGTAGTTAAGCCCCAGAATGGTGAATAGTAGTCTGGCCACAATGTCATTTTTCACTTGTATAAGCATCAGCATGTTTTTTAAAAAAAGGCACCCATGCCAGATCAATTGTACATAGGGTGGCAAAGAAGATGTGGGTAGATTTCATCCTCTAAAATGACATTGAAGGTAATTTCCAAGGTCACATCTCATTGCACAGCATGGGTAAGGCTACTTACAGGGAAACAGTTACCACCCTGAAAGCAACATATGGATTAGGACATTCTATACAGCAAAATGAAGCTGTGCTGCCAGAGATGTGCTTGCAGTGAAAGCCCATCTTTGAAAGGAGAAGTGTTACAAAACTGGAGCAAAGACAGCAAACCCACCGCCAAAATTATGGACAAAAGGTGACATACCATTTTAATAGGGATGTTGGAGGAACCCGGCTAGGGGATGAAGTTTGCTGAGCTTTCAGCCACTTAGCACCCTGGACTCTGGCTTGCTGGCTCATGAGATGGCCTGACTTGATCTGTATTGAGTTGAGCCAGCTGATGGATTTTTGGGGTCAAATTTGTGCAAACTGCTGGTTCAATTTGCACAAATTATGCCCGAAATGTATGTAAATTGCACAAATTGCAACTTCAATGCGTATATTTATTTATTTATTTATTTATTGCATTTTTATACTGCCCAATAGCCGAAGCTCTCTGGACAGTTCATGTAAATGACAATTTCAGGAAAGGGAAAAAAATACCTGAGGAAATTTCTGGATTTGGGGGCGGGGGGCGGGGGGAAGCTTGCAGCTCAGCAAATGCAAGCCAAGCCAGGGGCTACAGGGAATTCCACTGAGCCCCAAAGGGGCCGGATTTCCCTGCGACTGGCATGCCTACATTCTAATCACCCCACACTGCAATTTCAAGCCTTTTACATTCTTGTCAGCCAACACTTTTCCTATGCGTTGATGCATAGAACATCCAAATTGGATTGATATATATGAAGGTTATAACTACAAATAGGAGACATGACCATGGCCCTTAAAGCAGGTACAAGGTGAAAAGCACATGCTATAATCTTGAAGATAGAAATAGACAGACATACAGATTGTGTATAATCATGGCCTATTATGTTTAGGTGCAAATTTTAAAGAGTAAGCCAGTTGTTGT
Organism: Elgaria multicarinata webbii; assembly: GCF_023053635.1. Taxonomy (NCBI): domain Eukaryota; kingdom Metazoa; phylum Chordata; class Lepidosauria; order Squamata; family Anguidae; genus Elgaria; species Elgaria multicarinata. Next base: position 86,661,315 of record NC_086175.1, read on the forward strand.
TGAAAGAGTACAAGAAAAATTGCTGTCAGAAACCTGTTGCCTAGGATGTTGTTCCTGCAGCATTCTAGGGCTTAATTGTGGTTGTCTAGGGCTATTGGGTCATGCCTGGATAAGGTTCAGTTCTATTATCCCTAATGAAGGCTGTAGCAGCAGCCCTTCTCATTACTGTTGCCACTGCTAGATAACTATATTTTCTACAAATTTATTTATTCATTTAAAAGTTCATATATAGCAACAGTATATTGGTATAAAACCACCCACCCACACCCACATACAATGTAGTTACTAGCAAAGTAGACAAAACAAGCAAGGTCTTGCTAAACCGGGTAATAAATATGCATTTCTTCAATTACTCTTGAACTATCTGTTTGCTATATTCCCCAGAGGAAGTCCTAAGAGCCAAACAAATGGCCCTATCAGTCCAACCCACAACAATATATTTAATCAAAAGTATTTACCCAGCTGATCATACAGAGATTAAACTAGTTTTAGTCCAAGTTTAGCGTTTTCAGAAAATATAAGCCTAATTCAAGTAACAAAAACCCTTTCCATTTCACTTGTTTTGTTAAGGACTTGCATGTTCACTCAAGCACCAAACTGCCAGCTATTAAGTAGGGGTGTGCACAGGCCCCCCCGCTCCGCTTCACTTCCAGATCCGTGATTTTCGGATCGGGCCGCTTCGCCCCGCCCCTGCTCCGCCCATGTCCGCTCCGCTCCGCTCGGAGCTCCGGATCCGGATCGGAGCTCTGTTTTCCCCCCCCCCATAGGCTTGCATTGAAAGCTAAAAAAGTAAACAACTTTTTTTCTGTTCAAGTTAGAAACCTCACGTTTGGCACCATGACACCTCATGGGGGTATACACATGCACACCAAGTTTCAAGGGAATCCCATCATCCCCTGATTTTTGGGGAATTTATGAAAATCGGGCACCCCATTCACACCCCTTTCCATAGCTCCGTCAATTTGCATGCTAAAAATCTCAAACTCGCCACCATGAGAGCTTATCCAGGGACACACACGCACACCCAGACTCAAGGCAGTCCCATCATCCCCGGATTTTTGGCACGGCTCTAACCTCTAAAGCACCACCCATAACCCTAATTCACAACCCTTTCGATAGCTCCATCAATTTGCAAGTTAGAAACCTCAAACTCAGCACCATGATAGCTTATCCACGTGTCCACATGGATGCCAAGTTTCAAGGCAATCCCATCATCTCCTGATTTTTGGGGAATTTATGAAAATCGGGCAACCCATTCACACCCCTTTCCATAGCTCTGTCAATTTGCACTTTAGAAACCTCAAACATGGCACCATGAAAGCTTATCCATGTGTCCACATGGACGCCCAGACTCAAGGCAATCCCATCATCCCCTGATTTTTGGCGCGGCTTAAACTTTTTAACTCACCCCAAATCAAGTCCCATTCTACAACTACGTCAACTTGCACGTCAGAAACCTATCCTTTGGTCCCATGACAGATTACCCATGTGTCCACATGGACGCCAAGTTTCAAGGCAATCCCATCATCCCCTGATGTTAAGGGAAGTTTTGAAAATCGGGCACTCCAGTATGTCAGGGATTTAAAGTTGCAATGCAGACAGCTCAATGGGGCCAGTTCAAAGGAAATCCCAACATGCCACGAGATAACCCTAAATCTTCTTCCACATTTGAAAAATGGATTATTGAACTTGATAAAGTCTAAGTGAGCGCAGGAAGGACTTCTCCCCTGAGTCAAAGCAAGACATATACACCATCCCTGCAAGGCGGGAAGGGGAGAAGGGAGGGAAGGCAGGCAGGCAGGCAGGCAGGCAGCATGCATTGTAGTGCCGCAAGGATGGCTTGAGCACTAACGCATAGCAAACCAACCCATAAGCGGGCGCAAGGAGTAAGTGAGGCAAAGATGGCTGGTTGTTTCTTTCTAAGCCAGCAGTTACGCCTTGAGGGGCACAGAGGAGGACGACTGGGAGCAAGCGTGCCGGAGGGTGCTGGGCACGAACCGCAAAGCCCATCTCCCAGGCGACAGGCGGGCAGAGCAGGCGAGGAGTCAGTCCTGGCAGATGCCCCACCACAGCAGCACCCCGGGGGAGGCGGGCAGGCAGGCAGGCAGGCAGGCAGGCATGGGTTGGCGGGCCCAGAAAAGCTGGTACCTTGCACAAGTAAGCCATAGATCTGCGGGGGAGTCAGTCCCAGCAGATCCAGCTACCTCACAAGGACGGCTCCCAGGCAGGCGGGCAGGCGCATCCACTGTAGTGGCTGCGCTCAACTCGGTGCACTACAAGACGAGTTGAAGTGAGAGCTCACTTCTCAGGAAACTTAAACTGTCCGTACGCATGAAGTGGCTGTGCTACGGGTGATCGGTGCATTACTGGAGCTTAGCTTTTTCTCAGAGGGGAAGTCCATGAGTTGAAGTGAGAGGTTGCTTCTCAAATAGGGGGTTACAGCGGAAGAGGGGTGGGATAATGAAAGAGTTGGGGATACTCCTCCTCCTCCTCCTCTAATGGCACTGCTGCTCCCACCCTCAAAAAGAGAACGCCAGGCACAAGTTGCAGAAGAGAGTGCCTCTGCCTGCTCCTTCTCCTGCTTCTGTTGCGGAGCAGCCAGCCAAGGAGTTGCCCGCTTGATTTTCACAGCAGGAGAGGCAGCCTGCTTACTGGTGCCAGCCTGACCCTTGCCTTGACCACTGCTTTCAGCATGCCCCGCCACAGACATGTGCCTGCTCCCTCTTCTCATGATGATATTACTACTAATAATATCTATAAGAATATACTAATATTCTACTACTAATATGTATAAGAATAAAATATTAATACTAATAATATGTATAAGAATATATACTACTAATAATAATATGTATAATAATAAAATATTAATACTAATAATAGTATGTATAAGAATATATGTATAAGAATATAAGAATATGTATAAAAAATTACTGTATGTAGGGAAATGGGACAAGAAGTGTGTGTATGCTTTGCCCAAACAGGATTTGAAATGCTCAATCAGTGGCTGTTGCACTTCACAAACAGTGCACTGCACACACAGCACGCTCACACAATCACACAGTCACACACAGAGTCCTCCACAGAAATGTTTTCTTTCCAATTTTTAAATCTGGGTTTCCCCATATAGTGCTTTTTATATTGTATTTTGTATTCATGTTTTTAAATTGTTGGTTGTCTTTATGCTCTTCATGTTTTTTATTTTTTTGAAATGCCCAGAGAGTTTCGGCTATTGGGCGGTATATAAATGTAATTAATAAATAAATAAATAGTCAATTTAGTGTGAGAGAATGGATCAAACTGTAATTGACATGATATTATATGCCATGTCTCTCTAGCAGCTAGAATTGAAGGAGGGGGTTTACTTAGTCCTTAGCTAGACCTAAGGTTTATCCCGGGATCATCCCTGCCTGCTCCCGGGATATCCTGTGTGTCTTTTACATGAACAGGGATGACCCTGGGATGATCCCAGGATAAACCTTAGGTCTAGCTAAGGCCTCATTCTGATATAACGAGAACCAAATGCTGTCCATTTGGGAAGAGGTTCTAACCTTAAGCCTTCCAGAACTGACCATGGTGGCATTTCTGAGGGAGCAGAGGATGAGCAGAACTTAGTACAAGCCAATAGGTAAGCCAATGGTACAAAGCTAGGTCTGGAAACCCAAACCCACCATCTTTAATTGGAAGCTGCATCCATTTCAGAGATATTCAAGGAGGAGGAGAACCCCAGAAAAATTTACAGGGTTTAGCAGGGTTATTGATCTATATGATTCAATGTACAATGGATCTTTAGAGGGTTTAGGTATCACTACTATTTTTGAATGGGTCCAGGTCCCTGGAAGAGGCATTCCTTTCATTATATCACTAAATACTCTGACTAGGTATGGATTTAATATTTCTTGAAAGTGTTTGTAAAATGTTGTTGTATATCCACCCAGTCCTGGTGATTTACCTATTTTAAGGTTCTTAATTACTCCCTGGACCTCCTCAAGTGTTACCTCTACACCCAAAGTTTTTGTGTCCTCACAATCAAGGACTGGTAGATTAGTTAAACTTAAGTATTGTTTAATGGCCTCTTCTGATGGGTTCCTTCTTGCATATGTGTCTATGTTGATCCATCTCAAATACAAAAGACATTTCTTTCTTTTAATGATTTTTTTAAAATCAGATATAGATCATTAGTACATGTGTTGAGTGGGGAGGAGAAACCAAGGCAGTGCACAACCCTACTCTTACCTAAGGAAAATCTAATGGTGGAGCCTTGACAAATGCTCAGTGCAGCTCCAAATCTGGTCCTATTAAGCTCTATACTGGTGGAGTGAAGGGACGGTATTAAGTAATTGAGAAATGAATCCATAAAATAGTATTTGAAACTGGGGCAGGTGGTGGTCAGACAAATAGTTCCTAATGTTACACAGTCATGGTTCAGGTTTTTCAACTGTTAGCTACAAGTGTAAATGCAGTTGACTTTCCACACAACTAAGATTCTTGCACTTCTTTCTGTGTAAAAATACTGTGCTCTATTCACACTAGTGGGTGGTGTGACATGGTTGTGTGGGTGGGGAAAAGAAAGGTCCAATTCACCTAAGCATATTTTTCCCCTAGCAATTTCTTCCCCATTTCCAAACCAAACATCATCATCATCATCATCATCATCATCATCATCATCATCATCATCACTTCACTTAGCTTGTTTATTTCAGCAACATTGAGTTCTTCTTTATATGTTGCAGGTATGTGTTGTGCTAAATTCCTTTGGTGCAAATTTAGCTGATAAGGAGAGGTGACGGGGGAAAATGGAGCATGCTGAGACTTGGGACTTAGGCCGTTGCTAGACGTGGTGTGAGGCCCGGTCTCCCTCCTGTGCATCCAGATGATGCACAGAGGATCCCGGGGTCAGGCTGGGCTAAGACCTCCCTTAACCCGGGATAAGTTGATTCGCTTATGGCCTGGCTTTTCTGCAGCCCCGGCCTGAGGCCGGGGCTGTGGAAGGTCTAGCAGGGTCCGTGGCTTTTCCCAGCTGCTCGCTTACTCGCGAGTAACCAGGAGAAGCCACAAACTGGGCACAGCACTCCATAGGAGTGCTGTGTCCATCGGGCCGGGGGGGGGGGGAATTCACGGGGGGGGGGAGATAGGGGCTGGGGGAACGGCCGGACCGGGCAGGAGAGGGGGGAAGAAGAACGGGCATGGGCATGGGCATCGGGGATGGGGGATGGGGATGGGGGGAGGGGGAAGAAGGACAGGCACAGGCATGGGTATGGCGGATGGGGGAAAGATGGATGGGCACGGGCATGGCAGACGGGGGAAAGAAGAATGGGGGACAGGGCATTGGGGACAGGGGAAAGAAGGATGGGGGACAGGCCATCGGAGACGGGGGAAGAAGGATGGGGGACAAGGCATGGCAGATGGGGGGAGGACGGGTGAGCGAGCGGGCAGGGGGCATCAGGCATTGTGTGTGTGGGGGCCTCCAATCCCCCTGATCTCCCAATGTCCTCCGTTTTCCACCCCCCATGTCCCCAGCCTCTGTTTCCTGCCACCCCCATGTCCCCTGGCCTGCAATCCCACCCACCCCATGTCCCCAGCCTCCATTTCCTGCCCCCCATGCCCCAGCCTCCATTTCCCACCCCCATGTCTCCTGGCCTACGATCCCGCCCGCCCCCCATGTTTCCAGCCTCCGTTTCCCACCCACCCCATGTCCCCTGGCCTGCAATCTTGCCACTGTTGAGTCCCCAGCCTGTGTTGGCCTCTGCCGCCGAGTCCCTGGCCTGTGTTGGCCTCCACCGCCGAGTCCCCGGCCTGCGATGCCCGGTGCTGCCATGTCACCGGCCTGTGATGCCTGGCCGGGGGACATGGCAGTGCCGAGCATCACAGGCCAGGGATTCGGCGGCGGTGGGATCACAGGCCAGGGGACATGGGGGGTGGGAAATGGAGGCTGGGGACATGGGGTGGGTGGGATTGCAGACCAGGGGACTCAGCGGTGGAGGCCAACACAGGCCAGGGACTCGGTGGTGGTGGGAGCGCTGTGGCCCATCCACCGCTTTTCCCTGCTACTTGCGCATAAGTGTGGTAGCTGGGAAAAGCGGCGGAATGGTCCACATGCCTGTGGTCCCGGCCCCAGTCCGACCTGAGGCCGGGACCACAGGAAGAACTGCGCTACATGTGGTTCTGGTTAGTGCAGTACCGGGGCGGCTCAAGCCCTGGCTGAGGCCTGGATCCCCTGAGCATCATTTGGACACACAAGGATGAGCACAAGCCTTGCACCGCGCTAACCCATGGTCTAGCAAGGCCCCAAGGCAGCTCCAGCTCAGCTGCCACTAGATTCCACTTCATTCTTCTCAGCCTCCTACTGGAGGTGGGGAGGAGATAATTGTGGATAACAACTGCTCAGCCTGACACTCTGGCTCTTGGCCTGGATTAGACCCAGCACGGCAAGTCTGCCTCTGTTGGAGATAGGGCAAACAAGGAGGGAGACAGCCAAAAAAGGCTGTTCCCTTGCCAGATGGAAAGTTTATTTTGTGCCCCTTTCTGAACAGAACTCTCATAGTGAATGAAATGCATGGGGGAAGGGATCCTTATGAACAGCCTTATGAAGTTGAGTGCTCTTTCACCCTGCATTATAGACTGAAAAGGGCTTTGCATTGTCTAGTACCAATTTTTTTTAAAGAATGTGATGTTGTGGCTTCCCTGTTCATGTTAATCTATCTGAGCTGAGGGGAGAGAATGGTTAATTCCACATGAACCTCTCTGGCTTTGTTGCCTGCAGGGGAAAGTGGAGATGGACTCTCTTTAATTCTTCAAACTACCCTCTGCTTCCCCTTATCCCTTTTGTGTGAGGCCCAACTGCAGCTACTCTGGGAAATCCACCCTACACATCCTCAGATGCCCACTCTTCACATCCCCCAGGTGAAGATGCTCGCCCACTTCCTAGCTCTTTGAAGCAGGAGAGGATTGGATAGGGTCTGTGAGCAAGGAGAAGTTTCAGACACAAAGAGCTGCTAAAAAAAGTTCCTAGCTGCTCCTTCCATCAGCAGCAGCTCAATCATTGAAAAGTAATGGGGGACAGGATATTGCCAAGTCACACTGTAAAAAGGAAATGGCAGGGCATCAGCCATAACATTGTCAATAGACCACTGCTTCCCCTGTTTCAGTGGTGCTTTTTCATGTTCACACTAGGGATGTGCACGGACACCCTGATCCTCTTCGCTCCCAATCCGCAAATTGCAGATCGGGCCCACTCCGCCCCGCCTCAATCCACCTAGGGTCCGCTTCGCTCTGCTGCGGAGCTCCGGCTCCAAATCGGAGCTCCACAGCGGCGGGGACTGGTGCCATGTAAGGCCCCCCTCCCTCTTCCTCCTTACCAGTGTCTTTCCTGGACCATCCCAGTTTCACTAGAGCCCGCAGCTCAACCAGGAACTGTAGGCCCTGATTGCGGCCTACACTTCCTGGTTGAGCCGTGGGTTCTAGTGAAGCTGGCAACAGGCCATGACAGACGCAGGTAAGACCCCCCTCCCCCTTACCTGGCTCTGCCACCGTCGCCACATGGGCGGTGGTGGCGGCAGGGCCAGGTAAACACCCTCACTCCTCTCCCTTACCTGCGTCCGTCTGCGGACCCGCCTGCGGACCCGCCTGCGGACCCGTCTGCGGACCCGCGGACCCGCAGTTGCGGCCTAGTCTTCCTGTTTGAATCCTCGGGCTCAGTTGAAGCAGCCGTGGGACCGCGGACGGATGCAGGTAAGACCCCCCTCCCCCTTACCTGCCTCTGTATGGGCGGCAGTGACAGCAGCAGGGCCAAGTAAACCCCCTTACCTTTTTTGCTAAGCTCCAGATCGAGGCAAAGGATGTGCCTTCACCTTGATCTGCTGTGCAATGCTCTGCTGCTCCTCTGATCCTCTTCGCCTCCACCTTAAGGGGAGGCGAAGCCCCCCGATCTGCTTCTGCTTCTCTGGTCCAAGGAGAAACAGAGCACATCCCTAGTTCACACATGTTAACACACTTGCATTCTGTTCCTTTCAAAAATGATTGGACTTTTTTCCATTCTGAGAAAAGGTAGAAGACCAAAGGATAAAACATGGGAGACTTAATTCCATGAGGACATTATGTGCTACTGCTGCCTTCCCCCTCCAAGTGAGTAAACAAATTGTGTAGTTGCACACTAAAAGCTCCATCACACCAGGAAGAAACGCGCCCCCTACCGTTGCTTCTCCACCTGTATTTTCATTCCTCAGTTACTTCCTCTTTCAAAAGAGGAAGTACACAACAAGCACGAGGCCCTTTCTGTCCACTGTTCTAATTGTGCTGCTTCTCCTGTACACAGCAGGAGAAAGGAGCAATTCTGAGTTTAAAAATACTTCGAACTTAACCAGTTTTTTTTTTTTTTGTCATGCAAGGAAGGCCAGAAGGGGCAGAAGGCACACGGGAGGCAGATGACGTCATGTGAGGGACCTGAGCAAACTCTGTGAATGCCCTGTAATGAGTGTGCAATAAAACACTTGTCAGTTGGAGCTTTAAATCGTCTCTCGTAAGCACCCCAGACAGAAGTATTTTTCTTAGTTATTTGTATGGCTGTGGTTGCTTTATGCATTTATTTTCCTGATAGGTTTTGGAACATGCAAATGCATATTCTGAAAGTAAACATTCCTCTTTATCACGCTGACTCTCTATCTGTATATATGGACACATGCACATACACACAATTACTTCAGAATTTTTGTTGACAATCGTATGATTCTTCCTCCCACATACTCTCCACACTTTTCCTAGTGTCAAAAACAGGAAAGAAAATGATTACCTGGCGACAGTCTCAAGTATCTATAACTATGATGAGAGCAGTTCCATTGAAATCTTTGACAATAATTAGCCTACTTCTTAAAATCTGGCAATTATCTCCTTCCTTTCCCTTTCCAAGTAAGAGCACACTTCTTGCTGGATGCATGATAGATGTTCAAAATACTTCAAAATGGTCATCTAGCTAATTTGCGTGAGAACATTTCATTGTTACTTAGGCTTCAAAATATGGTGTTATTTTCCAATTTGCGTTGCGCTCCGTCTCATTATCTACAAGGAAGAACTGAACAGTGTTTAGAAAGTGACAGCTTCATGAATTCATGCTGAATCTTATCAGAAGCTTGGTTAACTTCACACCCACCTGTTTCAGCAGCATCTATCAAATAATATCTATCTTTGATATATCGTCTATCTATCATCTATGTATCTGTGATAATTCATCATCATAAGACTCCTCAGGATTTTCCCCCAGTGGACTAGATATTAACAATACCCAAAACCCATAGTCCTCATATAATGAGATACCACAGTATATTTTCACAGGGGGATAAGCGTTAACTTGGGGGGGGGGGATTCAGTTTGGGAAAATTGCGGGAGATGGTTAACCCTTCGATCTATCAACATCACAGGATGGATTGAGTCTCCACCATAGCTGCTTATAAGATTAAAATCAGGAGATGCATAAGAATATAAGAAGTCCCATCTAGGGTCCATCTAGTCCAGCACTCTGTTCACACAGTGGCCAACCAGCCATTGGCCAGGGATGTACAAGCAGGACATGGTGCAACAGCACCCTCACACCCATGTTCCCTATTTTTTGCTTTTGTCTTGAGTGGACAGTGAGGATGACTGCTTCTTCTCAGGCAGTGTGGGCTCTTTGCTCTGTGCCCCTGTTTGTTGCTTCTGGGGACCAATGGGGCAAACTTCACACAAGTATTTCATATCCTTTGAATACCATGTCTTATATACCTATTTGGATTCACCAGACTTCCCATTACATCAGGAGGATCATAAAACAGAGTTTTAAACCACAATTTGGTCTTTTCTTTGAAATAATAGGAAAGCGGAAGCTTCTTAACACCAGAAAAGGAAGTGGGGGAGTCAAATAAGACAAGGCTGAAGCATGCTAGTTTAGAATTACATCTGTGAAGGTCTGTAGGGCACAATCCTATGCATGTTTAGACAGAAAAAAAATCCTATAACTCCCAGCATTCCCCAGCCAGCATTAATATTAATACTGTGTGCATTGAAGAGATGTCTTGTTCTATTATATCTGATGCACATTTGTTTCTTAAAGTGGGATCAAACGGCCCTTTGACACTGTTACAAAAATTAATTATACAAAGGCAACCGGAGCATGAGATGGGTACATTTTTTATGTCTTAGAGATCTAAATAAAGAGCTACCAGCCATTTTCTGTCAAACTGGATAATTAAGTTTTACACAAGTTATCTGACATGAATGCTTCAGTAAAATAAAATTCCAGTGCTTTACTTCCAAAGTGTTTGCTGAAATAAACTCTGACACTACAGAAACTCTAGACCAGGGGTTACGGTGAATCAGACCTGATGTGTGTATGTTAGGGGACAAACACCAAGATTTAGGTTATAATTTACCAAACTTTTTTCATGCTAAGTTCTTTAAAATTTATCAAATTCTTCTAGATGCCTACACATTTCATCTACTTTCTTCCTATAAATTCCATTAGGCTCTTCTTCACATGTCACATGTTGTCAAGTGTTTAGCCTTTTTCATGATATTTATTAGAGCTGTGCAGAAGTGACCTCTCAAAATTTGGCATTCTATTTAGAAGGTAGAGAATTTGGCAGGACAATTTTCCCAGGGAAAGAAGAAATTCTCAAACAATTTCTCACAGGTAGGAATCACCATTGGCAAGGCTTGTAGATTAGCTTCTTCTCCTCTCCCCCCCCTAAGGGTTTTTGTTTTTTTCTGCACTGCCAATATAAATGGCAATCTGATCAACTGTGTTGGCCACCTGGCCCCCATTTTGCATCCTCCACAATACCCCATATACCTAGCATCACTCCAGGGCATTTAGGGGTGGAAATGCATCCACCACAAAAAATAATGGTGAAGAAAATGTGGAGAAAATCCTGAAAAGTGTCTTTTTATTTCTAGTGGGTAAGAAAAGAAAAATCTCAGGAATTTTCTGAAAGTTTTCTTTCCCCATGAAAGGGCCTTCCATTTTTCAGCCTCATTCTCAGGGCATTTTATATTTTATATTGAATGTATATTGATGGTGTTTTTGACCTTATCTAATCAGGGTGAGGTGGATAATGGTACTGTCTGTGAAGGAGAGTAGATAGACTGCGCTGGGGAGAGGACAAATGGGTGATGTAGTTGGGAAAGGGTAGTTTTAGCTTGGTATTATTATGCACAAAATTCTAAATAATGAAAAGCCTTGGCCGGACCACCTGGAGGGGGGAGGAAAGACAGGCAGCAAGGCCTTGGCACCAGGAAGATGCTTCTTATCTACATCAAGGCCATGAGTCATCTCAGGGGCCAAGGGAGGTGCGAAACAGAGGTAACAGGCTGAGGCTAAGGAAGGAGGGAGAGGGAGGCAGAGACGAAACAAGAGAAAAACTATATAGTTGGGGACCCGCCCCAAACTTCTGGTCTTGTCTTTGCCAAAGGATGTGGAGAGAACCATGGGAGCGGGGGGGGGGGGGGCAAGGCCCTGCTTAAGACTAAGTAGTCACACCTAAGATGTTATTTTTGTATCTGTTACTGGGTTTTTATGCTATGCATGCTTCAAGTTACTTTTAGTTCTTCTTCCCATGTATTTACCCTACGCTTAGTCTTAATAAAGTCTTCTACCTCACAATTGTGAGTCCTTTTTGTCTTGGGCTTGAGTCCGTACTAAATCCGGTGGCGACAGGTCACAGAAAGGCTTGTTCAACCTTTACACTGTCTATATTTTTTTCTTTCTATTACACATCTCACCATTCCTCTACAGACGTTCAGGCTGCCTGCACGTCTTGATCTGAAAAGGTTCTATGGTTCATGATATCTTCCTTTGGGCACAAAGTGTGGGAAGCCAAGGAGGCTACAGGCTGTCAGAAAGATGACTGTACAATGAAAGACAAAACACTCAAGCACACTCCTCAGTCAACTCATAAGTAAGGAAAGCACAAGAACCCTGAACCAAACCAATGAGAATTTCTCTGAAATTTCTTTTCCTTTGAATTTATTTTCAAAAGCAATTCTTTTTTTCTTTCTTTCTTTCTTTCTTTTTTTAAAATCAAATTTAATAATAATGGATGACATTTTCTTGGGAGAAATTTTTGGCATAGCACTAATATTTGCTATACAGACACTTTGGCCCCACTGCAGCTGTGTGTGGATGCCTCTTAAAAGCAACAAACAAACAAACAGTAATCATGTTGATCAGCTATTTGGCAGGGAGGAACAAGACGGTGATCAATCCAGTTCTCACATCCCATCTCCAAAAGCGATAGATAGGGTTATTACTGCATGACAGTGCTTTGGCAGCTATATACATAGAGAAGATGGCCCCCTTCAATCTGAATCAATCATGCATGAACCCAGGAGTGTGGCAAGCACATGCATTATAGTCAAGGAGGTGAGGCTAGCCCTACACATTCCTGCTTGCTCCGCCAGATGATTGAGACCCATGGCTACCAAATATATGAATAAGACTACTGGTGTTACATCTTTTTTCCCTCATCAGGGTGAAAATATTTCTCAGATTCAAATGCTTAGGATAAGCAAACCTGGTATTACTTTTTTCTTTTTTGACAGGGTCCGGCAAGGAGAGTGTTAATTCAATCAAAGGCGGGTTTGTCGAAAGATTAGTACTGAGGTTAGGGCAGAGAGAGTTGGATTGCTTCTCTTCGAGTCACTCCAGCTCGACAATTTCGTTGATCTTGCCCTCTTTGTCCAGATATACAGACCCACCTCCTATCTTGAAGTTTGGATTCTGTCTATTGGTGGAGGTGAGCTTGGTTGCAGGGGTGATGTCTGGCTGGCCAATTTCATCCGGAGTGAGGGTTCTTCTTTGTAACCATTCATCAGCAGTTATAGCAGGCGCTGTTGAACCAGCGAAATTGTATTCTTTAGGTGGAGTTTGTTCCTCCTTTTTTTGGTCTGTTGTATTTGAGAGATTATTTTCAATCTCTTGTATCTCATTTCCCGCATGCCTCTGCCTGGTGAGAATGAAACCATGTTTCTTGGGATGCTGCATATTGATGAGTGTGTTTCGTAGCTGGGTTAATTTTTTTATAATATCATCCTGGGAGTGGCATGGGAGTGCTGCAAAAGAGCTCATCAAGCTTTTTTCTTCTATAGTAGGAAATTCATCACAGTCTTTTTCAATGGTGCATGTAGTCTGTTGGTCTCTATTCCAAGAGTCCTTTGTTGGTGAAGTCTCTAAAATTATTAAAGTATCAGTTTTAAAGTATCCTTATAAAATAGAGGCACGATAGTCCTGTTATTAAAATATCTGCTGACAAAGATATTAAATTCCGCAAATTTTTGTTTTTCTCCATAGATTCTGCTGGTGGTATATTTGTTCGCAAAGGTGACAACTGCACGAGCACGATCCTGATTGTAATAAAGATATTCTATTTGAAGGATATTCTCTATTTTAATGGTCTGAGATATTGTTTCTGTTAATAACCTATTAAAGTGAGTTTTCCGTTGGAGCTGCGATAGCAATCCTCTAGGTTTAGGGAAATTTGAAAAAACTAACTTGGTACAGTCAAGGACTAAATTCCAGGTGGATGGAATTTGTTTACTTTGATTTTGTTGTCTTCGATTTTGCTTGAGAGGTGTTGGACAGCTAGGGGCTAGAACGAACTGCCAAGGGTCCTGAATTGTATTCAAGGAGGTTGTTAAGTCATAGGGCATGTTATTGAGGGGAGGTGCTTCTGGGTCTCCAGAGTCTGTATCTCCTGAGACTGTAATGTCAATGTTGTTTTGCTGGGTTGTTTCATTTTGCTTTTTAGATTTATGCCTTTTTTTGTGGTCTGTCATCAGGTCGGGTGTTTGAGAATCTATCAACTTAAAGAGTTTCTGATAGTTCATTTTATTGTTTCTGTTTTTGCTTCTATTTTGGAGAGAGGTTCTAGTGATAATTGTATACAATCACGGCCATTTAACGGTACTCCACCCAGCTATCCAATTGTTCCACATTTAAAAGTGGTTAGTTTAAATGTTAATGGTCTGGGCACAATGGTTAAACGCTCTCGCGTAGAATCCCTGCTCCGAAAAGAACACCCAGATTTGATTATGCTGCAAGAAACACATCAAAAGAAAAGCATAAACCCGGGCCCTATACTACAAGGTTCCTGGCTAGGCACCCAACATACAGCCCCAGGAACCTCTAAGGCCTGTGGAGTTGCCCTTCTTACTTCTAAAAATAGTCCTATTGCATTTCTAGATACACTCGTGGATGCAGAAGGCAGATTCATCTTTGCCAATGGTTCCTGGGGGCCTACCATCATTACGATGGCCTCGATCTATGCCCCTAACAGAGGTCAAGCTGATTTCATAATAAAAACTCTTAAAAAACTCCTGATATTTAAGAAAGGACACCTGATAATAGGTGGGGACTTCAACTTATGTCTTGACAACTTTATAGACAGATGCCCCCCTTCAGCGTTTAGATCAAAGGAGGGTCAAAGAATACAGGATTTTCTTGATGATATGGGTTTGGTTGATGTCTGGCGCCTGCAACATCCTACTGACAAAGAGTTTACATTCCTTTCATGCAGACATCATTCATTCTCACGAATAGACTACTTCCTAACATCACAAGATCTATTCCATCTAATCTACAAGACCTCTATTGGCCCTAGATTGGTATCTGATCATGCAATGGTGTCCATGGCCCTGGCAAGGCAGCTTAAACAGAAGCCTAGATTTTGGCGCTTTCGTCCAATTTTAGCAACCGACGCGAAGGCCAAATCCAACTTGCAAACAGCGATTAACAATTATTTCATGGATAACGACATAATCGATGCTGGACCTCACTTAATATGGGACGCAATGAAGGCGACCCTCCGGGGACATTGCCTGAGTGAGCAGGGCCGTCTTTGTAAAGCCAGGGACACTACGAGGAAGAGTCTTAGAGAAGAAATAAAGAGACTGGAGTCAGATTTAAAGATCTCCCCTAAACAAGAGATATATGATAAACTTCAATTAAAACACCATGAGTTTAACCAACTAGAGACTGAAGCTATCCACATCAAACTCACTAGGGTCAGGGCCACCTACTATGAATTTGGCAACCGGTCTTCCAAGCTCTTGGCCCATGCGCTATCTAAAAAGAAAAACAAGGCCCAGATCAAGGAAATCCGCTCAGTCTCAGGCAAGCTATACTCGGATAGAGAGGATATAACAGAAGAATTTGCAAAATTCTATGCCTCCTTATACAACTCAGATGCACCTACTACATCAGATATTGCATCTTATATAGACCAGATACCTCTTAATAAACTTTCAACGGAACATAGGGCTTACCTGGATAGCCCTTTCTCAGTAGAAGAAATCAATGAAGCAATTAAAAACTTAAAAAAGGGGAAAAGCCCCGGTCCTGACGGCTTTAGTGCAGAATTCTACATGGCTTTTAGAGAGCAACTCATCCCCTGGTTGCACCGTTTATTCGTAGCAATCCAGGAGGGTAGTCAGATTCCAGAGTCTTGGAAGATCTCTAAAATAGTGGTGGTCCCCAAGCAAGGCAGAGATCCAATAAAAATGGAGTCTTATAGACCCATTGCCTTGATAAATGTAGATGCCAAACTTTTTACAGCAGTCTTGGTTGCAAGACTCAACACATTTATAGCTTCCTATATCAATCCAGATCAAACCGGTTTTATACCAAGACGCAGTGCAGCTGACTCAATACGAAGAGTCATTAATATAGTTCAATATTGCCACACGACCAAACAACCAGCAACACTTATCTCTCTCGAC
The DNA here is from genome assembly GCF_023053635.1 of Elgaria multicarinata webbii. NCBI lineage: Eukaryota > Metazoa > Chordata > Lepidosauria > Squamata > Anguidae > Elgaria > Elgaria multicarinata. The sequence continues at coordinate 86,677,056 of NC_086175.1, forward strand.
GCTTTCAAAGCCTTTGATCGCGTTGAGTGGTGCTTCCTAAAAGAACTCTTAGAAGCCATGGCCTTCGGGTCTAAGTTCAAGAATATCATAAACCAGCTCTATTCTACTTCCATCGCTTCAGTAGGGGTCAACGGGCTTGACTCTCGTCCCATACGACTCTCTCGAGGTACCAAACAGGGATGCCCATTATCCCCCCTCCTTTTTGCTATAATAATAGAAAGTCTTGCCTCCAAAATAAGAACCAACAAAGATATAAAGGGCATATACATCCAGGGAGTAGAACATAAAATAAATCTTTATGCTGATGACATGCTTCTTATGCTCAGCAATGCTTCTAGAGACCTATCTCAGCTACTATGTGAGCTAGAAGACTTTAAAAAAGTCTCAGGTCTCGAAATTAATAAAGAAAAATCAATTCTTATGACACTGAACACTCCCCTAGAGACTACAAATTCTCTGTGTGTCCAAACAGGCTTCAAACCATGTCATGGGGGGTTTCGCTACCTAGGAGTGACTATTACAAAAGACCCACTGCAGCTGCTTAAAATAAATTTTGGGAAACTGTCTAATCAGATCCTCCATGACCTTACTAAATGGAGCCAACTAAAACTCACATATCTTGGCAGAATAGCCGCAATAAAAATGTCTTTATTGCCCAAAATATTATTCCTTTATCAGGCCTTACCTATAAATATCCCTCCTAAGTCCTTCTCCAAATGGCAAGCTACACTAGACCGCTTTGTCAGTCACGGCAAACGTTCCCGTATAAATAAGGGGACGTTATATAGGAAACGCACAAAAGGAGGCCTAGGAATGCCCAATTCACTGATGGACTTTGAGGCCTTCCAGCTTAGGCAGCTAGTCAAAATAATCAACTGTGAGACTAGTATTCCCTGGGTACAAATAGAAACGATATCCCAACAACCCACAATCCCAGCTCTCCCCTTCCTAAAAACTTCCTGGACCATCGTCAAACAAATCTCCAATCCATTCACACGCCTTACCCTAGCAATATGGAAAAAATGGTCAACCTATCTCTCTCCCCCAGAGTCTCCAATGCTACCTTTTTTAGATCATCCATCTTTTAGACATGAAGATAAATATGCCCAGTTTGCTGGGTGGGATAGTAAGGGGATCTATCGTTTGAGGGACTTTTTAGTCAAAGACCAAATAATTAACGATAGTCAACTAAAAGACAAGCTAAAAGGGATCAATCCCTCTTGGCTCCAATTGACACAAGTCAGAACATTCTTAAACAAAAGATTCAGTAGCGAGACGGATTTTCGCCCTCTCTCCCCCTTTGAGCATCTATGTGTGAGATCCAAAGGGAAAGATAAAGGCGTGACATCAGCAATTTATGACCTATTGCTTGAGAAGGGCGGTGGCTTCTCCCTGGCTCTGAGGAGCATATGGGAAACTGATCTACATATACAGATTGAAGATATAAAATGGAAACAAATTTGGATAAATCCCCCCCTCCGAACAATATCGTCCCGCATACAGGAGTCAGTCCTCAAGGTTATATTAAGATGGTATATAACTCCAATTCAACTCTCGCATGCAACGACTTCAGTCTCCCCACTGTGTTGGAGAGGATGCGATGAAAAGGGCTTTTACTTACATATGTGGTGGGAGTGTAAGGCCCTGAAGCAGTTCTGGAAAACTATCTTCAATATAATTTCTAAGGCCACTGATCAGATAATCTTCCCAGAACCAAGCCTGGCGCTGCTGCCCCTGCCCAACGCTCTAAACCCCTCCCTTACCCATAAAGAATTGGTATTTATCCTCCTTACGGCAGCTCGTTTAGAAATAGCCGAACACTGGAAGGATCCGAAGGGCCCTACACTCACTGGATGGAAAGGGAAAGTGTGGGATATAGCCTGCTCTGAAAAATTAACCTACCACCGCAGAGTCTCGTCGGGCCAACTTAGCTATGACCCATTCAATGAAATATGGTCTCCTTTTCTCAATTACATCAATGGTATAGATGTGGCATCCAACTCTGGTTTAACAGATCTTCCTCTGACCACAGTAAATTGAAGGAAAAAAGCTTGGTTCGGCAACTACAGAAATCGTGTTTGTGTATTTATTAGAAACGCTGTCTGACTTGTAAGTTTTTTTATATATTTTTAACTTTTTAAAAAACTGCTTTGTTAAATGGAGTTTAATAAATAAAATTATTATTAAAAAAAAAAAAAAAAGGATAAGCAAACCTGGAAAGAAGCTATAGAAGACAGTAAATAAAAATACACAAAACCTACCTTATACTTTTCAGTCCCACTTGTTTAAGACTAAGGAACTCTATATAATCAGCCAGAATGTTACTTCTGTTAACACTGAGCTGTTTCAAGCTATAATCTGGTGTTTTGATAGTTGGTTTGTGGCTCTCGTTCATAGAATTCTGGGTTGGTATCCAAGAAACAAGTAACCATTATATTTACTGTTGATTGTTTTAAAATTGTTATATTTTTGTATGCTGGTTTTGTATGCTTGTATTTTTAGGGGGTTAAATTTTGTAAACTGCCCAGAGGGCTTTGGCTGTTGGGTGGGATAGAAATGTTATACATGAAATGAAATGTTACTACATCCTGTTCAATATGGATTCTTCAGGATGGTTAGTATATTTTGAACTGATGAAGCAGAGTCCAAGAAATATTGTACTACCATAAATATTGACTTCATTAATCTTTGTAGACTTTCTGGGTGCTAAATCCTGGCTCCCAAAATACAATATGCTTTGTATTTAAGAATGACCCAACAGCTTTTGGGTGAGTTCAGTGAGGTTTGATGATGTCCAAGGGAGAGGACCACTATATGTAGAGGCCATTTCCACACATTGTCATTAATTCAGCTGAGGAAATCTACTTAGACTGAAAGCTGTACAAATAGAAATGTCTATATGATGGTTTAGAGTTTATCAGTTCAAATGAGAGAAAGTTCCAAGATACACAACAACAGAAGAGGTAATAACAAATAGGACACCAATGATACTGGTGCCACTTAAGCTGTACTGAATTTCGCATGAAAGCAAGGGGGCAGTAAGAATAAATAATCAGAGTAATTTCAGTTTTCATACATAATGTACATAAGCATCAGAAGGCAACTGGAGTTGTCCACCCTAACTGTGGATTACGGGTCAGACTGAAGTGGATTGGACTAAGGTTGTGGGGGAGGGGGGAAAGTTAAGAATAAATAACAAAGCATTTTTTCAAATTAATATTATGTTGAGTAAGTGGGACAAATTCTAAAGGAAATAATGGAGGAATACATTTTATTATTGACATCTTAATGCATATATGTCATTCCTAATTGTTAACTTTTGATGATAACTATTCATAGGTCTTTGATAAAAGTTAGCAAATTATTATATTTATAGAAGATGAGGTTACCAGAGATAAGAAATGGTGCTATTATCTTCACATCCCACTAATGTAGGCAATTTTGGGAAAGGAGTCATATTTATGTGATCTGTTGCTAGAAGTAGCTTTCACAACTTCTCAATGTATGTTAAGTGCATCAATTTATGGTATTTTTATGTACGCTCTCATGAGCTATGAGTCCTGCTATGTGCTTCAGTTATAGCATTGTTTGTTACCATACAGGCTCAAGTATTGTCATAATGGTGGTCCACAAAATAAGAGCCAAACTGGGTGAGAACTGTGTGCTGAACAGTTCCATAAAGGTCGAGTATAAGTTTGATATGTACATATCTCTACCAGGGGTAATCATGTGCACAAATGGATCTTTTGTGCATTGATCCCATTCAGCAGTCAGGGCTGTGCATGTAGAACCCTTTATAAAGGGTGAGACTTGGACTCAGCACCTAACAAGTTATTTAATCTCGCTGATGAACTGTATTTCATAGGCTTTCATACATTTAATTCTTGGAATTAGCTACTTATAGGTGATGCTAGAATGGCTTTGGAAAGCTCTGAACTCACTGACCAGTTGTTGGACCATTCTTAAATTATCACAAAACTCTGGGTATAAGGATTTAGCACCCATAAAGTCTACAAAGCTTAATGAAGTTATTATTTAAAATAGTAAAATAGATCTGTTTCATAAATTCAAAATCTACTAACCATCCTGAAGAATCCATATTGAATAGGATGTGGTACCATTTCATTTATTTTCATTTATTACATTTCTATACCACCCAAAAAGCAAGCACTCTGGGTAGTTTACAAAGATTAAAACCCAAAAAATAATATAAAAACAACATACAACAATATAATGATTTTAAATCAATCAACAGAAATACGATGATTACCTTTTTCTTGGATACCAACTCGGAATTCTATGAACACAAGCCACAAACCAACTATCAAAAGACCATATTACAGCTTGAAACAGCCGAAAGTTAACAAAAGTAACATTCTGGCTGATTATATAGAGTTCCTTATTCTTAAACAGGGGGGACGGAAAAGAAAAAGAACAGTTTTATTTATTTTTATTTACTCTTTTCCGTAGCTTCTTTACAGCCTTGTTTATCCTAAGCATTTGGATTTGAGAAATATTTTCGACATGAAACACCCCCCCCAAACCCCTCTTATTGATGGAATGTGTAGAGCTAGCCTCACCCCCTTGATAATGATGCATGTGTTGACCACACTCCTGCATTCATGCATGATTGGTTCACTTCAGACTGAAGAGGGGGCACCTTCTACATGTATAGCTTCCAACATGGGAAAAGGAAACTTGGTAAGCCAGGATTGCCTGTTTCCATAGACAAGACCTGAAATGTTTAGAAGCCAGCCCCCAGGCGAATCTACACTCTAGCTAATAACGATTTTTTTACCTTTATTCCGTTATTAATTGAGGTGCGAAGGTCGATAAATAAGGAGATGAGACAACAACAGCTGGGTTTAAACAGGGCCACATTTTATTAAATGAACTGCAAGAGGGGATGATTCCTAACGGGCATCCAGTATGGCCTGTTGCCAGGCCCCTGAAGTTGGGCGAGCCATTCGTGGCCCAAGGGTAGGCACTGCATCTTCCGCCTTCCCCCGGGCCTGCCAACTGTGGGGTCGGGGGACCTTCTTTTGACACGCCCTATCTCAAGTCATCCAGCTCTGAGTGGGTGAGTAGGGTCGGCCCCAAAAGTAAGTTGTATCTCCCAGGTACACCATGGGGCTCAAAGCTGGGAGCCTCGGACTTACCAGTCACTGTGAACAGTGCCATGTGAAAGCTCACCATTCCCACTCCCACTCTGGATGCCCATACCTAGCGCCAAATAGCAAAATGTGACCAAATTAGCGACAGATTAACCTATTAATACACCCAAACTGTCTCACAGTGTGGAGTAGGTGAAAAAACTCCTGCACAATTCAGTACAGGAGTAAAAAATTCCTACTCAGCTCCTAACAGCAACCAGCAAGCCCACACTGCCTACAGGGAGGGAGGGAGGGAGGGAGCAATACAGCAAAGAGGGGGAAGGGAGAGAAAGCCCCCTATTTATGAGCTCTATATCCCCTCCCCCCATGTGGCACCATACCAGCCACCAGCCAATCTTGGCTGGGCACGTCTCCACTCTCCCCCACTCACAAATGCCTCCCCATGCCCAGGCTAGACTGGGCGTGGCAGAATGGCCATTTTATTGGTACTCTTTGTAACAGGGCTCAGTAGCATTAATTACCTTTTTTTGTAACATTGTACTGGAGCACACCATTGTCTGTTATCCTTCTTCCTCATTTCCCTGATCCTTCCAATGCCCAGACTGTCCTTTCTCTGATCCTCCCACTTCCGTTTTTTGTCTTTTCTGCCAAATGCAAAAAAAATACCAAATGCAGGCTATTTCAGCTGTTAGCAACCAATTTTAAAACATACCTTTTGATACAAGTAAATGAGCAAGAAAGATGTTGTCCTCTCCAGAGCCTTAAGGGAGCCGTTTGCTTTCAGTCACAAGGAAAACAAACGGTTGCTGAGGGTGTGGAGGGGAAGTTGTCTCAAACAGGAAGCCCAGTGGAGGATCATGTGACATTAGTTTCACAATGCGACAGGGAAAGCATCGAAATAACAGAGCACATTGAAAGCAAAATAACGATACGTGAGGATTACAACGAAAGGTAAAATGCTATATAACCTACATATACAATGTTAGAAATACCGTGTCATGTGACCACTGACGTCATCTACCGCCATAAGTAATGGTATAGATACAGTAGTGTAGATTCGCCCCCCCTTCACATTGACACAGAGATTGGTGGGGGATATGGTCACCACACACATTATTAAGAGGGAGGAGCTATCCCTGTGTAGTCCACTTGCCCCTTCAGGTATTCAGACTGAATGCCTGAATGTGGCTAGTGTCTAGAAATAAGGTTGGGGGATGCATCGAAGGGAAATGCTGTGGGTAGGGTTAGGGTTAAGCATTTGTCCTATCTCCTGCTTCACTGCAAATTGCACCCAATCAACTTTGCACCTGATTTGCAGTGTCATGGGTTCCCAAACCTGCGTCTGCTGCTGCAGCTGCTGCTGCTGCTGCTGCTGCTGATTATTATTATTATTATTATTATTATTATTATTATTATTATTATTTGTTTATTAATATAGCACCTACGATGTACTTGGTGCTGTACAAAATATACAAATAAAACAGTGATACCCTGCCTAGAAGCTTACAATCTAAAATCACAAAATGCCTGCTTCGTACTTAGTGAATTAATTAGAACTGTTGTCCATTCAAGGTTCTGGGAAGGATAACAGGTTAATGGTAAATAAAACAGGAATAATTAGAGAAGAATAATGTTGGCCCCACAAATTACATTTTGTTGTTGATTTTTTTGAGGCTGGATCTTATTCAATCTTATATATAGACATCAAAGTATTTCACTAAGAAGTAATTTGGATAATTAGGAGTGCTATTGTCACATGGCATCACCATTGCTACTATCATCAACAACAATAACAACAACATGGGTCTACATCAGGGGCACAGTTAAGGACTGAAGATTGGCATGCTGGTTCCAAACTCAAATCTGTTTCCAAGCCCAATTCAAGGTGCTGGTCTTAACCTATAAAGCCCTACATGGCTTGGGACCGCAATACCTGTTGGAATGCCTCTCCCAACATGAACCTACCCATACACTGAGCTCAACATCTAAGGTCCTCCTCCGAGTGCCTACTCCGAGGGAAGCTCGGAGGATGGCAACAAGGGAGAGGGCCTTCTCAGTGGTTGCCCCCCGACTGTGGAATGATCTTCCCGATGAGGCTCGCCTGGCACCAAAGTTGTTATCTTTTCGGCGCCAGGTCAAGACTTTTCTCTTCTCCCAGGCATTTTAACAGCATTTAACAACGTTAAGTTTGTTTTTAATGGACCCCAGAATTGTTGTTTTTAAATGGATACTGTTGTTTTTATACTGTTTTTATGTTTTTTTAAATTTTTGTATACTTTTAATGTTTACTATTTTTAATTGTTGTAAACCGCCCAGAGAGCTTCAGCTGTGGGGCGGTATATAAATGTAATAAATAAATAAATAAATAAATAAATTTATCACATTTTCCCTCTTACTGTAAGCTGATTAAAACCCAGTATTTACTTTTCTGTTCAATGGAAAGACTTCTACACTTCTGTTTCCTTTCTTCTAATAATCTGTCTCTGTCATGGGGAAAGAAAAGATTTAAATGGACAGTCCTTTTCCCTGCATATATGCCCCAGGTCTCACTGGATATGGTGCCTTGCTAACAGGAACTGCACCTGAAGGATCTGTAGCAGGATTGGAAAACGTCTGTATAATCACTTTTTATGGGTGGGTCTGCTTTTGAAATAAGATTGTGTTCCAATATTTCCAGGGGAAATGCTTTACCATATGTCTATTTAGGATTTCATAGAAGCACGTTACACTTTCACAACTGAATTTTGACTCATTTTTCAAATAGGAATTCACTGTGGTTGTTGATTGGTTTGTCAATGTAAATAGACTGGGCTTAGTAGAACTGTGCTGACATCACATGGCTTTGCATTGTACCAGAGAGAAAGATTATTACCAGTATTACTTGGTGTGTGTTGGTGTGTGTTCCATTGGCTTGTGGAAATGTTCTCACTATGTAGTCAGGGAATAAATGAGAGATTTTCAATCTGCATTTCAAATCAGAAGTGTCTATATATGTAGTCAGGAATTACTGGGATAAATTAGATTGACCATGTCCTTTTTGAACAGAATGTAAATAAATAAATTAGATTTCCCCATTTCAAATTGCAGTATTGCTACTTCTCTAATGATTTCCTTGGATAAGTGCCACATCGGCTTTCAGCTGCTTAATCTTCTGAAGATTTTGCCTCTTTTTGTGAAAAGTGCTGTATTTATTCATATAACATGACATGTCACAATATTATAATGATTATCCTGTTGCTTTATCCATGGTCCATAATACCATCTGGTAGAAAGCTAGCCTTCTTATTGCATGTGCACCATCTGGAACACCATCCATCTACATTCTAATTATTGTACAGATGAGATTTTTGTTTCTACAGAAACACCATATTGGCTGTATCCTTCACTGATTGCTTAATTTGGAAAAAATACAATGCAAATAGTGTACAACAGAAACAGAATTTTGGCATCTTTAATTATTTTTAGCTGATACATTTTTCATTGCCCCTTTTGCCAAAGCCATTTCAAACAAGAATTACAGTAGCAAAACCCAATCCACCCACCCTTCAAAAAGAATCATCAGACATTTTCACTACATATTATCTATTATACCATTATTACTATCCAGATGCTGGGGCAAAAGCTATTTTCATGTATACCCTAGATCTACTGGAAGTCATTTAGTGGTAAAAACAATTGTATGCTTTAATAGTAAAATAAAATACTGTACTATACATGCATGCCTTTAATGAGAAAAGGATACTTCAGTTGTTTAGATACCTTTAGGAGAATTTGCTAGAAAGAATCTGCTCTCATTGCAAGAACAGGTCTAATTACTTTAGGTATTTTCTCCATAAAATTATTTGATTCTTATTACAGGATGGCCTGTTTTATAAAAGATGTTCCAATAAGTGGCTTTGTGTGGTGGATGGGCAGTGTGGGCACATCAGTGGTCCAGTTGGGCAGTCCATTCAGCACCAAATTGTAATGTCCCTATTTGTTCAATCCCCTCCTTCAAAACACACACACACACACCTTTTCAAAAGGGAAGAATTACATAAATAGGAGCTTCCCATGATCTGTCATTTGTGTTTGTGTAGAAAAGGGATGGGGAAACCTTTTGTTTTTAATGCCACATTCCAATGGTGGGTAATCAGTAGATTGGCCAAGAGCCTAAGGTGGGTAAGAAATCCCCTTTTTCTCTCTTTCTGCCACTTCAATTTTGTTCCTTTTTTTCTCCCTATCGCCCCTTTCTCTCTCTTTCTTCCTCCCCCTCTCTCATTCTGTTCTGGAAAGCAATGTTTTAAACACGAACCACTTTTTTTTAAAAAAAATACTCATATAAATGGAAAACTAATTTAAACTTTCTAACCAGATCATTATATGCGAGGACAACTGATGCACACATGGCACTTCTGTATGTGCAAAACCCATCTCATTGCATTCTGTGATTAGGGCAGTTTCTCCTAGGGCTGTGCATTAACGCCCCCCCCCCCCACCCCGGATCTGCTTCTCATCCAGACCCGCAACTTCTGGATCAGGTCTGCTCCTCTCTGCAGTGATCCACCTATGGTTCACTCCGCTTCACCGCAGAGCTCCGGATCCGAATCAGAGCTCCGTGTTTTTTCCCATTCACACACCTATAACTTTTTTCTGTTTATGTTAGAAACCTCAAAATCAGCAACATGAGAGCTTATTCATGAATCCACATTCCTGCCCAGTTGGAAGCAAATCCAAGCATCCCCTGATTTTGGGGGGATTTTTGAAAAATCCTACACCCCATTTTCAGAAATGGTATTTACTCTGACATTTTTACAGATACAAACTTGAAAGTGGGCACCCTCACAGATGCCATCTAGATCCACATTCTTTGCAAGGTTCAAGCAAATCCCATCATCTCCTGATTTTTGGCAATTTTTTCCCTTTTAACTCACCCCAATACAAGTCCCATGCTAGAACGCCAGTTTTCAGGTTAGAAACCTCAAAATCGGCACCATGAGAGCTTATCCATGTATCCACATTCATGCCCAGTTGGAAGGAAATCTGAGCATCCCCTGATTTTTGGGGAATATAAATCTCCCACAAAAAAGGACAGTATGCCCATAAGGAAACCATACCTGCCCATAGGGATCCATTGCAAAGTGCTTGCCCATAGCAATCAATAGCACAGATGTTTTGGGGGGAATCAAGATTTTTTTCTAAACAAGGATCTTCATCTCAGGTGAAACACTTCCAAAAATGCACACACACACCAAGAAAACTTAAACGAGTGCACAATGCAGCTGCCTTTTATCACACAGAAGGATACCCTGAGTCAAAGCAAGACACACACAAACCATCCCTGAGAGGCAGGCACAGAGGAGGACAGGCAGCATGCCCCTTTAGCACAGGGAGCAAGCATGCCAGAGGCTTGTGGGGTTGAACCACAAAGCCCATCATCTAGTACATCTCCCAGGCAACAGGAGGGCAGAGAGGCAGGCAGAGATGTACGACTATGCCATAGATCTATGGGGAAGTAATTCCCAGCAGATACCCCACAACAACAACACCCAGGCGGAGGCGAGAAGGCAGGCATGAAGCAGGCATTTCTGGGGGCAAAACGAAGTGAACCAAGGATTGTTTCAAAGCCAGTAATGCAAACCGTCCCTGTGAGGTGGGAACAACACAGAGAGATGCCTTTTCTTTTGCATCCCATAACTAGGGGACTAGGAGGATAAGAGTAAAGCTTTGTGATCCTTGCTTCAAAGTTGATTGACTGCACTGTGATCACAGCCATTATTAAACAACAACAACAACAGCAACAACAATAATAATGTTAATAATAGCAGTATTAATATTAATAATAATATTATTAATAATAATCACAACAACAATAAGAACTTGAACCACAATGAAAGCCTGCCTGACTTCACTGAAGAGGGAAAGCCAGGTGAGCTTGGGCTATGGGGTGGTATATAAATGTAATAAATAAATAAACACAGGAGGGGTGAAATTAAAAGCAGCAGTGTTGCTGAATCACAACAACTACAAGAATTTTTTTAAAAAGGCTATGTCTGTCTTTTACCAGTTAGAGGAAAGTGGATGTGCCCAGCAGGAAGGGAACTGTTGTGCCAATTTGACTGGTCCTGTCTAGATACCAGTCTTTCAGAAGCTACCACACACTTCAACTCATGACAGACATAGCTTCCTCCACTGGCTAACCTTTGGAGGGGTCTGATGACCCCCCCCCCAAGGCAGGTCAGTGTGCACTGGGCACGTCCACATGCCCTATGGACATCATCCCCTTGCACCACATCTATTCAGTTGTTCACCAAGGTTAGGGTGGGTAGCAGTGCTGTGTTTCCTATCTGTTATTTATTTGCTTAGTGTATGATTTAAGGGTGTGTTTGTGCATTTGGTGGGGCTACTGTTTCAAAAAACACTGGAAAAAGTCCGCTCAGAGACTAAGAAAGAAAAGTTTCCCAGTATCCCAAGTTACTAAGTATCCCGTTTTGCTTATCCCCCTCCCAACTTTGGGATTGGAGGATGCTTCATCAGGTGATCATGATTGGGAATTGAATCTGCCTCTCATTGCTTCAAAAAAAAGGTACCCCTCCCAGTTTTTTTTACCCTATTTTTTAAAAAATTAAAGCATGCAAACTGCAGCATGAAAACTGCTGAAAATAGGTACAAATGACCCCCACCCACAACTCTCTAAGCACATTCAGTTTCAAGGATGTAGCTTGAAAAACAAAAAAGTTATACGCTAATCTTTTCCGAATGCAATCCTATGTGGAAAATATCCAAAATGGCGGGCAGAGCACTCCGCGTAAAAGCAAATTATTTACTTTCGGTCGCTTCTCTTCACCATGCTTTGCTAGCCACCTGATCCGCTTCTCCTGCGCCTGTAACAGAGGGAAATCAGGCTGCTCCACTATTGCATCTAAGAACTGAAGAGAAGTGGAGCATAGCCCTAGTTTCTTCCACACACTGAATGGGAAAGCCCACACATAGCCTTTTCAAAGCTATAAATAAATGCCCATATCTCTCAGCCATAAGAAGGAGCAATCCTCTGTGTTTAGAAAGGGGATCAATTCCAGTTCTGCTTGGTAGCAGGGATGTGCAGACAAGACCAGGCAAAGAGCAACAAGCAGAACTGGGTCCTCCTGTGATTGGTGTCTTGCCCTTTTAATTGTGTTCCCAGAGTCTAGCCATATCTCTCCAACACCTATGTCAGCAACAATTTGGCTTTCCTATGTTTTGGGGTGTTTTCCCTACTTTGGTTTTTTTTTGTACACCTGCCATTGAGTCCCTCCTGTTTGCCAGCCGGCTTGCTTTGGAGGCACAGCCCGGCTTATGCCTCTTCTGACTGGTAAGTCATGGGTTGGAGAAAGCAGGCAAGAGCATGTGTGAGGAGGAAAGCACAGATGTGAACAAGGAGGTGCAACTGTTGAGTGTGGTGGCTAAAGCATCTTCCCAAAGAATAACATGCTGCTCTACCTGGAACTCTCCCTGGTATGGCCTTTAAGTTTGCACATGTGCCTGCTTGCTGTTCTCTCTCTCTCTCTCTCTCTCTCTCTCTCTCTCTCCCCCTCTCTCTCTCTGCCTCTGTCTCTCTTCTCTCTCTCTCTTTCTCTCTCTCACTGGCAGGATCTATACTACTGCTTTATAATGATTTATAACGGTTTTGACAACTCTTCAGGCCCAGGACACATTATATATACCATTTTCAAACCCATTTTGAAAGTATTATTATTACAGGAACTCCTGTGTGGTGGAGTTCTGGCCTCTCTCTCAAAGAGAGTTCTGGCCTCTCTCTCACAGACTCCTCATAGAAGTAACCACTTTTTTTAAGGACAATGACAGAAAAATGAGAGAGAAAGAGAGAGAGGCCAGGAGGCAGGTTGTTCATTGCAGCCAAGTAGGAAGTGGTTGGAGGTGGGCAGAGTGACCCACCTGCAGCTTGGCCCTGAGAGGCTGGTTTGCCATCCATATTGTTTTAACAGTGCATCAGAGTCGAGTGGTTGTGCAGGAGGAGAGGAGGTGGAGGCTGGTGGAGGTTTTTAATGTAAGAGTCACAGGACATGACCAAGCAATAAGCTGCAATAAGCAATACCCCCCGGCCACAAGTGCACAGCCTGGCTGGACTGTCGGAAGACTTTGGCAGAGAGAAAGAGAGGGGGAGATTGTCTGAGGCTGAAGGCTTTGGTTTGGCTGCAATGACTTAGAGAGAGAGAGAGAGAGAGAGAGAGAGAGAGAGAGAGAGAGAGAGAGAGAACAGAGGCTGCACAGACAACCCAGAGACACCTACTGTAACTTAGCCCCATGATGCTGGCATGCAACATAGGGTATTAGAAAGAGGGTCTCAGAGTCATTTGTTTGTGCAGGAAGTAGTCTGGATGTGTGAAGTTGTACCAATGCACAAGTCTTGAGAAACTAATGTATATAAGTGAGACGTGTGAAGGGGCAAAGTAGTGTCCACTAGGGATGTGCTCCGCTCCGATTAGAAGAGGAGAATCAGAAGTGAATTGGCCTGCACCGCCTTTCCCAGAGGCGGAGTAGAAGCGGACCTGGGACCCGTAGAAGCAAGGCGAAGAGAAGCGCCCATACGCAGAGAGCTTCTCTTTCCGCAGACCGATCTGATCGCCATTTTGAAACATTTCGCCCATAGGATTGCATTGTGGAAAAGAATAGGGGATAACTATGTTGTTTTTTAAGCTATTTTTCTGAAACTTCTTGTGCTTAGAGAGTCGTGGCTGGGGGTCATTTTGAGCCTACTCTCAGCTCTCTGCGTGCTGCGGTTCGCTTGCTAGAATTTTTTTAAAAGTAGGGTAAAGGCGGGAAAAAGATTACCTTTTCGATTGCTATGGGGCAGAGTCAACTCCCGGTAATGATCACATGATCCCAAAGTTGGAGGATGGGATAGGCAAAACGGGTAACTTGGGATTCTGGGAACTTCTCTTTCTTAGTCTGAACGGACTTTTACCAGTGTTTTTTAAAACAGTAGCCCCACCAAATGCACAAACACAACCTGAAATCATATACTAAGCCAAGAATAAGAGATAGAAACACAGCACTGCTACCCACCCTAACTTTGGGGAACAACTGAAAAGATGTGGTGCAAGGGGATGAGCTCCCCTAGGGCATGTGGACGTGCCCAGTGCACTCTCCTGACCTTGAAGGATCATCAGAGCCCTCCAAAGGTAAATCACTGGAGAGAATGCCTATCATGAGTTGAAGTGAGCGTTTGCTTCTTAAAGACTGGTACCTAGACAGGACCAGTCAAATTGGCAGATGATTCCCCCTCCCCTTGGGCACATCCACTCCCCTCTTACTGGTAAAAGACAGATATTGCCTTTAAAAAAAAAATCTTCTTGTTGTTTATTCAGCAACAATGCTGCTTTTAATTCCACCCCTCCTTTGTTTATTTATTTATTTATTTATTCCATTTTATATGCATTACTGGCTCTGAAACTATCCTTGGCTCACTTCCTTGTGCCCCCAGAAATGTCTGCTGCCTGCCTGCCTTCTCTCCCTCCTCCCCTGCCCACCTCGCAGGGATGGTTTTTGTGTGTCTTGCTTTGACTCAGGGGAGAAGTCCTTCCTGTGCTCAAGTTCCAAATCAATTTTTCAAGTGTGGAAGAAGATTCATATTTAGGTTTATCTCTACTCCCCAATTCATGGCATGTTGGGATTTCCTTTGAAATGGGCCCATTGAGCTGTCTGCAGCTTTAAATCCCTGAGATACTGGGGTGTCCGACTTTCATAAATTCCCCAAAAATCAGGGGATGATGGGATTGGCTTGAAACTTGGCGTCCATGTGGACACATGGGTAAGCTGTCATGGGACCGAAGGTGAGGTTTCTGACATGCAAATTGACATAGTTGTAAAATGGGACTTGATTTGGGGTGAGTTAAAAGGTTAGAGACCCGCTAAAAATCAGGGGATGATGGGATTGCCTTGAGTCTTGGCGTGCATGTGTATCCCTGGATAAGCTATCATGGTGCAGAGTTTGACATTTCTAACATGCAAATTGACGGAGCTATCGAAAGAGGTGTGAATGGGGTGCCCAATTTTCAAAACTTCCCCTAACATCAGGGGATGATGGGATTGGCTTGAAACTTGGCATCCATGTGGACACATGGATTAGCTGTCATGGTACCAAAGGTGAGGTTTCTGACATGCAAATTGACGTAGTTGTAAAATGGAACTTGATTTGGGGTGAGTTAAAAGGTTTAAGCCCCGCCAAAAATCAAGGGATGATGGGATTGCCTTGAGTCTTGGTGTGCATGTGTATCCCTGGATAAGCTATCATGGTGCCAACTTTGAGGTTTCTAACGTGCAAATTGACGGAACTATCGAAAGGGGTGTGAATGGGGTGCCCGATTTTCAAAAATTCCCCAAAAATCAGGGGATGATGGGATTGGCTTGAAACTTGGCATGCATGTGTATTCCTCCATGCGGTGTCATGGTGCCAAACTTGAGGTTTCTAACTTTAACAGAAAAAAAGTTGTATACTTTTTTAGCTTTCAATGCAAGCCTATGGGGGGAAACGGAACTCCGATCCGGATCCGGAGCTCCGCAGCGGAGCGGAGCAGACATAGGCGGAGCGGGGGTGGAGCGAAGTGGCCCGATCTGGAAGAGAAGCGGAGCGGGGGGTCTGTGCACACCCCTAGTGTCCACTGCCCACAACACCAACCCTGATTTTAGAGTAGAGAAACTCGTGACAATCATACACATGTGCTTTTTTAAAAAATATGAAATTTAAAAATAAAAAAGCCAGCCAGCTGTCCAGCCAGCAACAAGCCCCATTAACAGCAGCAGCAGCAGCTTGCAGCAGAGTGAGAATACAGTTAGAAAAGATATTTGAGGGAAAGGGAGAATGTATCACATAGAGTACAGCAAAAGCTTCAAAGTACAGCAAAAGCTACAAAAGTAGGAGTAAGTGAAGTTAATTTCAGATACATTGAATGTCTCACTTGTTCTTTATTTCAGTGATTTTAACATTAAGTTGTTATGTAGCACAGATTTGTCTTAATTGTGTGCTGTGAAATCAGATACGTGACAAAGGCTATGTTCAGGTGGGGATCTCCACCCCCACCCACTTGGTGCTGGACACACATCCTGGGGCCAGACATGTTGGCACACCCCCTTGGGAGCCAACCATGTTGTCCGCCTTTTTGGTTTCCAAAATATGGTCACCCTATCTGAGAATCAACCAAATAGTTTGGCTCTAGGACTACTAACCATTTGGTTGGAGGCTACAGATGTTTTGGAAGATCCAGAGTTGCCAGATGAGTCATGCTATCATCATCAACATCATCACCATTTAGTGCATGCATTCTTTGAGCATGCATGCATATTCAGCCTAGCAGAGGTCCAGAATGTTCGCATGTGTGTTTATATCAGTCCATTGTGCTAAATTTGAACTAGTCATGCCAGTTCAAGGCAATCAGCCTTTATCCAAGTCCTGGACCTCCCTCAAAAGTGAGAAGTGAGTTAGCCTCATTCTCTTGGTTGTGACAGAGAGTGCTGTAGCAAGAGTATTGGTGAAGGTTGGGAAAAGAGTACCCAGAGTGACTCTGCTTGCTCATTTTAGCCCACTAGCCACTATCAGGTGGTATAATCTGGAGGTGGTCAAATCGACTCTCCCTGCAGGTGATGGACCCTTCTTTTTATTGTTCTTCTGAATAAAAAGCTCCCTGCAACTTAATAAAATAAAATAAAACCTATTGTTGGAGGGGAAGGACCAGCCTAGAAATACTGTCTCTGATAATTCAATATGCATGGATTTTCCCCTCAATGTGGGGTATTTAAGTATATCATACCCTGTCTGTTTTCTGAAATGGGAATGAGGTAGTAGAACCCTGAGGTGGTAGAATAGGCACACTATTATTATTATTATTATTATTATTATTATTATTATATTTATTTATTTATTTATTTATTTATTTATTTATTTATATAGCACCATCAATGTCCCTATAATCTGAAATGGTATAGTCCACTCTGACACTTCATTCTGCTGAATGTGTATCTTTTTCTCCATCAAAGCTGGTTATTTTCCTCCCCTAATAGAATGTATATCATACCATAGTCATTACTATAGAAAATTAAAACTTGTGTTTGAATAGAATGTTTATAATTGTTTCTCATGGAGGTCAATATTTCAATCTTCACACAGTAGTTTGAACAGAAATTACTTTTCTTTTTTTTATTAGTTCTATTATTTGCAATCCCAATTTAGTGTGTTGGGCATTCCTTCTGAGAAGTGATTGAAGAAATAGGTTTTCTCACATCCTTAAATTAATAAGGGAGATAATGATTAATTAGGCATGCTGTTCAATTTGTGTTTTTCTTAGTAATCTAAAATTCAGGTAGACTAAGTGCTTGGATAAAATGTTAATAAATAAAACATTATTAAAAGTTTATAAAACTCTCTTAAAATCAGAGGCTTCAGCAAGCTGCAACTGCCCTCAGTGTAATGCGTCTTCTTCTTCTTTTTTTGTAAATTGCTCCCCTTTGGCAAAAAATCAATAAAATACAAAATTCTCTAATTAGGTGGAAACTCAAACTAAATGCCCTTTCTTTTTAAATTTCAAATCATTATGAAGGTGGGGGAAAGCCTGGAGAAATTAACTCAGCAGAAAGAGCAATATGTAGATCACAAGATTTTTTCTTTTTTTTTTCTTTTTCTTTTCTTTTTTTTTTTTTAAACCTATTAATTAATTGGCTGCCTCTTGGCATCAGTAGAATCTGCTCTAGCACAAAGATTCTTCATCAAAGCACTCTGCCATGGTCAACCTCCACACACACAAAAAGATTTCTCTGAGGACCAGGCTGCTAGTTTGCTTTTTGAGGCATATGCTTCTTTTGAATACATCTACATTGCTACTGCTTCAATGGTATCTGTTGATCACAACTGAGTTGAACCTAAATATGTAGCAGCATTTAGATAGAAGATTACTGCCAGCCTAATACTTCTCAGAGCCTTTTGCTAGCTGGATCAGCTTAAGATAGCAAGGTCCTTTCAGTGCTTTGAGCAGACAATGCTCTGAAGTTTCCTCTGGTTGTCCAGCTGGTCAGCATTAGACAGAAGACGACAACAGATTCACTGGCAGGGCGAGGGGTGGGAGAAGATTGTTCGAAGTCCCAAATGGATCCATAGATATCCGAAGGTTTTTTAGGCAATGTGAGGGCTAACTGAACACTTCGATATTAAGAAGATGCTGTCACTTCTTAGGGGTAGTTTTGAGATTGACATCTGTGTCTAACCAATAGCCACAGTCTTCTCCCTGCCCTCCCCTCCAATCACATGCTGAGGGGGATCAATTGCAGATGATATAACCCATTTCCCCCTGCCCTAGAACTTATTTGTTTGCCACTCCCCATATGCACTTCATCTTTTCTCAAGAGAGCTTGCAGAACTTTCAAAAAACTAACCTCCTACAAAAATCAAAGTCCCCCATGTGTGTCAACTTAGTACAATATGTTTTCAGGATGTTTTAAAGATGTTTTAATCATGTATGGTATGATTTTAATCAGTTTTTAATGTGTATTTTATATCATGTTTTTATACTGCTTGTTTTGTACTTTGAATGGTTTTAGTTTTTGTTAGGGATGTGCTCCGCTCCGATTAGGAGCGTAGAAGCAGTAGCGGATTGGCCTGCTCCGCCTTACCCAGAGGCGGAGTAGGAGCGGACCGCGGACCCCCTAGAAGCAAGGCGAAGAGAAGCGCCCATTTTTCGGAGCTCCGAGTTCAGGCGGAGCGCTCCGGTCGCCATCTTGAAAACATTTCGCCATAGGATTGCATTGCGGCAAATAATCGCGCATAACTACGTTGTTTTTGAAGCTATCATTCTGGAAATTCTTGTGCACAGAGAGTCGTGGATGGGGGTCATTTTGAGACCACTCTCAACTTTCTGCGTTGTCTGGGTCGCGGGCTATATTTTTGTGAAAATCGGGTCAACCGCGCGGCTCAAACTGCGTTTTCAGCTTTTCGCCCATAGGATTGCATTGAGGGAAAGAATCGGGGATAACTGGGGGGGGGGTTTAAGCTATCATTCTGGAAATTCTTGTGCACAGAGAGTCGTGGATGGGGGTCATTTTGAGACCACTCTCAACTTTCTGCGTTGTCTGGGTCGCGGGCTATATTTTTGTGAAAATCGGGTCAACCGCGCGGCTCAAACTGCGTTTTCGGCTTTTCGCCCATAGGATTGCATTGAGGGAAAGAATCGGGGATAACTGGGGGGGGTTTTAAGCTATCATTCTGGAAATTCTTGTGCACAGAGAGTCGTGGATGGGGGTCATTTTGAGACCACTCTCAACTTTCTGCATCGTACGGGTCGCGGGCTAGACGTTTTTAAAAAATCGGCGGGAAAAATACCTTTTTCAAAGGGCTGAGGGGCAGAGTCAGCTCCCGGTCATGATGATCCCAAAGTTGGAGGAGGGCATAGGCAAAACAGGTAATTTGGGATTCTGGGAAACTTCTCTTTCTTCATCTGAACGGGCTTTTCCCCGTGTTTTTTAACACAGTAGCCCCACCAAATGCACAAACACAACCTGAAATCATATACTAAGCCAAGAATAAGAGATAGAAACACAGCACTGCTCCCCACCCTAACCTTGGGGAACAACTGAATCGATGTGGTGCAAGGGGATGAGCTCCCCTAGGGCATCTCATCGTGGACGTGCCCCCACTCTCTCCTGCACTGGAAGGCCATTAGAGCCTTCCAAAGAGAGTAAAACGGTGGAGCAATGCCTATCATGAGTTGAAGTGAATGCTCACTTTTCAGTGGTGGAGCAATGCCTGTTCTGAGTCGAAGTGAGCGTTTTACTTCTTCTCAGAGCTGTGGCTGTCAGTGTCTTGAACTGGCAGCTACTTCCCCCTCCCCCGGGCACGTCCCCCTATTGCTGGTAAAAGACAGATATAGCCTTTTAAAAAAAGTTCTTCTTGTTATTTATTGAGCAACACTGCTGCTTTTAATTCCACCCCTCCTTTGTTTATTGATTGATTTATTCCATTTTATATGCATTACTGGCTTATCCTTGGCTCACTTCCTTATGCCCCCAGAAATGCCAGCTGCATGCCTGCCTGCCTTCCCTCCCTCCTCCCCTGCCCACCTCGCAGGGATGGTGTGTGTGGGGTGCCCGATTTTCAAAAATTCGCCAAAAATCAGGGGATGATGGGATTGCTTTGAAACTTGGCATGCGTGTGTATATCCCCATGAGGTGTCATGGTGCCAAACATGAGGTTTCTAACTTGAACAGAAAAAAAGTTGTATAATTTTTTAGCTTTCAATGCAAGCCTATGGGGGGGGGGGGAAACGGAGCTCCGGATCCGGATCCGGAGCTCCGGGCGGAGCGGAGCGGAAGTGGGCGGAGCGGGGGCGGGGCGGAGCGGCCCGATCCGGAAAATGGCGGATCTGCAAGTGTAGCGGAGCGGGGGGTCTGTGCACACCCCTAGTTTTTGTGAACTGCCCAGCGAGCTTCGGCTATTGGGCAGTATAAAAATGCAATAAACAATAATAAATTATGGGAGCTGTGTCTGAACTAGAATGAAACTAA
Source organism: Elgaria multicarinata webbii (assembly GCF_023053635.1). Classification (NCBI taxonomy): domain Eukaryota; kingdom Metazoa; phylum Chordata; class Lepidosauria; order Squamata; family Anguidae; genus Elgaria; species Elgaria multicarinata. The sequence continues at coordinate 86,697,695 of NC_086175.1, forward strand.
AAGCAATTTTCTTCACTTCTTGAAAAATTGATGTTTGCTTAAAGTAAGGATTTAGGGGAAATGGCTCACATTATGAAAATAATAAAAATCATTCCATGTAAATGAATTGTCCCAGGAAACAATGATGACTGGCAGGCAGTGTAGAACCATACAGTCTCACAAGCCAATATTAGGATATGGGGGGGGGGAATCACATGCCAAAGACTGATCTGTGTACTGCAAGTATGGATGCAACTTGGCCAGGTGTAAAATCAAGAGAAGAAAGGGCGGTGAGAGAAAAGTTTGTATTGCTAGTACTAGTATATCTCCTGTTTTGAAGAGAGGACTGAAGTTTATATGCTTTGAAAAATATATAAAAAATAAAGGTATTATATTGTCTGACCTCTCATAGGGAGAGCACCTCTCCATTTCCACCTAATAGAGCAAATGGTCAGGGAACACAGCAGATCTCTATTTTTATAAACTGAAGATGCACAACTGTGCATCAGCAAAGTAAAGGATAAAAGGTGTAGGTGTGTGTGTGTGTGTGTGAGAGAGAGAGAGAGAGAGAGAGAGAATGATAGGGAGGATGATTGGAGGGGATTTTTTTAAAAAAAATAAATCCTAAAAATCAAGGGATGAAAGTATCTGTTTTAACCTTGGTATGGCTAAAGCCCTGCTTATGAGCTACCATGGTGCCAAGTTTCATTTCTTTATCATTAAAAATGATGGAGATGTATACATTTTTGTTAATTCCCATCAACGATAATAGTGTGGTTCTCCAAAAATGGAGCAGTTTTGTCAAAGCTTTTGACAAAGTGCCCCATGATATTCTGATTAACAAACTCCTTTTTTGACATCACCAAAAAAAGAAGAAGACAAAAGTGGACACCAATTTGTATATCATTTGCATATGCTATTATATGCAAATTTAGAAATAACTATAATTTACATAGAAATATACTATGTCTCACTATCATTGAGAAGATTGATCATGTGACCTGCATACTTGCTCAGTATGTTGTCCAGGTGCTAACTGTTGATGGCAAACTTCGAGACCCTGCCTTCTCTCGTTATGGTTAATTGACTTTAAGCCATACTTGGAATGGGCAGCCCATGAAACAGATGACACTTTCAAATAGAGGACTGTCCTCTCCTAGCTGTCCAAAATAAAGGATGCCAGGCCATCCCACAAAGGGTACTGAATGAACTTGGGTTCATTTTGGGTACAGCAGGACCTACCCTATGCTAATATATTTGTCTTATACTAATAGATTTCCCCAAAGTCCTTAAGAACTATCTAGGTGATAATATGCATTTTTTTAAAAAAATAGTTCTGAAATGGAATAATGTCCTTGCATTAATATTTATAGCAACAAAACAAATAAGCAAAAGAGCAACCCCTCCCGCACAGACAGTTAAGCAACTTTTCAAGGAATCCCGAGTTTCCTGAACAGAACATCCAGCTGACAAGAGCTGAATTGCAGTTATGTAACCTTGTGATAAGTGGAGATCTATATGTTAATTGTTCAGAAACATCTTCTTTTGATGGTGGTTGTAAGCTGATGCATTTGTATTGCATTCCACTCTAGGGATTTGGCACAGCTGGAGTAAACAGAAGTCAGTATCCAGTGGGGAGCTGAAGGCCACAATATTCCTGGTTCATTTTGTAAACAGTTTAGCATATAATGCCTTAAATTAGATAGTTGCCTTTCCCCCACCCCATCCCAATTTTGCTTCCTGATCTGTTGTGTTTTGATGCTCACTTTCTCTATTTTTCACAAATGTTAACAAGATATCAGATACTATGGAGAAATGTTTCACATAACTTGGAATGCACTGCCATCCATAAATATGCAACAAAGGAAACAAACAAACAACCCACAAGTGTTTGGGCAAGCACTGACTGACAAAGATACAGCCCCTTGAGATTTTTTTTATTTTTATGGGGATATGCCAGAATAGACCACAGAGGCACCCCATCAATCAGGGTCAGTGTAAGCAGATGGTGCAGAAATAATTGTATCCCAACCTGATTCTTCCCTCACTGGGTTTAGGTTTGTTCCTCACATGCACTTTTGATATTGAAAAAAATTGTGAGGAGATTTTATTTCTCATTCGGTTTAAAAAATAAATACCCAATGTAACCCCAGACAATAACAACTCATCTTTAGCAGAGAACTCACTAATTTTCTGGCTTTTTGTAAGGTTATAGGAGTTCTGAGTCAGGCACACCAACAGCTGCACTACCATGTTATGCTTTGTGGTAACAAAATAGCTTATGTTAATTGTTTAGAAACAACTTCATTTGAAGGTGGTTGACTTCAAAAGAGGAAACTTCTGTAAAATTAGGGGACTGGTGAAAAGAGAGTTGAAAGGGGCAATCAAGAGGGTTAAATCCTTGTAAAATGAATGGAGCTTGCTCAAAAGCACAATAATAGAAGCTCAACAAAAATGCATTTCACGGGTCAGGAAAGGTAGCACCAAATCCAAGAGGCCACTGGCATGGTTAACAAGCAGTATCAAGGAAGCTGTTGTAGAAAAGAGGGCTTCTTTCAGAAAATGGAAGTCTTGCCCTAGTGAGGAAAATAAAAGGGATCACAAGCTTGCACAAAGGAGATGCAAGCAAAGAGTAAGAGATGCAAAAAAGCAATTTTGAAGAGCACATTGCAAAGGAGTGAGCAAAATCGTACTTTTATAGGTATCTGAGTACTACAAAAGCTGAGCCTTTAGCAGAGATCGATTGTGTTTTGTCCAATAATGCCATAGCTTCAGTTGTTTGGCATCAGAGGTCAGGCCAGCAAAACAGAAACTTTTTTAGTGGCTAGACTCACTTTCCTAATGACTATAATGTTACACCTCAATAGATTCAGCAGGTTTGAAGCAGCCCATTATTTTTTTTAAAAAATAGCATACGTTTTGGGGTGCGTATTGACAAATAAGAAGGTGAAATAAGCCTATTCAAGTATCCCAGCACTGTGCCAACTTACCAGATGCTCTCAGGGTGATTGTTGAGCCACATCAGAATATAAAGATTTATCACACATGTAAAAGTGTTGTGATTTATCTGCTAAAGGGTGAGACCATTTGTATTTTGTTGAAGCACCCAGCATAGTCTGTTTGCTTGAGCATGTAAGACTATTCTCTGACTAATATACACTTCTGTTGTGGTCTCCCTTTGCTCTTTTGCCTCTCTTTTGTGGTGCATCATAAACAATCCAGCTGACATTTGCTAATTTTCTTGGAACCATTGTGTTTCAGTGCAGAAGGCTACAATAGTTTATATTTCCATGAGCCAGTCAACACAATGATATTGCTTTTGTTTTGTCTCTGAACAATTGCTTTCTCCAAATACCACATGCATGTGTCTGTACTTGCCAGGAGAAGGAAGTTTGCAAATTGGTCCACCCAGTGCATTTCTTTATACTACGGGTGTGCACGGATCCCCTGCTCTGCCCCGCGGGCCGATCCGAAAATTTCGGATCGGCCCGCTCCGCGCCGCTCCGCCCATACTCCGTTCCTCTTCACCGCGGAGCTCCAGCTCCGAATCGGAGCTCCGCAGTGGAGGGGAGTGGTGCCAGGTAAGGCCGGGAGAGGAGGGGGGGGTACCGGGCCCTGCCGCCGTCGCCACCTGTGCGGCGACAGCAGCAGAGCCTGGTAAGGGACCAAGGGGGAGGGGGGCCTTACCTGCCTCCGTCCGCGGTCCGTCGGCTTCTTCAATTGAGCCCGCGGTTCAGCCAGGAAGTCTGGGCCGCAAGTGCGGCCTAGACTTCCTGGTTGAACCGCGGGCTCAATTGAAGAAGCCGAGGGACCACGGACAGAGGCAGGTAAGGGAGAGGAGGGGGGGTTACCGGGCCCTGCTGCTGTCGCCACATGGGCGACAGCGACAGCGGCAGGGCTCGGTAAACCCCACTTACCTTTCCGGTGGAGCTCCGGATCGAGGCGAAGGATCAGCCTTCACTTCGATCCTCTTCGCCACGCTCCGCCGGCCCCCCAATCCTCTTTGCCTCCGCCTTAAGGGGAGGCGAAGCACCCCGCTCCGCTTCTAATTCGCCGGTCCGATTAGAAGCGGAGCACATCTGTACTTTACCACAGTGTACTCAAGATTGGTTCTCATGAAAGACAACTGGCTGAAATGGCTTTGTAAACTGTCCTAGCTCTTTGGCTGTTCTTCACAGTGGCTTCACTATATTGCAGTCTCACCTCTTGTTCTTACGGGATTCATACCCCATGATGGATTGGCCATAGCAAAGTAACAGCTAAAGAAAGATTGCTTATTCTAAGGGATCATTAACTATCCTGCAGTTCCTTTTACAGCACCTTAAGGCCATTACTACACCAGCCCGGAGTAGAGGGAGGGAGGGGGAGGATCTTGCGGTATCCTGATCATGAGATCCTCCACTTAGTCCACATGCAGGTGTGACATCCCGTGAGGAAGGAGGGTGTCGCACCCACCATTTATATTGTTTTAAAGTAGATGTGCGCACGTGCTCTCCAACTAATTGTACTTAAAAAAAAGGCCTGACCCCACTCCCCCACCCCCAATTCCTCCCGGCCAGGTTCCTTCCCTCTACTGATCCTGCTACTCATGGGGAGGAGGGAAGAAGTCGGGACGGGCAACCACACTTCCTGCGGTCTTGGGACGATCCCGAGACCATGGGAAAAATCAGATTTTCCCAGGGAGTACTTATCCCTGGGAAAACCCATTCTCATCTCTCCTTCCTCCTAGGAGTCTCTGTTAGTCATTTGAATGCACAAGGACTCAGGCATGACCAGCTCACATTCTCAGGCTGGTGTAGTAGTAATGGCCTAACAATACATCCCTGTCTCTCTAATTGTTCCCACCAATAAAATGGGTATCCCTGTGGCACATCCTCAATAGTTGCTAGAGCTAAAGGAAGATTTCCTTTACTAGGAGGAAGGCTTTCTCCGCTGTGGCACCCCGGCTGTGGAATGAGCTCCCCAGAGAGGTCCACCTGGTGCCTACACTGTACTCCTTTCGTCGCCAGCTGAAGACCTTTTTATTCTCTCAGTATTTTAACACTTAATTTTAACTTAAATTTAATTTTTACTGTTCTAATTCTGTATTTTAATCTTATATCAATTTCTGCTGCATGGTTTTATCCTGGTTATGCTTTTTATACTGTATTTTGTATTTGTGTTTTTAGACTGCTGGTTGTTTTATTATGGTTTTAATTTTTGTGAACTGCCCAGAGAGCTTTGGCTATAGGGCAGTATAAAAATATAATAAATAAATAAATTTAAAAACACTTTGCACTTGAAATTGCTTCCTGTATGCAAGTTATGGTACCCACCATATCATCATTCTTTCCCATAAAATCCAATGCATTTGCCGTTGTTTCCAAGCATCCTTTATTTTTTTAACACACAAAAGGAGGTTGTTGTCAGTGTATCGTGCAGTATACATTTTTAAAGTTGTGAAAAAATGATGTTAGGGTTTAAAAGGAAGGAGCAAATAGGGCAGCTGGCGAGCAGCACATATCTTGTGTGCTGCAATTCTCAATGAGATGATAGTTATTCACCGCCAGCTGTTCACAGTGCTGCAATGACTGTGGACCAATTGACCAGGGATTATTGCTTCCTCCCTACTTAAGGTGAAGTGTTTTCATATTCTATCACTACCATTGATGAAGGGCCATGTGGGGAACAGTGGCAAGTGTTGCATAATAAAATAGTTTCCCAACTAGCACTACCTTTTTAATTGACCTATATATTGTAGCAGTCTAAAACTGGTCAGGAATATGACTCTGGCTGATGCAACAGTGATGCTCTTTTAAGCATATCAACCTTTTAAATTAATTTGACATACAGAAGTATGATGGCTTTTAACTGGGCTGGTAGAAGGGGGTACAGAAGGTTGATGGGAGGGAAAATACTAGACGTGTGTCCCATCACACACATGCCATGGGTGGATCAGACTACAAATGAGCTGTCTGCATCTTGACTATCCAGATAAGCCTGTTAGCAGTCAGTAACTGTGTGCATATATTTACATAGATGATGATCTGGATTTAAGCTGACTTAGCCTACTGATTTCAACAGGATTTAATTATTTTAAATCCACGTTTTCCGTTTAATACAATTGTGTAACCTCTATCAGCCAGCATGTACAATCTACATTGAGTTATATATCTCCAGTGCCAATCTGAAAGAGTTGGATTTAAGGCAATGAGATTCCATTGTAATCAACAGAACCAAACCAGCATTGCTCCAACAACTCCAGTGTATTGGGTTTGTAGTTTTGACCAGTATATAGATGTAGGATCTTGCATAGTTTGTAACATTTTGGCAAGGATATGGGAGACGCGGCCGACAAGTTAGCAGTTAAGGCCAAGAGCAAGAGAGACCAAAGGCACCTGTGACAAATTCATAGGGATGTACATAATGCTTGGCATCTCACCTTTACAGTTTAAGCCTCTGGGCAATGCTGATGTGGCCAATTGTGTTACAAAGGCAGTGGCAAATGGTTCCCATTTTTGACAGTGTGGATGCTTTCAGTCTCTTGCTCTTATAATAAAATTATGCTCAGCTGCACTTGCTGTGCAAAGGTGAGATGGACACATGGCCCAGTTGAACAAACAGAAAATGTATCTGAGACTCAGCATGTCTTCTGCAGTGTCACACACACAGGGCATAAACAGATTTTTAAAAATTAATAGTCATTCCCTTTTTCCATGGAAACCTGGATCTGCAATCATCTGAGGGGGAATTAGGGATCACCAACAGAGGTGAGATGTCATGGCTCAGTGATAGAACACGTGTTTTGCATGCAGAAGGTCCCAGGTTCAATCTCAAGCATCTCCAGATAGGAAAACTCCTGCCTGAAACCCTGGAGAGCTGCTGCCAGTCAGTGTCGATAATACTGGGCTAGATGGACCAAGGGTCTGACTCAGTATAAGACAGTTTCTTAGGTTCCTGTGTTTCACTAGATACCTGTAGCTTGCACAAGTTAGATGTATATATATTAAAGATAATTATATGATGTACACCAACCTTCTGAAAACCAATAAGTAAATACATGGAATTGTTTCTATGTGTGCACAAGATTTCTGCTGCTAGATCCTGAAAAGCAAAGCTCCCTGTACACACTGGGAATATCCAGTCTCAGATAATGTTGTGGGTGTGTTTTTCCTTTGCTTGCTTGCAGTCCAGGCCTTTAACTGGTTCTGGCTCATGTTTTCAAGTTCTTATCTTCACCCAGGAGGACGAAATGAAATGTGCATGAAATGAATCCTGAGAATGTCAGTTTTCTGCAGTCTGTGGCCCATTCTAAAATGCACAGCATGCACAAGGAGAGACACTTACATATAGCTCTAGCTGCAGGCTTATAATTAGAATCAATTTAAAGGTATTTTTAACATGTATTTTCTTCCATCCTTAATAAGTAACTAAAGCAATCCAGCAGGTGAAGTGAGCACTTCTACCGGAAGTGTAAGTTTTAGAGTTTCTGACAATAAAAGTTCCTATGGATACTTGTGAGCCACCCTATCATTCTTACTAGCAGTGTGGTAAATCTCTAGCCAGAAAAGCAATATCATTGCAATTGCTCTGGGTCTTATACACTGCAGTCATCTTCACCAGAACTGGTTCCTCATTCACAATAACAAAAGCAGGGGAAGAAAACCTGCATCATAGTAATCTATCTGGAGGAAAAATTACTAAGCAATAATAGCAAAGAGACATTCTAAAGATGAATTCAAACTAATAAAGCTTCATCCCAACTGTATTAAATGCAAAAGAAAATCTGATTAGAATAGTATTAAACCAGCAGTTAAGAGTCACAACAGATCAGGAAATGAGCAAGCTGAATTTCTACTTGCCATACTAACTCATCTGTATTAAACATCCTTTATAGTTTGGTGTGCATTTTATAATAACAATAATTTATTAAATGTGCATTTTCCTTTAAAATGAAAAACACATGAAATTTGTCCAATTTATCAATGCTCCATTCCTGTTCTTTTCCCCTTTTCCAACACTTATCCTTATCCTTGAGCATTATATAAGCAGAACAGTAGGCAACAAGAAGATTCTTATACTACATTTTTAATTCAAGGTGTTGGTCATGACACTTAAAGCCCTAAACGGCTTGGGACTTCGATACTCCCCCTATATCTGCCTGCCCGAGACTTGAGATCTGTTGAAGGATCTCTCCACTATGTCCTACCAATGCAAGACATACACTATGGTGGGACATGGGAGAGGGCTTTCTCTATTGTGGCTGTGGAATGCCCTCGCTTTGGAGGCCCAACTGGTGCCAGCACTGGCTTCATTTCAGCACCAAGTTAGGACATGACTTTTTAAGAGAGCCTTTGATGCCTAAATTCACCAAGCCTGTACATAGTTTTAATTGTTGGAATTGGTTTTACTGTTTTTAAATTCTATACTGGTTTTAACTTATAACTGTTTAATTTTTTTTTTAGTTGTGAATATTTATTGTTTAATATTGCTTCTATGATTTTACCTGTGCGCCGCCCTGAGATCTTTGAGATATAGGGCAGGATACAAATATTTTAATAAATAAATAAATACGTTCATTTTTAATAACGGCAGAAGTAATCTCAAATAATGCAATCCTATACATGCCAGGTGCAAGCCCCACTTGAGGAACCCTTGTCCCTCTTGTCCCTATGAGTGGCAAGCCGGAGCGGTACAGCCAAGACATTCTATCATTTCAGCAAGAGCTATACCACATGCACAGTCATTTTGCAGATCTGTTAAAAAAACTTCTTGATAAATAAGGGCATCTACAGAAATCCAGCAGAGGAGGATGTCTTGAAAATTTAAGAGCAAAGTTCCATTCATGACTTTTGTTTGTTTGTTTAAAGTATTTTTATGCTGTTTTTCAGCCAAAAAGGCTCCCAGAGTGGCTTACAAATAATCAGTAAAGACATGATATAGAAGGAAAAAGGCACAGGGAGGGAAGAGAGAAAATAAGTCTTTCACCGGGGCTTCTTAGTTCCCACAGTACAGCCTAGCAGTACACATCAGCACTACTAACACTAAAATGAAATTGGAGGAGATGTACATCCAATCATTGAACTCACACATTACTATAGGCACTCAAAGTATACATGCTGTGTACCCACTAACTAACTTCAAAACATATAAAGTGGTCCTGACTTACACATACATAGACACAGAACACTCACCCACACTGATACTATGGTGGCACAAGAAAATCTTTGGAATCAGGCTGTTAGCTTCCGTATTTGCCTGAAGATCATTACAAACCAAATTTCCTTTTTCTACTTACATTTGTGATACCCTGTTGACTCCTGTAGGTTTGTTAGCATGCAATAGAAGGTGTAAGAGGAGGACACCTTTTTTGATACAGAAGAGATGTCTGAAAAACAACAACCGACCGGTGCACAAAGCAGTAAGTGGGATGCCATAAACAGGGCATTATGGCTCTTTTGTTGATATCCTGAAAATATAATTATGATTGTGAGCTGTCAGAAAGATTCAGTGCAACAATTATGGTCATTGCCAGCTGACATACCACCTAGGAAAACCTTTTCAAACACCAACCCTTCTGCAACATTAATGAGCTATTAAAGCAGGGAGGAACAGAACTCCCACGAGTTGCAGGCTCAGCATCATAGCTAACACGCTGCTCTATAGAGTAAATCTTTACATATGCCTGATGATAACTGTTCCACAAATGTCAGCTTGGAAACTTACCCCACCCTCCACCCCTTTAATCTCGTCAATAACATTCATTACTATTCTTTGTGCTCGGTTCCCTGCAAGGAAGAGATGAAACAACTGTTTGAGCTTTAAGCTGAGCAACAAATCCATGTTCAGCCTACAACAAACTAGAGCACAATGGAAAACAGCTTCCCCAATTTTGGTACTCTCCAGATGTTTAGGAGTTCAACTCACACCAGTCCTAGACAGCATGGCCAATGGCCAGGAATGTTGAGAGTTGTCATCTAAAATACCTGGAGGACACCAGGTTGGAGAACACTGATGCAAAGAATCTGCAACATGCAACAACTGCTATCTATTAACTCCCCTCAATGCATGGTCCTATTAACTGGAGCATTTTCCTTTGGTCTCAGATTCTTTGCTGACCACCCTAGCTTTAGGACTTTAGGCTTTCCTGAACTACCTTGGAATCCATGCAGGAGGAGGGGCAGCCCATGCTACAAGTAGTGCAGGCCGTCACCCCTGTCTACACGTAAGACACGATGGGCTGCAGGAAGGACTCGTCGCATCTGCCATTTTTTTTTAAAGGGCCATGTGCGCAGGAGTGCACCAATGATAAAGGTAAGTATTTTTTAAAGGGTTCCTCACTTCCCCTGGCTCCGATGTCCCCCCACTCTGGCTCCGATGTCCCCCCCTCTCCCCATGGCTCCATTTCCCCCTATCTCCTCCTGGCTCCATTTCCCCTCTGCCCACAATCTCGGTTTCCCCCCCCGCCCATGATCTCTGATTACCCCCATCCCCCTTGCCCCATTTCCCCCCATCCCCCCCTGGCTCAATTTCCCCCATCTCCTCCTGTCTCCATTTCCCCCCATCCCCCCAGGTTCCGATTCCCCCCAACCCCCTGGCTCCGATTTCCCCCATCTCCCTACTGTGCCCTGATGGCCACAGTGCTCCTGTGGAGCACTGTGTGCCATCCGCCACTTTTCCCGGCAACTCGCAAGTAAATGCAGTAGCCAGAAAAAGCGGCGGACCAATCTACACGCCTACAGTCTCAGGCTCATCCTGAGACTGTGGGAAATACTGGGCCACAAGCGGTGCCGGTTACCCCAGGGCCAGGGAAGTTTGACCCCTGCCTGAGCCTGGGATCCCCTCTGCGTCATCTGGATGCACAGAGACAAGCTCGGGCCTCGCACCGGGCTAACCCCTCATCTAGCAAAGGCCTTAGAGTAGTTGTTTTCCACTCCAAGGCCTCCTCACCAGCACTTGATTGCCCCAAGGGAATTCTGTTTGCTTCATCCAGATACAGTAGTATCTGGATGATACTACTGTAAGATACAGTAGTAATCAAATGTAATCCTAAAAATGCTTCAAGTTGCTCACTACCAGCGTTTGCTTTCTCCTCCCCACTTAACCAACATTGCATCTGCCTGTAACTGTTAATTGCTCTTATTCATCTATTTACTTGTTTCATTTTTTTTCTAGGTCGCCTTGTATGATAGTGACCTGGTTCATATGATCACAGGGTGGCTAATAAGCCACAGTGCCTTTTTAACCCCCCATGAGTGCCTGTCACATGCTGGGTGTGTGTCACTTAATCACATTCAGCAGTGCAGCTTATCATGTCATGTGAATCCAGCCAGGGTGGCTTGTTGATGTGGATAACAAGCCACCCAAGAACCAGCAACAGCCCACGGGTTCTAGGGCACTTTTTACCAATGGCAACAAGTAACCTCTGTGAAGCAGGACACATGGCTATTCTGTGACAATAAAATAATTCAATTAACCAGGTAACAACTGGGAACTCCATCAGACAAGCATTTTATTGCATGCTTGTTACTGGGCACTCATGGATTTTCATGGGTCCCTCTCACAATGTTGCCTGCCTCCCATGTTCCTGCTACCCCTTGTAGCCTTCTTCACATGACAAAAAAACAACAACACCCCAGTAAGTCAGACTTATTTTTAAAGACAGAAGTTGCCAGTATCTCCTGCTGTGTGCAGGAGCAGCAGCAGGATCAAAACGGTCCACTGAATGGGCCACGTGCAAGTTGTTTACTAACTCTTTCAAAAAAGGAAGTAATAAAGGACAAACGTGCAGGCAGAGAAGTGGTGTCAAGCAAACATGATTTTCGCTAGGACTTAGGGTACCTGTCACAAAAAATAAGAGAAACCAGCAACTTAGTTGTTAAAACACCTATTAAAATACAATAATCAAATATATTTGAAAAGCAACAATCTAAAAGTCAGCCACAATTTTTAATAAAACAGCTCAGCCAAAAAAAAACATAAACAGATTGGTCTTCAATGTCCTTTTAAACTCCTCAGTGAAAAGTGCAGCCATGCATCCCTAGGGGGGGAATTCCATAAGGTTCAGAGCACCATGAAAAATGCCCAATGGTGGGTGCTGAAATGAGGGACATTACCGAAGGAGGGGAGGTGAAGCAGAACCCAGCCATATAGAAGAAGTTCCACAGCCCTTCCCTCCAGGCTAAGGAACAAGTGTCTGCTGGGTGCAAGGAAGGCACAAGATTTTCATATTTGTTCCTTTCCCACAAGTAGTGGGGAGTTCAATTCAGGGTATCCAGGGTTGGTTTCCATTGGAAGAGAAATTGTTAATGATGTTCATTTACAAATGAACATACTTGTGGTTTGTATCGGTATTGAAGTGCACTGATAACTTTTGGGGCACATTTAATATTCCATATGCCAATTTTCTAGTGTTATTTACTGCTTTTTACTCTGCATTATCCAAACACTGCAACAGTTGTCCATGTGGACACTATAAGGTGTAAATGTGCAAGAGTGATGTAGTGTCACCATGATGAGATAATTGATATAGCACGAGGTGTAGATCCACCCCAAGTATTAAAGGAGTGCATAGCCAGAGAACAGTTGCTTCTGTTCACACACACACACACACACACACACACACACACACACACACACAGAGTTGCACACCTGGTGCTTCACCGATGAACAATTCCCTTCTCTTGAGGGGATGACAAAATAAAGGTATGTCCTTCTTTTGTCCTATCAGTCACCTGTTGTGTGAGGGGGAAGGAAGTGCAGGATACAGATTGTAGCTCCAGATGCAATCTCCCTTCTCTCCCTCTATGAGTTCCAGCAATGCTGGTTCCAGGTTTTTGAGGTCCCTTGGGCAAGGCACCCATTCCTCACTGAATCTACTTTTGCACTGCCATTGTCACTAGCTGTTGGGGCTTCTTGCCCTGTTTCTCATCATTGCTACCACTTGATGGCTTCGCAGGCTGACAGCCAATGCTGCTGCTCCTCCTCTCCACCACTGCCACTGACTGCCAAGAGAGGGATGAACAAGCAGTTTGCAGTGATGGAGAGGAAGAGCAAGTCCAAGGGCTCTTGTCTCTGCTAGGAAGTAGGCCCTCAGCAGGTTCCAGCCATGCCTTTCTTGGATGCCCTAAATTTCAGGCACATTCAATCTGTTTGACTGTCAAAAGAGAATCAGCTTTGTTCAGATCTATCAATTACCTGACTTCACAATGCCAACAAGAGGTAGGAATCATTCTACTTCATGTGAAGGAACGGCACTGTACAATATCTGGAACACCAAAACACAGGCAGATTTTGACACCAGTTTGGTATCATTTTTTATATGATTATAATATTCTAAGTCAGTTTCCAAATAATCAGACACATTGGGAGATTAATCACAAATAAGATGGAGGATACATTTAGATCCAGGGCCTACAGTACAATAAAAATCTAATTGTTCAGGAATTGTACAAAAAACAAAGCAATGTGGCTACAGTTTCATCTTATGCAGACTCTGGACTTCATCTCAAACAGGTGCTTGGGGGATATCCTGTACATTGACAGCTGAGAGCTCCCCTGACAATTTCGGAAACATCACCATGAAGTTCTTATCTGTGTTTCTCATTCGGGGGAAAGATTCTTTTTAAAATGTTGTGGTTACTATGGAAGAGTGCCACAATCTTTTGTCGTACTGTGTGCTGCAATGTAGCCATTTGTCAGAATGTCACACGCACTGCAGGATCTCATTGAGGTGTCATGCCCTCAAACCCATTCCTCCTGCCAACAGAGAGACACAATAAAACATGGCTAAGCACTGTGAAAGAAATAAATCGCTTTGTTTGTCAAGATCGTTGGGAGATGTAGCTTCACTCTGAGCAGCACTCCCCCCATGTTATCTAAACACAGTTCATCACATGCACAGATAGGGAATGTGCAACACATAGATTGTGCAATCATTATTTACAGAGCTTCCAGAACCATTTCTACTGCCAATGAATGAACCCCAAGAGATATGGTTTTTGCCCCTTGTTTCCCCCCCACACACACTATTTTTAAAATTTACATTAGGATGTTGGTTTTAAATACCAAATACTAGGGGATTTCTTACCTGTTGCTGTTTTTGTTTGTTTTTAATGGAATTGTATTATATTTTGAAATAAAATTAAGGCAACAAAAAAGAAGGACATGCAACAATGTAGCAATACAATCCTACACAATGCAATCCTATACAACCACCAAGAGAGCTTTGGATATGGGGTGGTATATAAATGTAATAATAATAATAATAATAATAATAATAATAATAATAATAATAATATACAAATTACAATGCAGCTCAGGGTATATATAAAAAGCCATTGTTGTTGTTTATTTGTTCAGTCGTTTCCGACTCTTCGTGTCTTCATGGACCAGCCCATGCCAGAGCTTTCTATCGGCTGTTGCCACCCCTAGCTCCCCCAAGGTCAAATCTCTGAAGTCTCTAAAATATGTGGGTGGGTGGGTAAGTCTTCACCAGGTGCCCAAATGATAAGTAACAGGGAAGCCTTGTTACTTGGAAATAAGTTCCATTGAGTTCAATGGGGATTCTCCCAAGGTAGTGGATATAGGATTGCAGCTGAAGAGTAGAATCCTACACATGTCTATTTAGAAGTATGCCCCGCTGAGTTTAATTGGACCTACTCCCAGGGAAGTTTGCAAAAGGTTACAGCCTAAATGAATAAAAAAACACCTCACTAGTTACAATCCAACATAATTGTAACATTTTAAAAACTTGTATTTTATATTATCTAATAATTTTTATGGTTTGTATGTTACACACTTAGGATAGCTTTCCCAAACATGGCGCTCTTCAGATGTTTTGATCTACAACTCCCACCATGTCTGATACATTGGTCATGCTCATTAGGGCTGTTGGGAGTTGTTGTCCAAAGCATCTAGAGAGCCCCCTGTTGGGGGAAGCTGATTTAGCATGTGTCAATGTGTAAAGCATGCCAATAAAAGTCATAAAATCAAAAGTCTGTTTTTATAAATTTTTGCTCTTTTATTGTTGTGTAATTCTTTTTAACTGTATGTAATTTTATCATGTAATTGCCCTTAAAGGTGGCCAAAAATATTTAAAAATAAATAAATAACAGCCACAAATATTGAAATGCAACAGGGTGTTACTGCTATCGGGATCAAGCTGCCAATGTTGGTTTTGCATGGTGTTTGGATCCCCCTCTCTTCTGTCCCACCCTTCTGCTGGTCAGTAATTTTGGACTTGCAATCTTAGAATGAGGATAGTGGAATGTCAACACGTGAGTCTCCCACAAATTAATTTTCCTAGGATCTAAAGAGTGAGATCTTCCATATGTTTAATCAGATATAACTGGTATGTCTGAATGTGTGTGTGTTTCATGAGACGTTTTGAGAATGATTGATGAATGTATTCATAGTATCAAAAATATAAACCAGACTGCAATATCTTTCATTGGATTAACTTGTTGCTGAATTAAAAACAAAAAAACATACTTTCATATTTACTATTGCCTTTTCCACAGTCTAAAACAAAAGATAACCAGAGTATAGATAAAGAAAGAAATATGGATTATACAAGATTGTGGTTGTAATAAGTATACTATCTCTGGAATATACCACGGATAACACTATAGTTCTCAACATAGTCCTCACCACCTCCCCAGCCTCACATCTTTGTGTGAGTAAGTTGTACAAGCCTCAAGTGGAGGTCCCATCCCTATTCCTTGTAGCTTTGTGCCCTTGATGGAGCAGCTCTGATGAAGCCTCCTGTGTTAAAAATGCCACAAATTGGACACTGATTTGCATACAATTTGCATATATTAACTTATACATATAAATACCTATTTAGAAATATTCAAATTTAAATAGGAAGACAGCACATTTCACCACGATGTAGAAGACGTGGTAACCTGGGTGCCTTGCTCAGTTTGCTGTCCAGGGAATGTCTTCATTATGAAGGGTCAGTGCCGCCTCTCTCTAAAACTCCACACTTCCCCTCTCCCTGGGTGCTGTCAAGTAATCCCAATGCCAATGAGGGAGTGTTGGATTAATCGGTGGCCATCTGGGTACCAGAGCCACCCCTGCCCTCTTCCTGGTGAAAGGTGACCAATTGCTGGCCACCTTCCATTAGGCACTGACTCTGGATTGACCCCAGATTAGCCCCGGAGTGACGTCATATAGAAGAAGTACCATGTTGATGTAACTCCTTTTGAAAACGTTTATTTATTTATTTATTACATTTATATACCGCCCAATAGCCGAAGCTCTATGGGCAGTTTACAAAAGTTAAAAACACTAAACATTAAAAAGGTATACAAAATTTTAAACCATCAAAAATGTAAGAACAACAGTATGAAAACAACAACATCCATTTAAAAATAACAGTTCTGGGGTCCGTTAAAAGACAAACTTAGCGTTGTTAAATGCTGTTAAATGCCTGGGAGAAGAGAAAAGTCTTGACCTGGTGCTGAAAAGATAACAATGTTGGCACCAGTTGAGCCTCATCGGGGAGATCATTCCACAGTCAGGGGGCCACCATTGAAAAAGCCCTCTCCCTTGTTGCCATCCTCCGAGCTTCCTTCAGAGTAGTTCTACAGTGGCTGCAAAGCTGCACTTGTGTCACAATTCTACAGCCACTGTGGGGCTTTCCCCACATATAGACAGCCCTCAGGTGCTGTTGATGGGCCACTTCAAAGCCCAGCTTGTTCTTCTGATGGTTCTTTATCTTTAAACTGGACAGCCCTTCAAATACTGGACACCTTCAAAATAGAAGGCAATCCTTTTGCAGCCCTTCAAATAGAGGACTGTCCTCTGTTAAAGAGGACACATGGCCACTCTCTGCTAGCTGGACTTTGTTCCTGGTCCTCTCATGGGGAGCTGGGTGCAAAGATGTTTGCTCAGCACCACAATGTGAGGTTGGGATTCGTACAGCTCTTCTGCCTAAACTATGCACATTAAATTCCAATTGCCTTCATAATATTGAGGTTCCTAAGGGAAACATCGACCCTAAGATTTAGCAGAGGCATTTCTGCTGTTATAAGCCAAGTCATTTTTATTCTCTGAGTACCTTCTCAATATGTTCCTCATGCAGGTGAGTCTATGAGAAATAGCTTAGTGAAATGTAGAAACATCTTACATGCTGAAAACAAATTCTTCACTGTGGGTGCTTACAGAACTCAGTACCCATCTGGTGAGAAATTGGTGAAATAAACAAGGCACTATTCCTGAGGCAATGTATCTCTGTAAAAAACTGACATGGTATCTTAGTTAGAATAAGCTCATGGTGGTTTCAGCCAGATGTTCTTTTTTAATGTTGTTTAATTAGCAATATTATTTATAGTTTTAATTGATACCATCTCTATACAGTTGTTATGGTACTTTATTGATTTTACACTTCCTTGGTTACACATTGTGCCTGAGGAGCTATTTTAATGTCCACTGCTTTTAAGACATTGACCGTTTTCCTGGTGAAACAAATAAACGTATAAATACCCTTACCCTGCCACAACAATAACTTGTAGTAGCAAGTAGCAAGCAGGCTTCCACATAAAGGATTCCAGCCATTGCAGTTCATTGATTTAGCAGTGTGCACTGCATTTCAATGTTGTACACAGCTCCTGTTATTTTCTTTTATTTTCTTTAGGAGTTCCTTTTCTTCATTGAGGGAGAAAATAGTCCAAGAACTGACACCACATTTCTCTTTCCTTTAGATATTTAGAATTAGAAATTTGCTACTATTGAGGCTGCGGTTACTGATCTTAGACAAATGCTGCAAATCGAACCTCAATCTTCCCAGAGCAGAAAGATTTGCCACAAGAGGCCTAAAATAGGAACTCTCAAGTCCTCTTACTAAGCTATTGTGCTTCAGCTCAACAGGCACCCTGAAGGCTTTTTAACTACAGATTCTTTTCAATCATCTTCCTCCTCCCCAACCCCCTCGTCTCAAATGAGGCCACTTTTGACAAATAAAGGTCGCCATTCCTTCACAGAGGCCTTTGTCAGAAATTAGATTTTAAAAACTTGCAATGCATAACAAATGAAATATAATTATTCAAAGTCTCTCATCTGGGGATATTGATCAAACAGAATAGTTGTTTATTAGAATAAGAAAACATTTTCTAAACACACACACACACACACACACAGAGAAAATAAATAAGGTTAGCTGGGAATTCCTCATCTTCCCTCCCCCACTCCCCCCACACCCTCAATGTGAACAGGTGGAGATAACAGTCAGATGATATGGGCAATCTCTCTCTCTCTCTCTCTCTCTCTCTCTCTCTCTCTCTCTCTCTGTGTGTGTGTGTGTGTGTATGTCAGTCCAATGGTAAATATTTCTACTAGACAGAGGGTTGGATCCAGATTTATGCTGGATCAAATGTGCTGAGGGAAGTGGACTTCTCCACTCCACCCTTCTCACAGCAGCCCCAGAGAGTCAGGAAACCCATCCAAATGGGGTGAACTGTGGTGTGTGTTGGGGGGAGGGGGATCCCCCAAAATCGGGTGAAAAGACCTTCTGGGAGTGGTGCTCTGGTTCTTGTGAAAGTCACTTTCCTCTTGCAGAAGGCAGATCTTACATCCAACCCATAACTTTTTCCTGTGTAAATATAGATAAATGTTACACCAATTGCCATTCATTCAGATTGCTGTAGTGGGGAGGGGGAATCCCCCAAGAGTGTAATTGTGGATGCCTAACCAAAAAGAACATCCTGAACAGACTGTCTCCATCGTGGTTTAAATATTCCCCACCACCACTTTTTTATCATCATACAATCTAGTCTTTTGTTGTGTGATAGGGATTATTTTTAAAGATATAAGTAGAGCACACAGGAAGAAATCATAGGCTTGGAATGGCAGTACTAGTTCTAAAACAACAACTGGCACACAAAGCAAGACCCCATTCATGGTGGAGTTTGTCAGAGGATTTTGTGCCTTTTTGGTTGCTACTTTCTGATACCAACGGTTATTTGTTCAGGAATCACAGTTTCTTCTGCTGTTAGCTCTACTGTTCAAACTTTATTGGGAAATCACTGATCAATTTGATTACCAAAACTACCAGTGAACATTTAAATCCAGCTGTGAGTATAATTTATTGGGTTGTTCTTATATAAAGAGCTATTTAGAGTTTTGCTGTGACCACAAGCTTCAGTGGGACCTGGATAATACCCTGTTTATTTAATTTCACTATTGTTTAATTAGTTTTGCAAATATATAAGCTTCATTTGATCTCTTGTCCTTGAAATTTGCACTATGGCCATATCAGCTTTCCAGGGTGAGAGGAAACATTTAATCAGTTCTTTCCAGTTTGTACAGAAATAAAGTAGTACTGAAATTTCCAATGCAAAACAATGCCCAAGGTGGTTTTCAATTAACAAAATAAAACTACAAGAATGTAACATAGAATCAGATCTGGTTCCTGCCAAGCTGAAGGCAAAATATTGGGCATTGACATTCTGCAGATCTCAGACTCCTAGTTCAGCCTTCTCCAACATGGTGGCTGCAATTTTGATCAGTCCCAGCTAGCATGGCCAATAGTAAGGGATTATATGGAAGTTGTAGTCCAAAACATCTGGAAGACACCATGTTGGGGAAGGTTGTCCTAATTGCTCTGCCCCAGCAAGCAAGGCTGACCTGAAAGCTTTGATCTACTCTGACCTATTAGGGAAGAAAGATTCCTTGGGTGTTCTCCCTTCGTTTCCCCCCTCTTGCTAAAACTGGGCGAGTGGTGTCCCACAGGTTGAATCCTTGCCTGATATTGCTTGTCACTAGTTCAAAACCCAGTGTAGTCTTGAGTTCCATTGCTTAGGTCTGGCAGGTAGGCCTGGGGAAATAATCTGTCTCATACTCTGGCAAAAGAAAAAAAAAAGTACCACATACAAACAATGGTTCAGTTTTGTGGATAAAAACTAGTAGGGATTTCTTACTCTATCTGAATCTTTGTTACAGAAAACATAACAGCGCAGCAGTAAGTTCACAGAGCTGACGGTATTTTCTATAGGCCTTGATGATTTCTTTTTTTAAAAAAATATTATATATAATTTAAAGCATGCTGTGCTGAAACCATAGAGTAAATGCAAAGGGATTACAATGTAAAGGAAATCTCTTTTCCCTTAAATAGAAAAAGTGAAGTCTAGTTAGTGGTTGAATAGGGGAGAAGCCATCTTTTGTTATCCACTACCTGTAGAATTCAGAGGAGAAATAAAATCATATCCATATTTTATTCATAGATATTTTATTAAGAGATGTGTGTATGCTCTAACAAGATAAATTAATGATAGATAGATAGATAGATAGATAGATAGATACCCTAATGCAGAGCTTTTGGAGACCATCAACATATACGTTCATAAAGATCTTCTTTGCTCAGTAGCTGTCAATGTTGCAAAGAAAGGGGGGGAAATGCATGTATCTCCTGGGTGCTCATGTAGAACCATCAGCTGGTGAATGAGCCTTGCATTTAAGCAGTAGCCTGACAGCCATAAGAGGACTTGTTTGCAAGCAAGTGAGTAGGCTGATAGAAAATGGTAGGAGTGCTAGCATAAAAACACAAGCATACTGAGCAGAACATACTTAACATTATACTTAGCAAGAGGAAGGAAACTCCCTCCTCTGTCACCAGCATAGAAATGCATCTTTCTGTCCAGCCTTGTGCAGCCCACAGCAGGCTCATAATTTGAGTGGGTTTGTTCCCAAGGCTGTGGTACATACAGTTTTCCCATCCAGTGCAGCATACTTTGAAGTAGGGATGTGCTCCGCTTCTAATCGGACCGGAGAAGCAGTAGCGGAGCGGGGGGCTTCGCCTGCCCTTAAGGCGGAGGCGAAGAGGATTGGGGGGCCGGCGGAGCGTGGCGAAGAGGATCGAGGTGAAGGCGGATCCTTCGCCTCGATCCGGAGCTCCGCCGGAAAGGTAAGTGGGGTTTACCGGGCCCTGCCGCTGTCGCTGTCGTCCATGCGGCGACGGCAGCAGGGCCCGGTAACGCCCCCGCCCTCCTCTCCCTTACCTGCCTCCGTCCGCGGTCTGTCAGCATCTCCAATTAAGCCCATGGTTCCAGCAGGAAGTCTGGGCCGCACTTGCGGCCCAGACTTCCTGGTGGAACCGCAGGCTCAATTGAAGACGGCGACGGACCGCGGACGGAAGCAGGTAAGGCCCCCTCCCCCTGGGTCCCTTACCGGGCTCTGCCGCCGTCGCCGCATGGGCGGCGATGGCGGCAGGGCCCGGTAACCCCCCCTCCCTCCTCTCCCTTACCTGCCTCCGTCCGCGGTCCGTCAGCATCTCCAATTGAGCCCGTGGTTCCAGCAGGAAGTCTGGGCCGCACTTGCGGCCCAGACTTCCTGGTGGAACCACGGGCTCAATTGAAGACGGCGACGGACCACGGACGGAGGCAGGTAAGGCCCCCCTCCTCCTTACCGGGCTCTGCCGCCGTCGCCGCATGGGCGGCGATGGCGGCAGGGCCCGGTAGCCCCCCCTATGGGGGGGGACCGGAGCTCCGATCCAGATCCGGAGCTCCGAGCGGAGTGGAGTGGGCACAGGCGGAGTGGGGGCGGGGCGGAGCGGGCTGATCCGAAAATGGCGGATCTTAAAGTGAAGCGGAGTGGGGGGTCCGTGCACACCCCTACTTTGAACTGGTAATTCCTATCCACAAGGAAGGATGGATTTTACAGGGTACAAAGATGTTTTTCTGTTTATGGACACCCTTGCTGCTTTGGATTGTATATATACACCTACACTGTATCCTTATTTTACACAAGTGCGCTGGAACAAAATTCCATATACAAGAAGGCAAAAAGTGCTCATTAAAAAGCTTATTCCACATCATATCCATTTGGAGAGATTGCTAGCCACTATTCTTCCATTTGGCATTATTAAATGATATTACATTGCAGGAAGCTTCCTGGAGTTGCACCCTGAAAGGGCCAGTTCACCGAACTCTTGGGCCACAGCTAGACCTAAGGTTTATCCTGGGATCATCCAGGGTTCGCCCCTGCCTGAGCACTGGATCCCCTGTGTGTCACCTAGGTGAACAGGTTTGACCCCTGGGCGATTCAGGGATAAACCTTAGGTCTAGCTATGGCCTTGGTGAGGCTGATGATGGTGATGATGATCCTTAAGTGGTTTACATATACCAATACTAAAATCACAGCTTAAAGTACACTATTAAAATCTTGCATAGTTAGGAGAGAGGCATTCCTACATCCTACACTGCATGTACAAGGTAACATATAAGGCAGTCAATATGCATGTAAAATTGTACACTTGACTTAGTCACAAACAGAATTAAGCCTTTTGAGCTCCAGTGATTCAGTAAATAATCCTTGCTGCATTAGGTTTTGATACTATTGCTGCAATGCTTTTGCTTACGTGAAGTAGCAGTCTGCTCTGTGAATCATTGTGTTAAAACAATGACAAATAAAGGCAGATGGATGGAGCACACATCAGTTACGTCTTCATAGTCTTTCTCATCTTCCAAAAAGATTATTATTATTATTATTATTATTATTATTATTATTATTATTATTATTATTTGCATCTTCCCTGAAGATAGATTAATCTCTATCCCACTGGTAAAAGCCAAATAGCTGTAACAAAGCTCAGTCTCCAAATGTCAAACATAACAGAAAGGTAGGCAAGTTCAAGAAGAGAGAGAGAGAGAGAGAGAGAGAGAGAGAGAGAGAGCATGCCATGCTGCCTCTCAGATGAGTTATGCACACTCTGCTCTGATTCCTTGGCTCATTGACCCAACCTAGGTGACCACCACAGCATTAGTCTTTCCTCTGGTGTTTTCTTCCACAGTGACAATGTGTCAAGGATTACAGAGTATCGGTGCTGGCTGCCAGCCCGAGAAATATGGCTTGAATGCTGAGTTGCTTCGAGGCTGGTGAGGGAATGGGAGAGACAATGCTAAAACCCCTGCTTGGTAGACAAAATGGAACAAAGAATCATTCATTTACTGGTCCTGGAAGCCCTTTGCTTGGGATAAACCCATTATGTGCACAACAAGCAGAAAGAACACAAGCAGATAAGCCATAGTCTAAAGTGACCCCAGAAGAATTTTCCTTGTTATTGACAAGAATGGCTCTAACTGGCCTGAAGTTAAAATGATGTGTGCAGTGCCAAAGACAGCAGTCAAGCAAGGATAAGCTTGTAAATTAAATGTATGCCCATTTATACCATCTGCCACCAAAGTGTCAATAAAAAAAAATACAACACTGGCACAGCTGAAACGCCATGGATAGAAATGGTGTGTCAGAAATCAAGATGTGTCATATTGCAAAGTAGATTATGAGTGTCTAACAGCACTGACCTGGAGTCACATGAGTCACACACACACTGGATTTTATTTATTTATTTATTTATTTTATTACATTTATATACTGTCCCACAGCCGAAGCTCTCTGGGCAGTTTACAACAATTAAAAATGGTAAACATTAAAAGTATACAAAATTAAAAAACCATCAAAAACGTAAAAAAACAGTATAAAAACAACAGTATCCATTTAAAAACAGCAATTCTGGGGTCCATTAAAAACAAACTTAACGTTGTTAAATGCTGTTAAAATGCCTGGGAGAAGAGAAAAGACCTGACCTGGCACCTGAAAGATAACAGTATTGGCGCCAGGCGAGCCTCATCGGGGAGATCATTCCACAGTCAGGGGGCCACCACTGAAAAGGCCCTCTCCCTTGTTGCCATCTTCATAGCTTCCCTCGGAGTAGGCACTCAGAGGAGGACCTTAGATGTTGAGCGCAGTGTACGGGTAGGTTCATGTCAGGAGAGGCGTTCCATCAGTCCCAAGCCATGTTGGGCTTTATAGGTTAAAACCAGCACCTTGAATTGGGCTCGGAAACATATAGGCATGGATTCCCAACTTGTGATTCCCAAAACTGAGGTACATCTATTGCATCTATTAAACCCATTATAGCCTTAGCAGGATTTGGACCAGCAGGTCAAAGCCAGGAACAAGACACAAAAGATGGACAAATGCAAGTGGAGGGAACAGGTCATAATCTATATACATGTCAGCTTTCACATCTGATGATAATGTCAAGGAAGGGTGAGCAAGCAAGCACCAACTTTCTGCATGGCATCAACACTGGCCAGTTTAGGGCAGCTGCTAAAGCAGGACCCACTGATGCTGATGCCTGCCCTGTGCCCCCTATGCTGAGTGGCTGGTTCTCCAAGCTGCCATTTTAAATGTCCTACAGTGTCCCTGACATAGCATCACTTTGGGGCATTGTGGGATCAGTGATGTAGTAGAGCCAGAGCTTGCAGGGGGTGCAGTGCTAGCACTGGTTGATTAGAAGGGATGACCCTAGGGATGCTGAAGAAATCTGCAATGGGTTCAAGTGCGTCTGGATTTCTTGCACTCCAGTAAGTGAATTCCATGTCAGATCAGTATTTGTGGATCAAGCGGATATGGCAGGCAAGTGATCCCCTCCCCAATTTCCCATTTCCAAAATTTAGTGGGGGGCAGTATCCTGCTTACCAGTAGTAACATAGTGAGCATTGTGGTGGTGGTGGGGTGTTAAAAAAGAACTCTCCCATGTTGGTGCACTTCCTATATCCATAAAAGAACTTAAGAACATGAGAACATAAGAAGTGCCATACAAGATCAGACCAAGGGTCCATCTAGTCCAGCACTTCATTCACACAGTGGCCAACCAGCTATCAGCCAGGGATGAACAAGCAGGACAGGGTGCAACAGCACTCTTCCACCCATGTTCCCCAGCAACTGGTGCACACAGGCTTATTGCCTCAAATACTAGCATTCCCCTATGTTTGCTGGCTGAGAGATTCCCTGAGCATCTTTCAAAGATGAAGGTAAAGTACTCTTTCCTTGAAAGATGGACAGAAAGGTGTCTGGATTGGCCAAGCTATGTATAAACACTAGGCATGTGCTCCGCTCCGATTAGAACCGGAGAATCAGAAGCGAATTGGCATGCTCCGCCTTGCCCAGAGGCAGAGTAGAAGCAGACCGTGGACCCCTAGAAGTAAGGCGAAGAGAAGCGCCCATTTTCAGAGCGATCCTCTTTCCGTGGACCGATCCGATCGCCATTTTGAAACATTTTGCCCATGGGATTGCATTGCGGAAAAGAAAAGGGGATAACTGTGTTGTTTTTGAAGCTATCTTTCTGAAACTTCTTGTGCTTAGAGAGTCATGGCTGGGGGTCATTTTGAGCCTACTCTCAGCTCTCTGCGTGGTGCGGTTCGCTTGCTAGAATTTTTTTTAAAGTAGGGTAAAGGCGGGAAAAAGATTACCTTTTCGTTTGCTGAGGGGCAGAGTCAACTCCCGGTCATGATCACATGATCCCAAAGTTGGAGGAGGGGATAGGAAAAATGGGTAACTTGGGATTCTGGGAACTTCTCTTTCTTAGTCTGAACGGACTTTTCCCAGTGTTTTTTAAAATAGTAGCCCCACCAAATGCACAAACACAACCTGAAATCATATACTAAGCCAATAATAAGAGATAGAAAAAACACAGCACTGCTAGCCACCCTAACTTTGGGGAACAATTGAATAGATGTGGTGCAAGGGGATGAGCTCCCCTAGGGCATGTGGACGTGCCCTCACTCTCCTGTACTTGGAAGGCCATCAGAGCCCTCCAAAGAGTAACCCAGTGAAGCAATGCCTGTCATGAGTTGAAGTGAGCCTTTGCTTCTTAAAGACTTGTACCTAGACAGGACCAGTCAAATTGGCAGATGCTTCCCCCTTTGGGCACGTCCACACACACCCCTCTTACTGGTAAAAGACAGATATAGCCATTTTAAAAAAGTTCTTCTTGTTGTTTATTCAGCAACACTGCTGCTTTTAATTCCACCCCTCCTTTGTTTGTTTATTTATTTATTTATTTATTCCATTTTATATGCATTACTGGCTTATCCTTCCTTGGCTCACTTCCTTATGCCCCCAGAAATGTCTGCTGCCTGCCTGCCTTCCCTCCCTCCTCCCCTGCCCGCCTCGCAGGGATGGTTTTTGTCTGGCTTTGACTCAGGGGAGAAGTCCTTCCTGCGCTCAATTAGACTTTTGGAAGTTCCAAATCCATTTTTCAAGTGTGGAAGAAGATTCATATTTAGGTTGATCTCTACTCCCCAATTCATGGCATCTTGGGATTTCTTTGAAATGGCCCCATTGAGCTGTCTGCAGGTTTAAGCTCCGCCAAAACTCAGGGGATGATGGGATTGCCTTGTACCTTGGCATGATTGTGGGTCTAGATGGCATCTGTGAGTGTGCCCACTTCCTTTTTTTTATCTGTCCAAATGTCAGAGAACAGTCCACGTCTGCAAATGGGGTGCCCGATTTTCATAAATTCCCCAAAAATCAGGGGATGATGGGACTGCCTTGAGTCTTGGCGTGCATGTGTATCCCTGGATAAGCTAACATGGTGGTGAGTTTGAGGTTTTTAACGTGCAAATTGACGGAGCTATCGAAAGGGGTGTGAATGGGGTGCCCGATTTTCATAAATTCCCCAAAAATCAGGGGATTATGGGACTGCCTTGAGTCTTGGCGTGCATGTGTATCCCTGGATAAGCTATCATGGTGGTGAGTTTGAGGTTTCTAATGTGCAAATTGACGGAGCTATCGAAAGGGGTATGAATGGGGTGCCCGATTTTCATAAATTCCCCAAAAATCAGGAGATGATGGGATTGCCTTGAGTCTTGGCATGCGTGTGTATACATCAATGAGGTGTCACGGTGCCAAACTTGAGGTTTCTAACTTTAACAGAAAGTTAGTCAGTATACATGTACAAGTGGACTTATGGATGGATAGAGGGATGGATTGGTGTGTGGTGTGTGTTTGCAGGAATGTGGAGTGTGTGGAATAATGAGGCAGACACATAACTGGATCTAAAAAGGGCCACATTAATTGATAGATCTGCAGAAGAGGTGAGCCTAAGCAGGCATCTTCATCACTAATATAGTCTTATGCGGGTGAGGCATTCACAGCCTGAGAGTGGTACCAGTGCTTTGCCACCTCCCAGGCTCCCCCCTTTTGGGGTAGCCTTCCAGTGTCAGCCCCCTCATGCTGCAAGACTCTGAGTGAGTGAGGTCGGTTGGCCTCAAAGGTAACCCTTATCTCTCCCGCTGCGTTGCAAGACTTGCAGCTGGGGAGCCTCAGGCATTATCCATCACCACAACAGTGCCTCTGAATGCTCACCGACCCTATCCCACTGGAGATGCCCACATTTACCTGCCTACCTTCAAATGTGACCAAATTATATGTACGCCAATCAACCTATTTAATACTCCTCACCTGTCTTGCAGTGTGAAGAAGGTGAACAAACTCACAGCCAATGGTAGACTATGAGAAAAAACTTCCTACTTGGCCCCCGAAAGGACAACCAGCAAGCCCACACTGCCTATAGGGAGGGAGGGAGCTGTTCTTTGAGGGGGGGAGGGGGAGAGCCAATACATAGACTCAATTTCCCCTTCCTGGTGGTGCCTTGTGTAGGCCGCCGATGGTGTGTCTCCATGCTGCTCCTTCCTACTTATTGCCTTTACATGCCCAAACTATGCCAGGTGTGTGAGATGGTGGAACCAGAGTTGGGTCTTATTACTGACAGAATTCCCTGAGCAGAGTTCTACTCAGGACAGTCTGGGCAGTGGGGAGGGGGCAGATGATTTTCACTGGGTCCCCTTTCCCCAGCAGCCCCCAGAAATACTTCCCATGCTCTTTCAGAGAGTCCTCCAAAGTTTGGGAGAAGATCTGGTGGAGGGCATATAGGGGAGATAAAATAATAATAATAATAATAATAATAATAATAATAATAATAATAATAATAATAATAATATGAATCTCCCCTATAATGCCAGTGGAAATACTCCACTGGATCAAAAGAGTTTATCAGACAAGAAAGCACTGTAGAATTGTAGAAAGCATGATCTGGCTCTAAGCTATGCGTGCACACTAGGGGTGTGCACGCCCCCCCCGATCTGCTTCTCTTCCAGATCTGCAATTTGTGGATTGGACCACTTTGCTCTGCCCCGCTCCACCTATAGTCCGCTCCGCTCCGCTGCGGAGCTCCGGATCCGGATCGGAGCTCCGCTTTCCCCCCCATAGGCTTACATTGAAATCCAAAAAAAATACCACTTTTTTTTGTTAAAGTTAGAAACCTCAAGTTTGGCACCATGACACCTCATGGACGTATACACACGCATGCCAAGACTCAAGCCAATCCAAGCCTCCCCTGATTTTTGGGGGAATTTATGAAAATCAGACACCCCATTTTCAGACATGGACTGTTCTCCGACATTTTGACAGATAATTTTTTTTGAAGTGGACACCCTCCCAGATGCCATCTAGATCCACAATCATGCCAGGTTTCAAGCAAATCTCATCATCCCCTGATATTTGGCGGGGCTTTAACCTCTAACACACCACCCATAACCCCAATTCACACCCCTTTCGATATCTCCATCAATTTTCAGGTTAAAAACCTCAAACTTGGCACCATGATAGATTATCCATGTATACACATGCCTGCTGAGACTCAAGCCAATCACATCATTCCCTGATTTTTGGGGAATTTATGAAAATCGGACACCCCATTTTCAGACATGGACTGATCTCCAACATTTTGACAGATTAAAAAATTTGAAGCAGGCACCCTCACAGATGCCATCTAGATCCACATTCATGCCAAGTTTCAAGCAAATCTCATCATCCCCTGATTTTTGGCGGGGCTTAAATCTTTTAACTCACCCCAAATCAAGTCCCATGCTAGAACTATGTCAATTTGCACATCAGAAACCTCATGTTCAGTCTCATGACAGCTTATCCATGTGTCCACATGGACGCCAAGTTTCAAGCAAATCCCATCATCCCCTGATTTTTGGGGAATTTATGAAAATCGGACACCCCAGTATCTCAGGGATTTTAAAGCTGCAGACAGGGGCCATTTCAAAAGAAATCCCAACATGCCATGAATTGGGGACTAGATAAACCTATATGAATCTTCTTCCACACTTGAAAAAATGATTTGGAACTAAGTGAGTGCAGGAAGGACTTATCCCCTGAGTCAAAGCAAGTATATTATTTCAGGTTGTGTTTGTGCATTTGGTGGGGCTTCTGTTTTAAAAAACACTGGGAAAAGTCCATTCAGACTAAGAAAGAGAAGTTCCCAGTATCCCAAGTATCCTGTTTTGCCTATCCCCTCCTCTGACTTTGGGATCATGTGATCATGACAGGGAGTTGACTCTGCCCCTCAGCACTTCAAAAAGGTAAATCTCCTGGGTTTTTTACCCGTTTTTTAAAAAATTATAGCAAGCGAACCGCACCACGCAGAGAGCTGAGAGTAGGCTCAAAATGACTCCCAGCCACGACTCTCTAAGCACAAGAAGTTTCAGAAAGATAGCTTAAAAAACAACACAGTTATCCCCTTTTCTTTTCCACAATGCAATCCTATGGGCGAAATTTTTCATAATGGTGATCGGAGCGCTCTGCGGAAAGAGAAGCGCTCCGCCTATGGGCGCTTCTCTTCGCCTTGCTTCTAAGGGTCCGTGGTTCGCTTCTACTCCACCTCTGGGCAAGGTGGAGCAGGCCAATTCGCTTCTGATTCTCAGATTCTAATCGGAGCGGAGCACATTCTTTTTCACTATGACAGCCAAGAAGTGTAAACACTGTCAATCTCAAATCCCCACTATTCCCATTTTACTACTTTAAAAAAAAATACAAACTTGACATAAAACTCATGCTATCGTGAACCCATGTGGGTGGGGTGGGAGAAATGGGTGAATCTGTAGAGCCCAGATGGGAAATAACCTATAGTGTGAAATGTTTTGGTTTTATATATGGACAAAATGGGAGTATAATGAGGTAAAAGTGTAAAAACATAAAAATATTAATAGAGAAAAACTATGAAGGAAGAAGGCATGGAGAAGTGAAGTGTGAAGCCATAAAAATATTAATAAGGTAAGGTTTTCAATATAGTTTTAGGCTTAAATGCTATAGACATGTGGGAACCTCCTTAAACATTTCCGAGTAAAATACAGATTCAAAGAAAGTCTTACAGGTTTAGTATGTAGGGGTGACTTATATTAGTTGGAAGCTTTTGTTCAGATCATAAACTTGTCTGGGGGAAAGATTCCTTTCTTTATTCTTCATCAGCTGATGATGCACTTGATTATTTATCTTGGTTTAAATTGTGGGTGGGAACCTGAGTCATATGACCCCCTTGTGCTAGTTTCATGTGGCCTTTAGCTAAATTCAGTGGAGCTAAAAGAGCTATCCAAGGTTATGAACCTAGTTTTGGGATGGGGTTCAGCACCGTGGATAGCTTATTTAGAGTTCTGGCTGTTTCTGTAGGAAACACAGAGTGGATTCACAGCCCCACAGAAATTGGAGTCAACAGCTTCTACTGATTGAATTTCAAAAGCCTTCTGCAAGTGATCAGTTCAGGCCTTTGGCAAGAGATATATATCCTTCCCCCAATGGAAAAGGGGGGGACGGAGAGAGAGAGATATGTTTGGGGAAAGAGGAAGATAAGAAGGAATGGCAGAAATTAAGAAAAAGGGATTGTCCACATTCCTGCAGAACACCAGCATGCACACCATGACAGATACCTCCTGACAAAAAGAGGCCTTCAACAGAACCTTCTTCCAAATAATAATAGTGCCCCATCCCAACATAAATAACTGTATGTATATTTAGAATTGGTAGAGCTATCAAGTTGTTGGAAACAGAAAACTAGCTCCCAATATCACTATATAAACATTCTGGTCAATAATGTAGAAGGCAGTGGATCATTAAAAAAAAATCCATGATGGTTGTCTCAGGCAGAGGTTTCCAGACTTTTGTTTTTGTTTTTAAATGTTATTTTTTATCTTTCTGAGATGTAGATATATAAAAGGCCCATATAATTACACCAGTTCCATTGGGGAGACACACTACTCCCTGTAGTGGATAATGTGGTCTGGTCCAAGTAGTTACTACTACTACAAGTCCCTATGGATACATCCTGGAACATGTGTTATATGCATGAAGGGGTAACCAGGAAGTGGCACTGCATTGGTTGGGCCTGCTGCCCCACCCCCGTGTCCCCTGGACATACGTTCATTGGCTTGGAGATCTGCAAGTAGGAATCCTGCATATCAGCAGCTACTCATGTGTAGGCTGCAGAGTTGGGACTTCCTTTCAAATGATTAATGGCTAAAGTGCAACATATAAGATTTATATGAACTGTCTATGGGAAGATTGAAAGGAAAGGCTTCGAAGTAGTTGTGAAATGGATGAGATGTAGGGCCCGAGGGTGGGGGGGACCCACGTTGATTTATGGTGGTTTAAGCCACTGAGGGTAGGGCACACTTTGCGTCCTCCATTCATGAGAAGTTTAATCAGATTAATCCTGTTCCTCCAATGTGCCTGCACTTTGTTAAGGTAGAAAGGAAAGGATCAGGGATTGAACATGATTTGTCTACCTCCTTGGTAAAATAGATGTATGTATAAAGAGCTTCGTAAATGAACAAACATTTCTGGAGCTTGATCGTGTGAACCGTCTGCACCAATCACAGAAAAATAAGGCAAAGTCCATAGATGTGTTTCAACTGTGTATTTATTTCAAAATTAATCAGATCCAACGAGACACATTTCAAGCAAGTGCTCCTCTGTACAAATTGTAAAAAAGGAAAAAAGGAAATATTTTTTCATCATTGTGTATTATTGAAGTACACAAGACAAGACACATTGCTGTATAAGAACATCTTCAGATGGGGAAAATCACATTTTGTTACTGTTGCGTACCATCGCTCTTGCTTCCTGCTTTCTTCCACATTAGGAACAAGTTGAAATGACATGGGGAAAGAGAGCAGAGACCACATGGCCCATACAGATCAATGGGGACAGCACCCTCTAGTGGGTGTTTTATTGCACCACTTTCCTGCACATGGCAAGCAATACAGTCTTTTTCACCCCAAAAAATAATAATCAGTTTTTCTATGGATTAATTTACAATGCTAAAACCAGGAAATAGAGTGGGAGACGCACAGGAGGATCACTATGTCATCAAAATGACCTGCAAAAATCCATGAGTGGCCGGTCATGAGCATGTGATGAAACACTTGTATAAAGAAGTTCTATATCATGTTTTAGTCCCACTGAAATCATTGGGACATAAGTAAGACTGGACTAATTTGACCCAATGATTTGAGTGAGTCTGAAGCATGACTAAACCCCATGTATTTTGACTGCTTTTCCTGAACAAAGGGGCTTATCTTTTTCTGATTCTTTGGGGAAATGCATTCATATTTTATTTGTGTTATTATGTCTAGGGACTTTCTCTTATTCTGACTACATTAAGATGGCTGCAAAGCAAGAGCTCCATATGATTCAAACAAGTAAGCCATGAGTAAGAAATGATATATGGAAGGGGTGAAAATATGTTATTCATTGTCAGACGTTAACAGTATGTGATATTGTGTCATGTTGCCTTTACATCTGATTTAGATACGGTGGAGCAAAAAACCATCAGCCAACTATCTGGTCAAGCTATCAGGTCTAGCTATTGTTGATAAAGCTATTGTATATTAAAATGCAATCTAGAGAAAGCTGTGAAAGCCTATGCTCCATTGAAGTTAACTGGACTTTAATGCTTAACTGTGTGCTTAAATGCCAGTGGCTTACCAGTAGGATTTTGCACACCTCATTTCCTTTGGATTTTGCCCAGTGCATTGGATCCAAAAACCTGTGAGCAGAAGGAATAGATCAGCCAGTGCTGTTCCACAAATGCTTACAGAAGAATGCACAAAGTGCTACATTACCTCTTGTGGTTCTATTTGTGGAGATGTGAGCAGCCCACAAGTTGAACATGATTGCAATTGCACCCCTCTCTCATGCTCCCCAGTGTGCCTCTGTCCACCCAGTGCTGGGGGACACCTGTGTACATGACCTACTTGTGCGCTTCCTACACCCAGCCAGTTGGCCATGGTATGAATAGAATGCAGGACTAGATGGACCTTTTCTCTGATCCACCATGGCTCTTCTTAGGTTCTTATATTTTTAGATTGTGCAAGTGAAAGAACATTTTGGGATTTAGTGTCATTTGTTTTTGTATGAGGCCCTCTACACCAGGTTTAAAACATACCTTTTACAAGCAAACTGCCTTCTGCACGCAGGACACTTTTGGAACCAGCCAGCATTTGAATTATGGGGGAAAGGTAGGGAGGCCTTTAATGACATCCTCCACAATCTCCACCCTCTGACTCCACCCCCTGCATTTAGTCAAATCACCTCCTCCTTTAGCTGTCATGGAAGGCTTAGAGGACAGAAGACTCAGGAAGCTAGACAAGAAATGTATTGTCTTTCTAATACAACAAGAGAACAGGAAAATCCTGACTCCACCCTGATACAACTAGTGATTCCGCCAAATTTCATTATTAGTCTGCTTACTAGTCACACTTCATCTGTTCGTAATGCTCACCCTTTTAGCGAGGCTGGATAAGCAGTTTACATAGTTGCTATTTGCTATAGGTTGCGGACTTCTGAGCAGGCACAGTCTGTTTCTAAACAATACAGTTTCTATACATGTATTGTGTTTGTTGGCTGAACCATTTCCCTGCCTAATCCAACATTTCTGTGCATCCATTGCATTGATTGGTTGAACCTTTCGTTGCCTAATCCAGTGCTGCTTCCCTCCTTGCTGCCACTGCCTCTCTGGTTCTTTGAGAAGGTCTCAGCAGCTTCGTCCTGTTATGTGATGTGCTCTCATTAGACCCGTGTACAACTTGCACACGTTCTAATGAGACTTACATCAGCTTATAAAGAATCTTTTGACATTGGCAATAGAGTGTCTGTGGCTAAGTAAGGTGATTCTTACTCAAGAAACATATAGCACTGAAGGGGATAATGCCACAATGGCACATTTACTGAGGTTGAACAAATACAAAGGTACTAGCTAGTTTTGGGGAAATTAGCTGAGCAAGTAGAGGCTTAGAAGCAGTTTCAAGACTGAAAAATAGACTTTTTGAGACTTAAGAGCATACACACAGAGACAGCAGGGGAAAGGGTAGAGGGAATCTTTAAAGGCAATATACCTTTCCTTGGGCTGCAGCCCTTTCCTGTAGACCAGAACTGGGGAGTGTTGCAACTCCTGGTCTTAGGTGAAGAGGGAAAAAATACAGTGAGGCAAAGCACTCACCCATGGCAGCTTGCTCTCGCAAGCTGGAATATGTAGTATCCTCTGTGTTTCTGGTTCAAGAGCGAGCGAGCTAGCCTCCTTTCCCCCAAACTTGAGTGTTTTTGTATGATCTTATCTAAAGATCCACTTGCTATGGGAACAAAAGAGGGTGATTTGGAATGATGGCTTTACTTGATGCAGCCTGGAGTTCAGCAACAGGGCTGCATTAGCATGTGTATGACCAGGTATGACTCTTGCCATCCAGCATTCATATTCTGCTTAGTTTTACCCCTACCTTTGTCTGGGGAATGCATTTGAAGAAGTCTATCAAGAAATGGTTACTTAACGCAGGCCTTTTGTGAATGCTCTCAGTCTGTAGGTGGGGTTTTGGGTTGTTTCAAAATGGAGTCAGTACTGCTCACAGAAGCTATCTTGTAACAGTCCCCACCTCACCCCATTTTTAGTCATCCTACCATCTCTTTAGCAACTTCCCACATTATTGCTGCTGCCACTGCAGCTCTGGCTCTGAGGAGACACCATGTGATTTCAAATTACAGCTCCCAAGTTGCACATTGATATTGTGCTTGTGCAAAATAATAATAATAATAATAATAATAATAATAATAATAATAATAATAATAATAAAATGTTTACGTGGATGGAATAAGAGTTCAGGTAGAGGGAGAACTCTTGTACAAGCTTACATGGATGAGTTCATTATTTTCTGAGTAAATAATAATCTCACTCGGGATACATTTACCCTTCACTATATAAAACCAAGTCCATTGCCACTTAATGACTAAACTATAGGCTGGATCTGCACTAATGCCTTATAGCTGTATTGCAGTCTACTAATAACTGTTGGGGCACATTACACATTGCATATACCCCTTTTCAGAGTGTTATTTTCTGCTTTTTATTCCAGATAATCCAAAATACCGCAACAAATGCCATTCTGTGTCCTATGAAGTATACATGTACAAGAGGCATCTAGTGTTACCATGATGGCATCATAATGGTTTGAACAAAAGGTGTAGATCTGTCCTATATCATGACATATTAGCCTTCTATAAACTGTCACTATGGAGGCCTCCTTAAAAGCTAATGAGATCCTGGCCCAGCTCATTGCTTTTTACTGGATAACACATTTGTAGTAGTTCTTTGTTGTTTTAAATTGTTTCAGCCTCTTTTAAGCCTGTGCAGAGCCAATTTTGGGGGATCGTTTTGTGTGTGTGTCAGAGCCCACTAATTAAAATATCTCTAATTCTCCCCTTTTTAAAAAATAAAATATGGATTTCACTTTCTAGGGAGTGAAAAGCATTATTTTAAAACATTCCATATATACAGGGTATGCAGTAATTATAATAATGACTTTGTCCTGTTCCTGAAATAATACTGCCTTTCTTTTGCCCAGGATTTCAGTGAGATCCATTGCAGGAAACAGACTGCTTGGCAGCAACTGGCAATATAAAAGGATCTGGGGAGATATAGGAATAGTCATATTTGCTGCCCTAGAACCTGTAGCAGTTGCTGCATAAAGTGTGCTGTCTGTCCATTTTAATTGCACAGCAAACATATGAGTTAAACAAACATGTTGTCATCTTATCAAAACAGATTTCCCAGAAATATCATTACATGAACATACTAGGAATGCCCTTTGGAGTCAAGGAGCCTGAATTCCAAGCCAAATTGGGTCCCTACGGACCATTCTGCTGTTTCCTGATGAGAAGCAGGCTTCCCTCTGAAGTGACCCAAACCAAAGCTAGATGGGCAAGATGCTTTGTGGTGTAATTTTGCATTTGGAAAAATATACATTCCTTTTCCAAAAACAGTGTCTTTTGCTTTCATTTCTCTAAACACTGATCAGTGGCTGATGGGCCCACTTTCTAAAGTAGCTGCTGGTAACACCTTCTGAAGTAGGTGTTACCAGCAGCTTTCCAATCATTGTGCTTTGCGGGCA
The DNA here is from genome assembly GCF_023053635.1 of Elgaria multicarinata webbii. Classification (NCBI taxonomy): domain Eukaryota; kingdom Metazoa; phylum Chordata; class Lepidosauria; order Squamata; family Anguidae; genus Elgaria; species Elgaria multicarinata. The sequence continues at coordinate 86,733,715 of NC_086175.1, forward strand.
TGATCTGAGTTGCATAAAATTGTTGTTGTTTCTGCTCTTCCATTCTCAGACCTTAGGTAGACCTAAGGATTATCCCAGGCAAATGGAGGGGTCGTCCCTGCTTGCTCCTGGGATTCCTTGTGTGTCATTTGGATGCACAGGGATGATCCCAGTGCATCCAGGATGGCCTCTGTTGCTAACTTGTCCTGTAGGCAAGAAATTAGGAAACCAGCAGTTCTATGTTGGTTTAGCAGAGGGGCAGCTGCAAATTCTGTTCATGATTTCAAAATCTTTTCCCTTCTCTTTGTCAAATATTAATTCAATCCTTCTCTCAGTCTTTTCCCTGCAGTGAAAAATTATTGCCACCATGCTTTACATTTTTTTGAAAGCCTCAAATGTGTTTTCAATCAACAAAACACCCTACTTCTTGCACCTATCCTCCTGAAACACTGCATGTTTCTTCCCTGGAGGAACCACTATGATGTGTGCCATTTTCAGAAGAATTGACTAAAAAACAACAGGGGAAGAGAAATCCATCACTTCCCCCACTTCAGCTTTGAGAACTCCTAGATAAACACTGCACCTATCCTGCTGAAACTCTGTAGCCTTTTTAAAAAAAACTTAGGGACACCTCTAGGCTGTCTGTCATTTTAAGAACAATACCCCCATACCTATTTATCTAATAATTGGCAGTCTTGATCCCCTTGGAAGTGGCAAATATACAAATTTCATCCACTTCTTCCAAGAAATTTTAATAAAATGTTATTGGCAGCTTCCTTTAAAAGAAATAAAAATAAAAAGGCATATATATTTCCTAAAGCGGTACTACGCCTGAAAATTTCATACAGTTCTGTCAATGAGAAAACAAGGTATAGCCATCTTTTTATTTCCCATGATAGTCAGTGGGAGGCACTCCGATTTTCAAATCTCTACTCATGTTGGATACCATAGTCAAAGTGCAGAAAAAGGCAAATAAAATGATCAACTCCCATATAAGGAAAGGTTACAACTGCTGAACTTGTTTAGCTTGAAAAAAAGGTGAGTAAGAGAACCATGATAGAGGTGTACAAAATTATGCACGGCCACTAATTTAGATTGCTTTAAAATGGGGCTATTAGCTCTGATGCCTAAGATAACTCTAAGATCTTACTAGTTACTGGGAAACATGGGCAGGGTGCTGCTGCTGCACTGTGTCCTGCTTGTGGGTCCCTGGTCAACCGATGGTTGGCCACTATGTGAACAGAATGCTGGACTTGATGAACCCTTGGTCTGATCCAGTATAGTTGTTCTTATGCTCTTGTAGAGTGGACAGCCTCTAAATTGTTCCAAGCCAAATAGGGCTGTTTTCCAAACCATTGAATCAGAGTCCAAATTGAATCTTGTGACTGGTGCACACCTCTGATAGACAAACTAGCTGCAATGCGATTTGTCTAGTGTGATCCCAAAATGGTTTCACCATGTACATGAGGAAGGTATCAAGAGACTTTGGGGAATCCCAAGGTTTATAGAAAAAACCCTCCCCCAAAAAAACTTTTTTATAGGGGGGGAGAATTCAAATATGTGTGTGTACCAATAAAACAGAACAGAGACTAAGGGCCTTGCTAGACGAGGCCTTAGTGCGCCTTCAGACCCGGTTTCCCTGCTGTGCGTCCACATGACGCACAGGGGAATCCGGCGGCAGGCCGCGCTGAGGCCTGGTCTAACGCGCCATAAGCGAATTCGCTTATGGCGCACCTTTTCCCCAGCTCCGGCCTCAGGACCTGCCACGGACCTGCCTGGCACAGCGCTCATACGAGCGCTGTGCCCATCGGCCCGGGGGGGGGAGAGAGAGGGGAGGGGGAAGGATGGCAGGGTGGGTGGCAAGGGGGCAGGGCGGGTGTGATCGCGCCACTCGCCGTCCGAGCAAACAGGCGAGCGGCGCTTGCCCGGGGAATGCCGCCCCATGCCAGGCATTGCGCGGGCAAGCGCCGCTCGCCCTCTTGCTCGGGCGGCGAGCAGCGCGATCGCACCTGCCCTGCCCCCTTGCCACCCACCCTGCCATCCTCCCCCTCCCGTTTTTTAAAAAAACCCTTACCTTACCGGAGTCTTCGGGCCGCACCCGGCCCCTTTAAACAAACAAACAAACAAACAAAAAAATGGCGGACGCCGTTAGTGCGCCTTGGCCCCGCCTCCCTGCCGGCGTAAGCCGGCAGGTCTAGCAAAGCCCTAAGCATACTCTGTGGTCATGGAGTGCTGTTTTGGGATGGGCATGGGGAATGAAAAACTGAGGGGGTTGGGGAATAAAGAGGAACACTCTGCAATGCAATGTCTTGTTGCTAGTTCTAATTGTAGGTTTCATAATTGCCATTGTGCTATTTAGACCACTTGTGTGCAATGTCTTCAGTTTGTGTATGGTCCTGACAGAAATCATCACTCCAAAGGCAAGTATTTGCACTGGGAAGGAAGCTCCCATTGGTGCCAGTGAAAGCGTCCCTCCCGATGCAAACAGTAGCTTTTTGGGAGGGGAGGATATTTAACACCCCTCCTCTCTGGCCATTGTCCCTATTCTGACTCAGCAATCAACAGCAGCTACTTATACTTTTTAAAGGCTTAAATATGTCATAATTTAATAATAAATTAATTACAAGTCTTAATTAATTAATTAATTAATGTAATAATACATTTAGTCTCAAATGTAGGCCCTTTCTACACCTATGGGTGTAGAGGGAGGGAGAGCGGTGATCCCAGACTTATCTGCTTCCAGGATCATTGCCCTCAGTCCACATGGGCCATGCAACATCATGGGCATCGCGCCCATCATGGCCGCCATTTTTTTTTTAAAGAGAAAGAGCTGGAGCGCGTTCACTCTCCAGCAAAAATTAAAGTAAAAAAATAAAAAGCCCTGACCCAGCTCCCCACCCCACCCCTGATGGCCCTGGACTCCTCCCGTCACAGCTCCTTCCCTCTAATGACCCCCGCTACTCACATGGAACACGGAAGAAGCCATGATGGGTGCCCACACCACCCGCAGTCCTCAGGATCATCCCGAGACCACAAGTAAAACCAGGATAACTGAGGTCTCAGTTATCCCAGGGAAATGGAGGGATCATCCCTTCTTGCTCCCAGGATCCCCTGTGCATCATTTGAACACACAGGGATGATCCCTTGAAAAACAGATGGTGTAGAAAGGGCTGTAGTGTGGCCCTTTCAACAGTAGTGTGGGCCCTAAGAGGTAAGGAGAGAAATCTTTGACCTGAGCTATGTACTGCAGTGGGGTGATTCCTTGCAGCAGAATCTCCCTCCCCGACTCCAGTTTGGATGAAAGAATCACACAGGCTGAATGGATCACATGAAAAATAAGCATGTTGGCACTGCTGGCCTCAAAAGAGGGGCATGTTGTTATGATTACTGCTGCCTAGATCTGTCTGTTCCACCACTTCTTTTCCCCAGATGTTAGTGGAGTTGTTACAAATTCAATCACAGAAAAACAGCTACCGTACCACTGTGATAAAGTTTGAATCTGATTTTGGTACAATAGAATGCGCTGAAGAACTTTCTCTTAAGAATCCCCCACAGCTCATGTTTGAGAACTCCACCCATTTCATTGTGCAACTTTCATTGGTAGCTTTTGAAGTACCATCAGGTCTTTTATTTGAATGACTGCTTACATTCACCTATGAATTACTGCTGGCAAGTAATTTTTTTTATTCCAGATACCATTGTAGTGTGCAGCTAAATGAGCACCACCAAAAATAGTACAAGAATGCAAGTCATTAAATTATTACTCCCAGTCTCATGATGATTATGGTTAATAGGGCAATCAAATCCTGCTATATTGTTCTTTAACTACATGGCTGTTTAGTGGGAGGCATACATTTTCATTAAATAAAGACTTATGGTAAGAAGAAGAATGTAATCAACATTAATGACCTGGAGTCTAATTGAAAATGCTGCCTTAGTCACCATCCCACAAAACCATTAAAAAGGACAATCATTTCCTTAAAAAAATCAAAAATGTTTGTTGACTTATCATTTACATTTCTCCCACACAGTTACCTCTCAAAATCTGATTAGATTATTTCAACTTTAAAAGTATAAAACGCACTGTGTTCAAAAAGGAAATTTAGTATTGACTATTCCTGGGGCTGGCTCACACATACTTCTACATCACTTTGCTTTTTCATCTTTTAAAGACTGGCAAAGGAATGTGTGAATTGAATTAATTACATTCAATGTGAAGGTGAAATGATTTGGAAGTTCTACCTGTAGTACTGCAATTGATATTGGCTCGTCCATGCATACAAGTTATCCTTTGAGTTTGTCAAATTGTTAAGTGGCAACAAATACATAAAAACATTAGAAGAACCATGCTGAATCAGACCAAGGGTCCATCTATTCCAGCATTCTGTTCACACAGTGGCCAACCAGCTGCCAATGAGAAAACCTTAAGCAAGACAAGAGTGCAACATCACCCTCCCACCCATGTTCTCCAGCAACTGGTGTATATAGCCTTACTGTCTCTGAGGCATCAAGACTAGGGCCTAATCTACACCAAGCAGGATATTGCACTACAAAACTAGCCATCTAACATGCTTCCTTGACAGTGGGCCGGGGTAGAAATGGAGATGCCTATGGACTTGCTGGATTCACTTCCTCTCCTCTCCTAATGGCATGTTCCCTTCCCTATTGAGACCTCACTGTGGAAATCACTGTGGAGGTTTCATAGCAGCGGAGAGGGCTGTGGGGACAAGAATCCCCTATCTGATCTCCTCCCTGTAAATGTATTGTGTGTTTATGGGTGGGGTGGGGGGAGTCCTCAGTATCCTATGGCTCTTGAGATGACATCTGAGGAGCTATAGGATTGCTCTCTTATTGTTATAACTCTAATGACATTTTTGTATTGATTTTAAATACTGTAATCTCTTCAGAGCACTCCTTGTTGCATGGCAAAGGAGGGTAAAATAAACCCTGAAATAAATAAATTAGTCAGTCTTTAGCTGCAGATGCTGAGTACATACTATTGTTATACACTCAAACTCATTACCATCTAGTTTAGGAGCACTAAATCATTGGGTGAGGTTGTTTCGATCCCTGGTAGGCCCAGACATCTTGGTGCCTGAGGCAGAAAATCCATAATGTGCTACCCCATGGTGGTAAAAATATACCAATAAGCTAAATAATTGAAAATATATTGACCTTTAAGAAGTAGTGCAAAATCTGTCACCTGGGGTAGGCCACCTCAATCTACCTAAAGTCAAGGCCTAACCTGGAATTAATGGGGAATAGTAATTAGCAATACCCCTCCCCTCACTAGTTTCAATCCACTTCATTAATCAAGCCTTCGGTTTGTTACAGCTTTATGTTTAAATAGAACGCTTTGTTTATCTTGTTTACTCTAAGCATGAAATATGGCATTGATTTCTGGGATTTCAAGGCACTAACTTGCCTTCTCTTTTCCTGATTCATAACTTATATTTCATTATATTCCATTATGATTAACTAGATTTTGTTAAACAGGTTTTGTTTGCTGGGGTGAAGGAATGTAGCAAGGAGGGACAATGAACCTTGGGACAAATAGGCAGACTTCTGATTCTCAGCAGAGTAGCCTGGGAGCAGCATGAAGAGCACGGACTTTAGCCTTAAATAATTCTTCCGAACACAATATCAATGTTTGAAAGTATTTCTAGTTTAGGGACTTGGGTTAGACATGAAGGACTAAAATACCTTCACATTTCTATAAAATATACAGAGGCCTTAGCTAGACCTAAGGTTTATCTTGGGATTGTCCTGGGGTCTTCCCTGTTCAAATAAATGACACACAGGATATCCTGGGAGCAGGCAGGGACAACCCCGGGATAAACCTTAGGTCTAGCTAAGGCCAGAGAGAAGGCATGTCTTGTTTAGATAGTATTGTTTAGAGAGAGGAATTTCTCAAGTTTTCGAAATGTTTGTAACACGCATCCCCCTTCTTATCTGTAAAATGGCACATGGTCCTGAATTAATACATGTGTGTTACGGATAGGCCTTCTTTAATAAATAATGGAATACATTTTTGTCAAGAAAGTGGGAACAGGTCCTTTATCTCCTCTCTGAGGATGCTTTTGCAACCTCAGAGAGGCAGCTGGTGTGGTCCTCTCCGTGCTGGCTGCAAGGGAGACGAGATGGGGGCAGGGTAGTCCAATTCATGGGTCTGAGGTAGGAGCGCTGCTTCCAACCTTGGATTATCCTAGTGGGCTTCCACACACAGTCTTCGGGGTGCCCCGAAAGCGCTTCAGGGTGCCCCGAAAGTCCTAGTGTAGCTACCTGGTCAGAAGAGATGGAGGAAGAGGCAGCGGCGGTGGCAAAAAGTTCCCAGGGCTCGACAGCTTCCTTGCCGCTGAGCCCAACTCCCCGCCAGCCTCCTGCTGCTGGCAAAAGAGCCACCCGGGTTGGAGAGCTCGGCGGAAGTACCCCCTTGTACCCCCTTCTTCTTTTTTTTAAAAATGGTGTGTGTGTGTGAATTTCAGAATAAAAATGGGAATGATCTTAACGCCTTCCGTTCTGAAGTGCTTCAGTCCTGATCCAAATTGGCCATGCATGCTTACATGGAGGTAAAGAGATTGAGCATGGATAGTTGCACAGTGTGTGCTAGAGAAAATATTTAGTTTGGCCCTCAGTTATATGTGGTGGGACTGTAACCACCCATACACAATCTTCTTGTCTTTAATTTTTTTGTGTAGGTGTCCTTGTTCATCCCAAACAGATTCTTTGCTTAAGCTCTAGAAATTCAGTGCTTCCGTTTGGCTTCCTGACAATCCGTCTAGTAAACATAGGCCTAATCTACACCAAGCAGGATTTTGCACTATGAAAGCGGTATATAAAAGGCAGGACCCACACTACTGCTTTATAGAGGTTTTGAAGTGCACTGACAACTGTTGGGGCCCATTGACACATACCATATATATGGTATGTGTCATATTTCATAGTCCAATATCCTTTCATAGTGCAATATCCTGCTTGTTGTAGATTAGGCTATAGTTTCATATATTGCCACTAATTTAGGCTTCATACTTACCTGGGAGCGAGCACCATTGAACAAAATGTGATTTACTCCTTAGTGTACATGATCACATAAAGGATTTATGGTAGCCTCATTTGTAAAACCACAGAGAAGTACCATTTATCTTCAATACACATGCTTTATATATCACATGATAATCATGCAATGAGAAAGCTGCATGTTCAAAATACCTAGCAACAAGGGGGGAAATTGAAAACTAATAATAATACTTATTTAATAATACACATTTTCTTCCCGTGCAAGGCTGATTAGGTGTTTTTTAAAAAAATGCATATTCTCTCATAACAGAATTTTAGCAGCTCTTACTTAAGCATGAGAATATATTATAAACACATGCAAACATTCATTTTGTGCTTATCAGTTTACAATCAGAAGCAAATATTCCATTGTTTCTTGGATGCTGCCAATTTCCATTTCCCTTATCAGCCACCGTGAATAACACACCTGTTCACTAACTGATTTCATGGCAGTCCCTTGTGTTACTTATTGGATCCAGTCAGACTTTTTGTCATTGAAATTTGATCTTTTGGGGGGAGAAAAACCACTAAAAATTTACATTTTGCTTTCAAATGTTCCTCACTGCAAACTTCCTAAGCCTATGATCCTAATTACTTGGAAAGGCGTTTCTTTAATATCAAATGAACTTACTACCAACGGTACTTCTTCAGGGTTGTACACAAATATATAATTTGGAGTTCTGGGGGGGGGAAGTCAACCATTTCATATTTGTGCTAAAAGTTTTTTCTTTCTTTCATAGACATGTATAGTCAAGCATGTGGCTTCTCCCTAAATTGGGGGTATTCATTTTTAGACTATCCCACTGGCTACAGACGAAGCCACTGGATACAGAGAAGGCCTTTTTTAAAAAAAGCCAGAAAATATAAAGAAAAATAAATTATTTTTCCCAGACAAGAAGACAAAACTATTAGTCAATATTATAATGTATTTGCCTGCCATATCAAGTGACAGAACACTGGACTCTAGGCCTTCCATTTTGATAAATAAGGTCCCGCATCTATTTCTTAAGCGTTATGATAAACATGGGTCTGTTACCCGTAACTCTCACTGTACGTGATGGAGTGGTAGAGCACACCTTATTTCAAGGTGTCCTCTATTTGAAGTAGTACTGTGCCCCCCAAAAATCAATTATTCCTTTTTCAGCATTTTGTGGGGGTGGGGAAAAGTGAAAACTCTGGTGAAGGAGGCTGGGAGAGGTCAGTATTTTGGAGAATTTTCTCCTTGGGGAAGGGGACAGGGTTTCTACATACCTTTTAAAGTCATCATATATACACACAAACACCTCCGTCACTTGCAGGAGCCTATGGCCTTAGCTAGATGTGGGGTTATCCCGGGTTGATACCCAGGATCACCCCTGTGTGTCCTGATGATGCACAGGGGATCCTGGGCTCAGGCAGGGATCAACCCTCCCTGGGCCCGGGATAATGGGCACCACTTTGGGCCCGGTTTTTCCCTCGGTCTTGGGCTGCGCCCAAGACCGTGAGTGTGTGGCCCATTGAAGCGGCTTCTCTGCGGCTTCTCACGATTACTCATGCATAGCCGGGAGCCGTGCATAGGGCACAGCACTCCCCAGGAGAGCTGCGCCCATCAAGGGCAGGGTGGGGAGATCGGGGATGGGGGTGGAGGTGGGGGATGGGGGAAATCGAGGGCAGGGTGGGGAGATCAGGGATGGGGTGGAAATCAGGGACAGGGTAGATCGGGGGCAGGGTGGGTTATTGTGGGCAGAGTGGGGAGATTAGGGATGGGGGGATAGAGGACAGGAGGGCATCTGGGACAAGGGGAGCAGGGAAACCTTTTTTTTAAAGAAAAAAACTTAACTGCGCACACGAGCGTTTGTGTGCATCCACTTCTTTTTTAAAAAACCCCAAAAATGGCAGGTGTGTCGGGGCTTTCCTTTAGCTTGTTGCACCTCACATGTTGCCTAGGGTGAGATCCCGTGATATTTGCATTGCGAGCTCTCCCTCGTCAGTGCCGGATTTTCAGGTAGGTCAAGCAAAGGCCTAGGAGTTCTTCCTGAATGCCTACTGGAGAGGGAGAGGTCACATTGTCTCCGATAAGCATTCATGGAGAACTGCCAGGCTCTTCTAGGTGCCAAAGGTGTTGTTATTGTTGTTTTTGTTTTCAAAAAATAAAATAAATAAAAATAGAAAGAAGCCCCCTAAACAACCGGCTACACTTTTAAAAGGTATGTGGAAATGCTGTCCCCCTCCAAGGAGAAAAAATTCTCCAAAAATTCTCCCCCTCCCTGTGAAAGAGGGAGAGAGAAAAAACAATGCATCTTTTGCAAGGAGAGAAAAAACTCCCCAAAATAGTAGGCAGGATTCAGCCCAGCACTCGTTTGAAGGGCAATCCAGTCTAAGAGTGGTTTATAAATAAAGAATCCTAAGAACAGCGAGCAACAGTGGCAAAGTTGCTCATCAAGTGTTGAGCATGTAGAGAGTAGACTGGCAAGACGCAGAGGTCCCCAGGTCACTGTCTTCCCCATTTTGAAATGTGTATTGTATTGTATTGAAGTTATAATATTTATCTCTAAATTAGAACTATACAGATCAATTAGTCTAAGAAAAATATACGTAAATCTGTCTTCTTTTGTCCTTTTGGGGTGGTGGTGATGCACTTCATCTTGTCTTGTTGATATTTAAGTGACCACCCTGGATGGAATGTAAAAGGCATCTGCCTCTTTCTAGCTCTCCTTCCTCACTAGGAAATTGCATTCATTTATTTAAGAAGTCAAAGATTATCTAAGATAAGTTTTGTGTTGACTGCCACATTAAGTATTGATTTATTAGGAGACGTGTCTGAGTAAATAATTATACATGATCCCCCACACAGGAAGCTTGCATTAGATATTTAGCAACAGGTGAGTTAAATACATCAGCAATTTCCACTTGGACATCTTCTAGTTGGCTTTTACATCCAGAAAGAAGAGCAAATTTGGCATAGAAGAAATGCAGTGCAATGCCTTGAATTCCAAGGATGACATTCCAAGAAACATTATAAAATATTTCTGAATTCATAGGTGCATGATATACCTGCTTTAAATAACCTCTTTTGTGTCACCTTCTCTGCTCAGCTCATTTTTTCTTTTTATTGTCCTAATTTTGTCAGTTTCCAATGTCAGCCAGTAACACTGACACTATGAAAATGAGGACTGGCACAAAACAGGATAAAATTTCTTATTTCTTTGGGAGGTATATTAATTAATTTATTTATTTAATTACATTTATATATCGCCCCACAGCCGAAGCTCTCTGGGCGGTTTACAACAATTAAAAATAGTAAACATTAAAAGTATACAAAAATTAAAAAAAAAAGTATAAAAACAACAGTATCCCTTTAAAAGCAATAAGATGAAAAAGAATGTGTGTATCAATGAAGGTACGATAACTTTTATTGCAGTTAAAACAGTTTCGATTCTAAATACAAGATGCATTTTATTGTCCATGCAGCTGTTCCAACAGATTGCACTTATGAGCTTGCTAAGGAAAAAAAGAACAAGTATGGTCTGGATACTTGTTAAGAGAAACCCTGGTTTAATGATTCCTTAATTAAGGGAATGTTGCTACATTAAACCATAATTGCAATCTGATAAAATAGCATGAACTGGCTGAAGAAATAAAAATAGAACATTGGAAGATACATAAAAGACTTGGGCAGGTAAAGGTAAGATGTAAATAAAAATATTTAAAGGAGTCAAAAGCTATGATATATCAAGGAGGAAAGCATTCATTTTTGGTTTGATGGCATTTTGACATTGATCATAAATCTGCCATGCACAGAGATGTAAGAATTTCAGTTTCTCTCAGTTTCTCATTTTTCCAGTCTCAAATTTGGCTCATCCCAAGGTTTGGGTTTCTTCTGCCTTAAAGTCAGTTTGTCTTTTTGTTTAGTTTCTCTAAATAAATAAAACCTGAAGGAGGGAAGAGAGAGGGAGTATGGTTGAGTGACTGACAGATCCACCTTCTAATAATAGGGTGTGTTTTGACAGGGGCTCTAAACCCTGGCATTTGTGAGCAGGACAAGGATGGGACCAAGGAATAGGCATTCCTCCAATGCCACCAGAACTCACTAATACAGAAAAAAAGCCTTAAAATGGTTCTCAATATTCATATGCAATAGTCTTTGTACCTAGCCTTCTGAAACTTTGGCCCTTTCTACACCTAAGGATTATCCCAGGAAAATGGAGGGATCATCCCTGCCTGCTTCTGGGATCCCCTGTGTGTCATTTGCATGCACAGGGATGATCCCAGGGGAAAAGGCAGGTGTAGAAATGGCCTTTGTAGATTTCATGCCTGGGGATACCTTGAAGATATATGCCATTTTCATACAGTTGCCCCCTACAGACTCCCAAAAATGCTATAGGTGGAAGGAAGGGGAAAGAAATTACACCCCCAACCCAAATCAGAGAACTCCTTCTTCAGATGAACCACCACACCTATCCCTCTGAAACTTTGCAAATTTCTTGCTTAAGGACACCTCGAGGTTGTATGTCATTTTCAGAATGATGACCCACAAGGAACATAGGGGGATAAGTACATCCTCTTTTGGACACCGTCAAACTATCAAGATTGTCCTTGCACAGCCCCACCCCCCTGCAGTAATTGTCCTGAATTTGGGCAGGCTTGATCCCCTCACAAGGCACAACTACCCTTGCAAAAATATTGTCAATTCCTTTTTGAAAAAGGAAAAAATATAAAGGTGCATAGCATAAAGCCCCCTGCACCTATTTCTCTGACATTGGACATGTGTAATCCCCTCCCCTAAGGGGCTACTATGACTGCAAATATCATCCAGTTCTGATGAAGAGGGGAGAAAAGTTATAGACAGATTTTTATTTCCCGTGATAGTTAATAGGCAGCACAAAGCCTCAGAGTTCTGAACTTTGACATGGGTTCAGTACAGAGTCAAATTGGACAGACTCTAAATCGGTCTGAGCTGTATTGGGCCATTTACTGAAGCACTGAATCAGGATCAAGTCAAAGCCAGGGGTCAGTGTGCACATCTCTAGTTCCTAAAGATTGAATGTGAATCCTTAGATGAAGTATGTGAATGTTTTGATAGGAAGTGGAGGTGGGTACTTGGGAAAGCAAATTATTTTGCCACTGCATTTTTACAACTCCTTTAAGAAGTCTTTGACTTTAATCTGCAGTCAGGAGACTCCAAAGAGGAATTAACACACATTTTTTGAAAAGGCTATGGAAGAGCAACTGCTATAGTTCTGTCAGCAAAGCTTAAATGGAGAACAGGAGAGATGATCCCCAGTGTTCCAAAGGGTCAGTTCAAAACTTCATTCTAAATACTCTGCTCTGTGCAATATACTGCAACATGTACTTGCATTCTGCTCACAGCTCAGGGGGGAAAGAAAAGAAAACCACTGGATTTTTTGTTACAGTCAGGATTTCTTTCTATTCCCTCGCTTTCAAAAGTGAATTGTAACTGTTAAGTGTGTTTTTGACAGATTATTCCAAAACTGTCATGCCTGGTAGGAATCCAAATGACCTGTTTTCTCAATATACACAGAGGTTTACCTCAAAGAATATAAAGAGGCTGAGGGCAGCATTCTCTACAGGAGCTTCAATAAAACAAGGGAATACAGATGGGCACAAAACTCGCTCCCTATCTCCCCCCTCCGCCCACATCCACAATATAAGTAGAAATGGGGAAATTAGGCAAAGGGAATGCTTGGCTGCAAATACTGTTGAAGTAAGTGGGATAATTGTGATAAGCCTTTGACTAGTGGCTTACTTGACAGTGGCGATTGTTAAACAAAACCAAAACAAAACTAGATTTACATGCAATACAATTCCTTTTCCTCCCCAAACGTAAATGTCTGAAGTGATGAAAAATATCTCTGCAACAAACAGACATCTGGACTACCAAAAGCTCTGTTCACCTGTTGTCCTTCCACTCAAAATCCAGTGTGGTGTGGTGGCAAGGGTCTTGGATTGGAAGTCGGGAGAGTTGGGTTCTTGTCCCCACTCCGTGGTGGAAGCTCACTGGGTGACTCTGGGCAAGTCATAGACTCTCAGCCCAGCCTACCTCACAGAGTTGTTGTTGTGAGGATAAAAAGGAGAGGAGAAGGATTATGTAAGCCGCCTTGGGGTTCCTTGGAGGAAAAAAAGGTGGGATAAAAATGCAATAATAAATAAATAAATAAACAAACAAACAAACAAATGGGGGATTACAGAGGAGGATCCCAACTTCTAGCCACACTCCCAATTTGAGCCCCAGTTACTCCACTCCCCTGTAGTCCAAGTGCACATTCAGTGATGGTCTGATGGAGGAGGCACAAAACATGCAAAGGGTTAACAACTAAAAAAGCCTCAAGAAGCAAAACTGAGAGAATAATGGAAAGGTTTGTCTGAACGCAACTATACCTAAACGATTTTATTTTAAAAAAAGCTTGGTGATTTATGCCTGCAATTTTGTGTCAATGGGGCTATTTACAGCCATCATTTTGCAGAAATGTCAATTTCCATAATTCATTTACCCACAATTTCCAACAAAACAGCAGCTCATGGCCAAGTGGGGAACCCTGAGCCCAAGTCAGGCAAACATGGGGGTCTTCAGACTGGCATCCAGGGGGCTGAGCAGGTGAATGTCTGCTGGACTAAACACACACACACACACACACACACACACACACACACACACACACACACACACACTTTCTGTGTCATCCCTTGCTATACTCCTCTAAAGTGTATTCCTCTGAGGAGTCTGAATATTCCTCCAAGGAGCAGATTTTGTGCGGCATGAGCAAGGGACATGCAATGATATTGAGGGTGGAACAGTTCCACCTGCGTCACTGTGTAGAGTCCTTAGCCTGAACGGGCCTAAAATGTGGTGATAGTGAGGAGTTTAGAAAGATTTAGAGAGAGTTTGATAAATTCAAGGGGAATAGATCTATCAGGATAGCAGCAGATATTAGACATGATCACTAAAGGGGTGTTCAGATGATCCTGGGAGTAAAAGAAGTCATTGCGGCTTCTCCACCCACTCCCAGGCATGCTGCGCATGTGGCTGCCATTTGCATAGTTATGCACAGTGCAGTGTGGGTTGTCATATTGTGCAAACTTGGCACAGTATGCGGTTGTTGGTGGCTTCTTATCAATAGCACAACGTCTACTACTACAAACCATAGATTGTGGTATGGGTAAAAAGCCCACTCCCACTGAACACCATGCTGGGTTCTGATGATGCAGCTACTTACAGTGCATCACTGGTAATTATGCAAATTGCAGTCTCATATGCAGTAGGAGTGGCGATGGCAGGGAGAAGTCATGATGGCTTCTTTTACCCCTGTGAGTGTCCAAATGTCCATGTCCAGAGGCAGTTTTTCTCTCAGTGTCAAAAACACAGAAATGTTGTTGCCTTCTTGCCCTCCTTATGAAGTTCTAGTCCAGAAGTGGGGATTGCATGGCCTTCAAGATGTTGCTGGACCAAAGTCCAGCCAATGGTAATGGATGATGGAAGTTGCAATCTAACAATGTCTGGAGGCTACACATTGCCCATCACTGTTTTAGAGGAATCTGAGCAACCACTGCTAGAAACAGAATGCTGGAGCTTGGTCTGATCTAGCAAGGCAATTCCTATATCTTTGCTTTTCTTCATATCGTTTACACAGAAACACCACTGTTTAAATCTTGCTGGTCCAAGTAAGGACGTACGAGAAATTAGTTTCAGTTCATTTTTGATCAGGATTTCCCCCAGTTCATAGCTTCTGGACCAGGGCTGTGCACCACCTTGGGCCAAATCTGAGCTGTGGCAGGCCAATTTGGCCTGCCTTGGCCTGGATTTGAGGCAGTACCAGGTCGTCCCAAGTCATCCTGAGGCCAAAGCAGTTTGGCGGCGAAGCCTTGGGGCACCTTGGCCTGATTTGGAGAAATGCTGGGCTGCTGCCTGTGCACCTGGGAAAGCTGGCGCAAAGCCAAGTGGGAAAGCTGGTGCAAAGCCAAGTGGGAAAGCTGGTGCAAAGCCAAGTGGGAAAGCTGGTGCAAAGCCACCTCCCTTTCCCTCCTCTCCTTCCCCAGTCACCTCCCTCCACCAAGACTTACCTGTAAATTGCATCCTCCTCCAAGAAACCTAAGCCACGATTTAAAGTTAAGATCCTGGTGGCTCTCTGTTATTACTATATGTAGGGATGCAAACTATGGTATCTGTAAAGGGCCATTCCTCTTTATGGCCACCATAGCTTGCAGCCATAGCTAGTAAAAACAAAGAGCCACCATGATCTTAACTTTAAATTGTGCCTCGGCTCTGTGGGAGGAGGATGTGATTTACAGGTGAGTCCCGATGGCAGCAACTCTGGGTTGGGGTGGAGGGAGGAATGGGGAAAGGAAGCTGGGATTGGGGGGGGGGCAAGGGGCCTGGGGGAGTCTGGTTTCCCATGGACTCCAGGTCAACTTGTGTCCAGATTTCCTGGGTGCCAGCTGCTTGGCTGGCACCCTGGAACCTGCAAGGCTGAGTTGCTTCAGGGGAGGCAAATCTTGCTTCAGTGCTGAGGTGAGGCGCACCCCTCCCTGAAGTGCCTCAAATCGAATTGGGGCCATTTCAGAGACTTTGAAGTCAGAGGGGGCTGTGCATAGCCCTATGCCAGACTGTATAGGCTCAGATGCAATCTGTGGTCAAAGTCCATATATTTCCAAGCTTGAAAAGTAATTTGCAAATAAAAAGAAATGCATTTCACAGCAGGCGTATGTTTGAAAAATGTGTATGAAAAGATGCATACTTTTGGAAAAGGTGCACAAATATGCTTTAATTCATGGGAGAAGTGTTCATAGATTTCAAACGCAGGTATAATTGATGTGTACATTTAGAAAAATACGCACACAAATATTGTCATGGAAAAAGGGGGGAAAGCTTGCAACCTGATACGGACTTGAGACAAAATGAGCTTCAAGAGAATTTCAGAGAACTTCGAGAAACTTGAGTTTTACTAATTCACACACATCCCTTGACTGCCTTAAAAGTAGAGTCATAGAATCATAGAATAGTAGAGTTGGAAGGGGCCTATAACGCCATCGATTCCAATCCCCTGTTCAATGCAGGAATCCACCTTAAAGCATCCCTGACAGATGGCTGCCCAGTTGCCTCTTGAATGCCTCTAGGGTGGGAGAGCCCACAACCTCCCTAGGTAACTGGTTCCATTGTCACACTGCTCTAACAGTCAGGAAGTTTTTCCTGATGTCCAGCCAGAATCTGGCTCCCTGTAGCAAGTTAATAAGTAGCTAACAGCACATGCTACTGATGTGATTGCATCAGTAGCCATTTTTGTTTTCCAGGCATCCTCACAAAGGCAAGAAGTAATGGCAGAGCTTTGTTTTGAAACCCGCAGAGTACAGAAGATTCATATTTCTTGCTGAATTGTACCTGCCCTTTTTTATTTATACACAATTTCACCTGTCCTTGGTACGTTAAAGCATCATTCAAGTTGAGTATTGCCTTTTTAGTACATAGTTGCTGATGTTTGAGCTGCAAAGACAAATGTTTTTATGGTGTTTGTCCTCTGTTTTTATGGCTGTAATAGTTGATGGTTTTCTGTCTTAAGGCTAACTGCTAATATAATAAAATTGAATTATATTGAAATGAAGGTTATGGTAAGATATTTTGGCTGGCATTATAAGTGACAGCAGTTACGTTTTATGAGTTTTGTGAGACAGTATATAACTAGGGAGAAACCACAAGGAGATGTCTCTTCTTTTTGTCTCGAGTCACAATAGCAATGGAGATAGTATATCATTTTTTTAAAAAATGGGGAAAATATCTGGGTCTCAAGAAGCATATTTAATTTTTGATGCCCCTGGAACACATCAGAATCAAGAAGTAGGTTTTATTTTAAAATATCATGTAGGAAAACAAATGATATGTAGCCTAATTTTTTTCACCTAATGTGCACTGAAAACAACAATAGGATTGGATGTTTAAGTACTGTTGGGGTAAAATTGTGCTGTCATCAGGATCCAGGAGAGAACCAGGGCTGTGCACGGACCCCCCGAACCACTTCGTGGCCCGATCTGCTTCGGGTTGATCTGACCATCCCCTGCTCCGTGGAGCAAGATCCGGAGGGGCTGATTGAGATTTTGCCCCCTTCCCTACTTACTTGCCTCCACGGTGGATGGCAGAGGCAGGTAAGTGGGGAAGGGGGGCAAAATGGGGGCTGAATAAGCCCCCCTGCCCCCTTACCTGGCTCCGCTGCTGTCACCACACAGACTGCGGCGGCAGTGTAAGAGCCAGGTAAGCCCCCTCACCCCCACTTACCTGCCTCCAGCGTGGTCCGGCACCAGCTTCAACTGAGGGCCACGCCTCAAACTGGAAGAGCAGGCCACGGTGCCAGGTAAGCCCCCTCCCCCCCCCACTTACTTGCATTCGGAGCTCTGGATGGAGGCAAACCGCTTCATCTTGATCTGCAGCTCCCCCGACTCAATTTGAATCCGCCTTTGGCGGAGGCGGATTGGGTCGCTCTGCTCCGGATTCACAATCTGAATCGGAGCAGAGCAATGCCCTAGAGAGAACCACAGATTTGGCTGATGGAGAAGCATTTCCATAGGCACTCAGGATTTGCTGCTTTGTAATGGGCTTTGTGGTTGTTATGAACCAGAAACACCCTTTTCTATATGTGGAAGGGAGAAGAGGTGAAGTAGCATACCCATGCTCCTTTTTGCCCTTTCCTTCCTGTAATCTTTTGTGTTGCCACCAGATGGAAATCTTGTTTTTCCTCTGGCTGCTTGTCCCAAACATCCTTAAAACTCTCTGGGGCCATCTTTACATTAACGGGAAATCACATTGCTTACCTGGAGCATTTGTGCTTTCTGTTTTTTGGCACAATTGTTATGGGCTTAATTACACTGATGGAGAGGAGAAACCACATGGTTTAAATTGTAAACTTCCTCTCTCTTAACTTCAATTAAGACAGAACCATCAAGTGACAGAAGAGCCCATTAATTTTAGGATGTTACCACTTTAAAGTGGTTCTTTTCATGGTAGAATTTACAGTGGTTGCCACAGAAGACATCCTGGTTGTTCACAACGTCTTTTAAAAGTCCTGTACATTTCTGGGTGACCAGTTACAAGCATGCTATAAATCGCTTGTTTAGAAAAGCCCTGAGTCTCAGTTGTCCTACCTTAAGCAGTGTGGGTGTTGTCTATTAGACATGGGGTGGTTAAAATGAAAACAAGAGAGATCACAAACTTTCAAGCAACTGAAGAAAAAAATGACAATAGGTGTGTGTGTGTTTGTGTGTGTGATACACACAACAGACATGCACACACACAAACATATGGGTAATACAGTAGTAAAATAACCAGGGATATATGCGTCCAGGCAACCTAACTAGATGATGTTCCCATTTTATTAATGACCCTTATCCAAGCAATATTTTACTGGCAATGGTCTAGCTCTCTCTCAACGAGGTCTCCAGTCCAAGCAGCTCTTCCTGTTTCTCACCTTCTTTCTTTCCTTTTTCTTCTTCTTTCTCTGTTTTTGCCTGAGGCTTTTCACATTAAAAAAATGGTTATTCCCAACCAGGAGTGTAGTTTCTTGTTCACTTTTGCCCCGATTCCTTTTCCCTAAGCTCTTCCCCTGACCCTTACTTGGGCCTCTTCTAAATCTCCACCACCCCATCTTCCTCTGCAGCCATCTTGGCTCCATATCTAACTGAACTTTTAATCTTTGGGCTAAAACACACACATACACATACAAAAGATTTAACCTCAGAGTATCCAAAACCCCCAAAATGGAGGACAGTTGTATTCCTTAACTGTTGCCCCTGTGCTTCTGTTGCATCAGGGTGGCAGCAGCTAATCCCAATGCAGCAACAGAAGCATGGTGGTTCTGGCAGCTGGGCCTGCCCTCTGCCCAGGCAGACAGCGAACAATCAGGGCTCACCATTTGACTGACCACAGCTCCATATCAAGGAAAGACAGGGCGAGATTAGACAGTGGAAGGGCTGTGTTCACCTTGCTGCGGAGCTTCTTTGGAAAGTCCCATGATGGCTTTGAGAAGGCTGCTGTGTTGTATAATTGACACAGCACCACCGCAGAGCCACCTTGGGGCTTCCAGAATGTATAGACAGTCCATAGGACATGCTGCTTTCCAATTAGTTTTGTCCTTTTCCCAGAATTATATGAGAGAGGGGTACAGCATGGACCAATGTTTGCTTCCAATGTCTGTAGGCTTCTGGTGCACTGTAAAAGGAGGCTTAGTACAGTCTAGGGGCCTCCTCCAGTCTGTGCTGCTCTTCTTTTTGTCTGCTATAAAGTATCTGGAATGGTGAGTCAGTGGCAATTTTACTGGTCCTCCAATGTGCTCTAGGCCTCAGAATAATCGTACCCAGGCCATGCTAGTCTTCTCTGCACATGCCAGCATGATCCCACATTATAAATTTGGTTGAGCAGAATGGCTTCATTTCACCATCTGCCAAAAACTTTGGAGCGGTCCCATTCACCTCTATACTATGCCTGCCTGTGTTTCATCCCCAAACCTGTGCAGCAGGAACCAATATTTAGGATTGGGAAGAACTACTGTGAGCTTCTTTACATGGTATGCTATGAGTCTTCAATGTAGCTCCAAATACTCAATACCAATGCATCATTCCATCCATAAATTATGAGTAAAATCCATATCTCTTTCCTGCTGTGCGAGTCCTTGGGTCTACCACAATGGGTCATGGGTCTACCACAATGAAGTTCAAACTATTTGATAGGAGAGACCCACATGCGCATTCCATTTTTAGTTCATGGGTTTGGAATTTCAGGTGATTCAAGCTACCGTTTCTACAATTCTTTATATGACATATTTTAGGCAGCTCGGTTCTGGTTTTTCCAATGCATATTTATGTCCACAAAAATATCACAGGCTATACGAATTCACAGGGAGTCATTAGATTCTACTAGGTTAGAAAGTATACTTTTGCTAAGGCCAATAATATGACTTTACATTCTCCTACACATTATTTGCAGTCTACAGTATCATTAGTTATGCAATTTGGCATGTCTCCACTTATTATTTCTGCAGCTTTAGCACCTGCTTGCAGGGAATCTCTTCTTTTCTTTACAAAAAGAATAGCCTTATTAAGTGACAGGAAAAATAAGCTATGTACGCTATGCAATAACATAGGAAGAAAAACCGTTTTCTTTTAAAAAATAAACATTTCAGTCTGGCTACCACCAGAATGTTTTTTGTGCAAAAATAAAAATAATATACATATTTTGTTAAAGGGTGGGGAAATAAATTAATAATCAAGTGAACTTTAACTACAGATTTTCTCTTTTTGTGGTTTTTGTCAGGATTTTACCAGATAATCAAGAAGGGATATGAAATTTATGTTGAAACTCAGGTCTATGGATGTACAGATTGGGTCAAATCTGTTCTGATTGTGTTTTGCTAATTGTCAGGCTACTTTCATTGCATCGTCCACCCACCAACAGAGTTGGATTTTTTTAAAGTTTCTGACTTTCACATGTGCACATTTGTGCAAATTTTCCCCAAATGCTCATTTTCATGCTTGAATATGGAAAAAAAAGTTGACCACCCGAATGTGGGAGTGAGCGGAAGCAGGATCTCACTGAAAGGAGCTGGCTTCCTGTATTTAGCACCAGAGAAACATAAAGCACAATGAGTGTAGGCTATGTGTATGTGATTTGGGACTTCACCTTGCATCCTGAGTTCCCAACTGCACACACCAAGCTGATGGATGTACAGCTGGGCTGTAGGTATTCAGTAGGGCTCCAGGCAGATGGAAGCTGTGGACAGAGTATGGAGATCAAGTCCATGGGCAATGGGTACAACCCTACTCCACTCCCAATACGTTCACTAAATGTGTGAAGTCAGCATATATCTATGGGCGCATATACATGCATAATTCAAGACTTAGGAGAGAGAGAGAAAAAGCCATACTTCAGGTAAAAGCCAACAAGGTACACAAATGGCATGCATTTTCAAATTGTGGTGGTAATAGGCAACATACACACCCAACCTAGTGTTTCCACTGTGTGCCAAAATCACATTGACAAGTGCCCGTGGCTGGCTTTCCAAAGGCTTGGAGCCAATGTTAACCAACATCAGCCATGGCTAACATATAGTCAGCCAGTATATACACAAATAGGCATACAAATATTTCAGGCATTTTATGTCTACATTTTAAAAGCATGATACAAAGGAAATCCAATGAAAAAAGAAAGGTTCAGGGGCTTGTCTTGATGAGGGGAAAGCCCTGGGATGGATCCACAGTGGCGCTGTGTCATTTATATGATGCAGCAGCCATCACAGAGCTGTCCCAGGGCATTCCCCTGAGGCTCTGCTTTTAAAAAGTCAGGGACCTTCTTTGACTTTTTGCTGTGAGCAAGGCGCCGATGCACATATGCAGGCTGTCACCTTGCTCTGGACTTACAGTTGAGGCATGTCCCAGCCAATGGTGACCCTGATTGGTCTTCATTGGCGGGGACAGAGAGGAGGAGGTGGCCCAAATGGCCACTGGAACACCTTTGTGGCTGCAACAATGAACAAACAGGGCTGGAGAAGCCCTGTTTAATCACTCTCTGATTGGCTGAAGGTCCATCCCTTGCCCAGTGGATAGATTCTGCTCATTTCCATAATGCAGTCATTGAGTGTGCTGCTGACAGGGGGCGGGGAGGAGCACCCAACAGAAATGGTTTCACTAATCCCCATTTTCCTGAGGCATAGGCAGATCTTGCCCTGGTTGGTTGCCCCAGAGCTCCCTGCCATCTCATGAAGACATGGCAGAGCAACTCCCCCCTCACATTGATACAAACCCCCACCTCGCTTCTTCGCGTGGGGACTATGCAAAGGAGTGCAAATGTGGGAGTATGAGGACTCACAGAGCCAATGTGCCATCATCAAGACAGTCCCTAGGTTGCTATGTACACTTAAGCTCCATTGAACACAATGGATCTATTTCTGAGTAAACAGATATAGGATTACTCTGCCTGTAAAGGAAAGGAAGAAATCAAATTGTTAATAAAAAAACCCATCAAACCTAATTTTCAAGTTTTGCACATTTGTTGTTTTAAGATATGATGATGATGATGATGATGATTCTCTCCAAAGCACCATCTTATGTTCATCGCTTTTACAATACCAGTGTTTGCAGGGAACGGGCAGGGGAGTTACAGGTTTTGCTTTCTTCCAATCAGATACTATACAAGCCATACTTAAAAGCTGAACTTGATTCAGGGCACTGCACACTTTCATGGTACTTTCAAATGCAAGAATTTAGTAGCAGAATTTCAATCCTAATGGGATAATGCCAACAGGGGGTAAAGATAAAGAAACAGTAGAAGTTTTAAGTTACCCAGAACTCTTTTTAAATATTCTGTTTCTACTCTATTCTACTCTACATTTCAATAAATGTTAATGTTTGGGGATTTTTCATTCCAATCCTTTATCTACTGGTTAAAAGTGATTAAAAAGTACAGTCCCAAGATGGAGTCTTAGAGATGACCTCTATTTGTACTTGGTATTCCTTGGCTTTTACATTTTTGCACCAGTAACTGAACATTGGTGTTCTAGAAGTATTAATGTGGTAACTTTGTGATGAAAACAGTATAATGGAAAAATGAACTTGCTAAATTAATGCTTGATTACAGTGCTGCTTAGAGCATGATTGGAAGGCATTGCTATTTTAATTTTACCAAACTACCGATGCACATTAATAATACACCTATGTAATTGGATGTGTTTCCTTAATCAGAGCAAGCAGAATGGATAGCTCAGGAAGACAGGTTCATTCAGAGATCTTGGAGAACTGAAAATGACTATGAAATCCAACTTTATGTAATATATCAACTTTATGTAATAAATCAACCTTTCCCAACCTGGTGTCCTCCAGTTGTTTTGGACTAAAACTCCCATCAATCCAGCCAATGTTGTGCTAGCCAGCATGAATAGGAGCTGTAGTCTAGAATATCTGAAGGTTACTAGGTTGGAGAAGGCTTCAGTACACAGAACTCAATAATGCTACGGATGTGTGAATCGGCCTGGGTCTGGTTTGGGGGATGTCCATTGCAGGGGAAATCCAGTCCTCTAGGGGTTTGATGGATTTTCCTAGAGCCCCTGTAACCAAAATTTGCTTTAAAAACAGCAAGGTGTATAATTTATTTAAGCAATTTGCATATACGTAGTGTATTTTATACAACCTGTGGCCATAAAGTGCTTAGTTAGGCAAAAACTGCAGCATAACTAAGCCCTTGATGGCTGAAATTTGCATAAAATATGCTAAGTACAGCCATAATATGCCAAGATATGCAAATTGGTCGCAACTTCCATATCTTGCCATTTTTAAAGGGAAAAATTTAGATGAAATCTGAAAACTCTCCTGCTCTCCCATTGCCAACACCAGCAGGAAAAGCCGGTCTGCTGTGGATTTTGGATTCTTAGGAATCCAACCTCATTAAAATTATTTGAAGATTTCTCCAGCATCCCTACTGAATACATGAAAAAGTCCAGCCAATAATGTGGTTTGATGATTGCAGAAGGTCTACGTCATTGGTGGAATGTGCATGTTGAATAGCACTTGCAACCTGAAATGTATCATTTCTTCTTTCCCTGATAAATTTGCTTTGTCATTGGTCCTTTCATTTCTATCAGCATTTACTATGACATGATTTCCTATTATGAGAATGCACTGCAGAAAGTGGCTCAGCCTCCCCAGCCATCTCCATGGGTGAGCAGAGAAAGCTTCCGTTTGCAGTTTAGAATTAACAGGAGTTTCCAGTTGTATCCAGGAATGGGAGAACCAGGGAATGCTTGAGCTCACAAAAATTCTCAACTTCACTTAAAAGATCAGTTCAACTCACCCCATTCTTTGTTGTGCTATTTTTTATTTTTTTATTTTTGTCCATTCAAGTGGGAAAAGTGAACCTTTTTCAAAAGTGTGCAGTCTTTCCCATTGACTAAAGCATGAAAATGCAGGTTCCTAAAGCACACTTTTAAAATGGGCCTTTTTTAAAAAAAAGTATACCTTTAACAAATGCAAATTCAGGAATTTGCAAACATTTTTGGAAAACCTGCACTCTAGTTTGTGTTTGTAGGTGCATTTTCAAGTGAATTGCAATCTAAATTAAATTCTTGAACATCTCTAATTGTGTCTGGATTAGTAATGAACTCAACATTATGCCCTTTCAAATTTCTGTGATGGGTGTGTGTGTTAAAATCCTCCCAAAGATTGGTATCAAGGGACAAACATTCAAGTGCATGAAGGAGAAAATTCAGGCAGGGCTTACTTTTTTTAAAATTGCATTCTACATAGTGATGAGGAAATAATGGGAATCTTTAATGTTGCTTTGTCTTATTATGGAACATACCTAGAAACTCCTTATCATGAATCATGCTTTGCTTGATGGTGATTGTGGTAGATTGGGATGCCATTTCACTCCAAAGATCACAGTTGGATAAGTGAATCTGAAGCCAATGTATCGCGAGCTGCTGAAAGTATTTATTCCAGTGATGTGATTCAAATGCTAGTATTTGTGTGAAGCATGCAACAAGATGGGCACGTTGCTCATCTTGGGTTTCAGTCCAGATGCTTTGTTTGCCAGCAGAGTGTGAAAGAAATCATAAGTGACACCGAGCTGGCCTGCCCTGGGTCCAAAGGGACTGTGCTGAGAATGAGAAAGCACAGCCAGGGATGTGATCTGGCAGGTGTGTCTTCCCAACCTTTGCAATCCTCGGAATGCTGGAATGCCTCTTCAGTGCCAGCTGGGAGAAAATTAAGGCAGAAGCACTCCCTGAACCCTGGGCTGCAGTAAGACCAAAGTGGCTGAAGTGGCTTCAAGCCAGCTCCCAGCTCTGTGGTGCTGCATCGCATAGAGCTCATCAGGATCGGATAATCTAAGCCAATGTTTTTGGAAGGCAATTAGAAGCAGAATTAACATATTATGAGTGATGTTTTCTGAATCAACATGTAGGTGCTTACTGGAGTTTTGCAGTTTTTCCAAATAAGCCACCCATAAGGACTTATTAAGCCCTGATTTTGACAGTTCAGAAAAACTGCTTACTTGGGCATTTGTCTGAATGTCTCGCCTACCCTGTGAGGAGGGCCCAGGCTGGCTAACAGCACTGCTTAAAAGCAAGAGTGCTGAAAATAACTATGGGAGTGAAATGCAAACATGCTACAATTAGACAGACATACAGATATACCTTGCTGCCAGCTTAGCTGTGTTGAACTGCCAAATGATGGCAAGTGTTTAATAAGCTACTACAGTTGGTGGGTGGCAGCAGGGGGAGGGGGCATAAAAATACAAAGAAGTCATCTCTGTGTGTGCTGTTCTTGTGTGAGTCTTCTGGCATTAGTATCTGATAACATCAACCATATAAAGGAAGGATGGACAACCTTTGAGGCCTACCAGGCTCTGCAGCCCTGCCTGCTGCTGTGCTGTGCCACTAAATTCACTGCCAAACTTTGGTTGCACAGAACCTGCATGACTTTTCTTGAAACAAAGGCATGCAGAGACGACATGCTTTGTTTGGAAGCAAAATTGCACTCCTGGGACCTTTTCAGGCACACAGTTCTTTTTCAGAACCAGGTGTGTGCTCCCCACACTCCTTATTTTCAAGAAAAGCACAGTCTTCTTTGCTGCTGTCAATTTTGCTTCACAAAATTCAGCAGCAGCAGTGTAGTCTCCAGAGGAGGCACAAAAATGGCCATTTTGCCTTCTCCTGGTATAGAAGAGCATTCTTGGTTGATCTTCTGAGATGGGTTTATTATCTTTAGAATGGTGGCAAAGCCCATTGTGCCTCGGCTTAGAGACAGGCTTTGAGGCATGTTCGCCTCTTCCATATCAAAGAAGAGGTGAGCATTGGGAATTCTTCTGTGATTCAGGTTAAAATCCATGCCAAAGAAGAATATTCCATTTACCCTTCCTACCCAGGCCCCCAACCTCCCTCCTTCCCATCCAGCTAGCTTCCTTCCCTCCCACTTTCCCACTTTCCTACCTTCCCTATCTACAGCTCCCATCAGCCCCAGCCAGCATGGCCAATGGATGGAGACTGTGGGAGTTCTAGTCCAAAACATCTGGAGGGCACCAGGTTGCCCACCCCTGCTTTAAATGATATTTACCCAGGCAGACCAATACCTGTAGCAGGGAGAGTGCATTGCCTACTCTCTGTCTTTCCCTCCCTCCCTGGGATCCATGGCAGCTGTACATCATGACCCATGTTTTCCCAAGAGCCCATTTTTTTTCCAAAAGCTACTGACAACTGATGGCTCATGGGGAAAGGGGATTTACTGAATTCAAGTTAATGTAGAAATAACTATTTTCCTCAGTTCTGAAAGTAGCTCAGATTATTTCAGAGCCAACCAAATGCACATATGGGGTCTGGATTGCTCACTGCTAGTTAACCTATCAAAGAAAGTTGTGGAATTTGCAGCTGTGGTATTTGCACACAAACAAACTTTAATGATGGACAGAGGGCTGTGGCTAGTTAGATCATACCATTATTTGCAATTAATTCTGTTCATACATTGAAAATGTGGGGCACTGTGCATAATATTTTAGCCATTTGTCTAAAATACTAATACGGACAGATTATCCTTTATAGTCTATAAGTGGTTGAGTTATTCTTGGATCTCAGAAGGCCTACCATCTTAAATTCTTAATTTTATGGGGGGGAAATGTGCAGAAAATGATCAGTTAATGATTATTATTATTAGAGTTTGATATGATATATAGTAACGATCTTAGCTTATTATCCACAGAGCCTGAGGATTGATGATTCCTAGATTATCAAGTGTTGTATGAATGGATTAAGATAAGAACGTTTCCTGAGCCTGCTCCTTTTAGCTCCCAGTACTCTGTTTTTCTGATAGTTTTCAATGGAGTGCCTCACTAATAGTTTTGGGTGCTAAACCGTAAAGAACAGATGCTCCCACACATATATCTTTTTACCCCAGAGGCTATTTTTATATGAGAAAAATGACCTTTGCTATTGTCAAGCAAAACTTAGAACACACACATTGGAATCATTTAGAGCTGGTTACACTATGATTGGTTTCCTTGCTGAATAACCAGTGCAATATGTGATGCATAACTTATAATAATTCGCTTTCTTCAACAGAAATAGATTCCTCCATTGGAAGAGTGTTTCCTCTGATAGAATCTCCTTCAGTTGGAGGAAGGACATCTCCAGATCCAACCCATAAGTGCTAATTTATATATCTATAATTTCCTTCTTGATCATGTAGGACTTTTTTCTTCCCAGTTTGCTTGGATTCACATGTATAATATATGTATGGCATCTTTTTAAAATGTAGTTAAGCATTTTTCTCCTAAAATACAGGATGAGTAAGGAACAGATTCAAATTTGTCTCCCCTGAGAATCCATCAACTCATTCTTTTAGTTCTATATGTGTAGGGAAGAGTGCAGATATTTCGTAACAGAACAAAGTGCTTTATGATTTCCATTTTATACATCTCCACATCTGGGGGTGGGTGAAGGAGTAGGGATATTTGAGCTCATTAAAATTCTTCAAACTTCAGGGAGCTGTCTATACATGCTCAAAGCCCTGCAGTGGCTGTGAATTGGCTCTACATAAGTTATATTATGCAATAGTGGTGTGCACACTGCACCAAAAACTTGATGGTCCAACAGTGCTCTGACAGAGCTCCGAATTTTCAGTGTGGGACATTTTTAAAGCCCTGGGATACAAACGGTGCAGAACGAAGAACATTCGGAGCTCCATCCCATTTTCAGATAACCACTTTATTATAGGCTATGGCAATTAACCAAAATGCTTACAGCTCTGTCATTTTTAAAGTTAAAGAGATGAAACCTGGCACGATGATAGCTCTTAAGAAGGGCATTAGACATACCAAGTTTGAAGCAGTCTCTACATCCCTTGATTTTTTGGGATTTTAAAATTTTGACAGCTCAGCTGTCAAAAGTTTGATAGTCAGCTATTCCATTAGCCTATGGCATTTAACAAAACGCTTATATCTCCATCATTTTTAAAGATAGCAATGAAACTTGGCACGATGATAGCTCCCCTCAAACCTACTTACACCCACACACAGCTGTGCATCAGCAAAGTAAAGGATAAAAACTCCCTCCATAAATGTGCAGCGGTAAATTAATGCAGAATCAGAGGTGTGGGTGTGAGTTTGAGTGGGGAACTTGGAAAAAAATATCTAAAAATCATGGGATGAAGGGATCTACTTCAAACTTGGCATGCCTAAATCCATCCTTAAGAACTACCATAATGCCAAGCTTCATCTCTTTATCTTTAATAAATGACAGAGCTGTAAGCATTTTGGTTAATTTCCATTGAAGATAATAGCGTAGTTCTCCGAAAACAGAGCAGTTTTCTGATATGTAAACCAGCAGTGCGGAGAGATGGACCCCCTCTGAAAATTGGAGCAGAAAACCCACTCAACTGTGCTCGGCCCCAAATTTCAGGGTGGAGAAGACCAGCTCTATACATCCTTATTATGCAGCTGCAGATTCGCTGCCACTGCAACTCTTCCACCATCTGACCTCACTCTGTGGTCGATCCGAGGGGCATTCTGGATGGATGGTGACCAGTGATTAGTCATTGGAAGCCAGGAAGAAGATGGGGAGGTGTATGTGTGTATGTGGCTCCAGTATCCAGATGAGTGTCAGAAACCCCATGTTCCCTTCTTGGCATGGAGATTACCAAGCACAATCCCACAGGTGCGAAACCATGGGAAACGTGTCACTAATGCGGCACCATCAAGGCCCCAGTTTGAAGCTCAGTTCAGCTCACTCAAGTTTCCATTTGGAACCTGCTTTTCAGTTCATTTGAAAAATGAACATTTCTGTGCACATTGACTAAAATAGGAAAATGCCTATTTTTTCTTTTTAAAAAAGGGCATTTCAAAGTTTGCATTTTTCAAAAATGCAATTTTTCAAATGCATTGCAAGTTCAGGAAGGTGTAAACATTTTTCAAGAAAATGTGCTCCCATTCGGGTTCGCATATGGGGCTATGAACAGGTTTGGATGATTTGAAAATGGAAACAAGATTCTCTTACACCTCTACTCACATCAACCTTATATCAGAATTAGAACTTTTTATTGTATTTGACTAATAGCCATTACAAACTACGTAAGTGAATACATCATACAATGACAGAGCATAAACATAAATGAAGTTAACAAACCACCTGCACAATCAACTGCAATAACATTCAAAGTGAATTTGTTTTGTGGCCTTGGCCGACAGGACTGTTTTGTATGTAAAATAAGGAACTCAGTCTGACAGTAACCAGAAAATCTTCTCACAGACACTTTTACCCTGTATAGATGCCAAAGTCCCAGGAATCTCTCCCTGGTCTTTTGATACAGATGGCACTATAGTAAATAATGTGAGACATCCTCTACCTCTCCCACAGCTTTGCTAGACCTGCTGGTATAAGCCGGCAGGGAGGCGGGGCGGCAGCGCGCTGACGTTAGCGCGCGCCGCCCAGGGTTCCACACGCAGGATGCGCAGGGACGACGGAAGCCCTGCAGCGTCCGCCATTTTTTTTGCTTGTTTAAAGGGGCCGCGTGCGGCCCGAAGTCTCCGGAGAAGGTAAGAGTTTTTTAAAAAACGGGGGGGGGGAAGGATGGCAAGGGGGGATGGCAAGGGGGGAGGGCGGGTGAGAGAGCGCCGCGCGCCCTGCCCGAGCAGGCCTGGCATGGGGCGGCCTTGCCCGGGCAAGCGCCGCTCGCCTGCTTGCTCGGGCGGCGCTCTCTCACCCGCCCTCCCCCCTTGCCATCCCCCCTTGCCATCCTTCCCCCTGCCCCTCTCTTCCCCCCCCGGGCTGATGGGCACAGCGCTCGTATGAGCGCTGTGCCAGGTCCGCGGCTTTCTGCAGCTACTCGCGAGTAAGCGAGTAGCCGCAAAAAGCCACGGAAGTAGCTAGACGTTTCGCAGCTCCGGCCTGAGGCCGGGGCTGCAAACAAAGCACGCCATAAGCGACTTTGCTTATGGCGCGTTAGAGGAGGCCTCAGTGCGGCCTGGGCCCGGATTCCCCTGTGCGTCATCTGGACGCACAGCAGGGAAACCGGGTCTCAAGGCGCGCTAAGGCCTCGTCTAGCAAGGCCCCCAGACTACAAATACAGAACTGTAGGGTTTTTGGAACATACCTGTATCTTTCATCCAAGAGTTCTATGGGCATGGTTTGGAAGCATAGATCTGTAAAGGAGATTCTCAAAGAAGCAAAAGTTAGAGTTTGTAGGTATTGGGATCTTTCATGACAGGAAGTGCCATTGAGAAAAAAAAATTAGATCTAAATCCTGGTTATTATCTGTCCCATATATCCAACCTCTCCATTTGTTTCTGGCTCCTGTTGTGGTGAAAATATCTGGTGGTAGGTTTTTGGAGATTAGCAACTCCTGGCATGACTTAGTCCAGCCAACTTTCTTCATTTGTCCTCTCTGGGATGACTGGTGGCAGGAGCACAATACGTGAACTACTGAGCAGGGATGGGTAAGTAATCCATGGCACACCACAAAGTTGCTGGTCATGTGAGGGGCACACATGTTACGATTTTCTTACTGCTCATTGCTCCACAGTTCCCCTACCAACTCACCCATCCTCATGATTGTTTGAATACTGATTCTTTTGCAGGAATTTAATTTATTATTTATTAATTTACAATATTTATATACTGCTTCCCATTCAAGAATTTCAGAGCAGTGAACAAATAGAATAAAAGAATAAAAACAATAAAAATACATTAAAATACATTTTAAAAGAAATGAAGTGCCAATAAAAACTTGGCTGGTCATTAAGGGAAGGCTTCCTAGAACAACATTTTCAGGAGGAACTGGAAGGAAACGTTGGTGCCTGCCTGACCTCCAGTGGTGGGGAATTCCATAGGAAGGGGGCCACCACACTGAAGGCTCTTCTGGTGGACGCCAGTTGGATCATAGGTCCATGTGAAACCACCAGGAGTATGACCTCAGATGACCTCAGTGACCGGGCAGGTTGATAGGGATGTTTGTGCAAGTTTTATTTATTTTGCAACTTTTGTCCCATTCAGTGCTTTGCAGTCTAGTTGTTGTTGTTGTTAACAATGAAACCAGACTAAAAATGCCTCACTCAGCTTTCACACACTCAGCAGGCAGCAGCACTGGAAAGTCCCAAGGGGCTTTCCTGGAAGCACAAGCAGCTGGTGGGGCTGCAAGGGCAAAATAGGATCAAAATGCTAAAATAAAGCACATATACACACTGCTCAGCCACCTCCTTACAGTAAGGGAAGCCCTGAAGCCCTGTGCACTTAGATTTTTTCTGAAATTCTCAACCCTTCCTACAATATTTAGATGTGTATTATTATTATTATTATTATTATTATTATTATTATTATTATTATTATATTTGTTTCCTGCCTTTTGTCCAACACTGGGCCTCAAGGCAGCTTAATCCAAACTCTGTATAAGTTTTATCCAAATTCTGTATAATTTAACTGGCTTACCTGAATAAACCATAAAACATGATTAAAAGTAGGGCTGTGAACAGACCCCGTGATCTGCTCTCGATCCTGATATGCAACTGCCGGATTGGGTCCGCTCCACCCCACATCAATCCGCCTATGGTCCGCTCACTCTGCTGCGGAGCTCCGGATCCGAATCAGAGCTCCGTGTTTCCCCCCATAGACTTGCATTGAAATTCAAATGCCTATAACTTTTTTACTGTGAATGTTACAAACCTCAAAATTGGCACTATGGGAGATTATCCATGTATCCACATTCATGCCAAGCTTCAAGCAAATCTGAGCACGGCCTGATTTTTAGCGTTTTTTGTTTGTTTTAAGCATCACCCCCTAACGCCAATTCACACCCCTTTCAAGAACTCCATCAGTTTTCATGTTACAAACCTCAAAATTGGCACCATGAGAGCTTATCCAAGTATCCACATTCATGCCCAGTTGGAAGAAAATCCAAGCCTCCAGTGATTTGGGGGGAATTTTTGAAAAATCCTACACCCCATTTTCAGAAATGGGATTTATGCTGACATTTTTACAGATACAAACTTGCAAATGGGGACCCTCACAGATATCACCTAGGTCCACATTCATGGTGTGTTTCAAGCAAATCTGAGCATGCCTTGATTATTAGCAGGTTTTTTTTTCCATTTTAAGCATCACCTCCAAACCCCAATTCACACCTCTTTTGAGAACTCTGTCAGTTTTCATGTTACAAACCTCAAAATCAGCACCATGAGAGCTTATCCATGTATCCACATTCATGCCCAGTTGGAAGGAAATCCGAGCCTCCAGTGATTTTTGCGGAATTTTTGAAAATCCTACACCCCATTTTCAGAAATGCTAATAGCGCTAACATCTTTCCATACCTGCCCATAAGAATCCATTGCAAAGAGCTTGCCCATAGAAATAAATAGGAAAGATGATTTGGGAGAATAAAGTTTTTTTCAAAATAAGGATCTTCATCTCAGGTGAAACACTTAAAAAATGCACACACACACACACACCAAGAAATCTTAAACAGGGTGAGCGTGCAATGCAGCTGCCTTTTATCACAAGGAAGAATACCATGAGTCAAAGCAAGACATGCACAAACCATCCCTGTGGGGCAGGCACAGAGGAGGACAGGCAACATGCCCCTGTAGCAGTGGGAGCAAGCATGCCAGAGGTTTGTGGGGTTGAACCACAAAGCCCATCATCTGGTACATCTCCCAGGCACCAGGAGGACAGAGAGGCAGGCAGAGATGTACGACTATGCCATAGATTTGTAAACCGCCCAGAGAGCTTCATGCAATAAATAAATAAATAAATAAAAAAGTAAATAAATCTATGGGGAAGTAAGTCCTAGCAGATACCCAACAACAACAGCACCCAGGCAGAGGTGGGAAGGCAGGCATGCAGCAGACATTTCTAGGGGCACAAGTAAGTAACCAAGGATTGCTTCAAACCATCCCTGTGAAATGGGAACAGCACAGAGAGATGCTTTTTCTTTTGCATCCCATAACTATAGGGGGCTAGGAGGATAAGAGTAAAGCTTTGTGATCCTTGCTTCAGAGTTGATTGACTGCACTGTGATCACAGCCATTATTAAACAACAACGACAACATTAATAATAGCATTATTATTATTAATAACAACAACAACAACAACAACAGCAACAATAAGAAGTTGAACCACAATGAAAGCCTGCCTGACTTCACTGAAGAGGGAAAGCCAGGAGGGCTTTGGCTATGGGGTGGTATATAAATTTAATAAATAAATAAACAAACAAACACAGCAGGGGTGGATTTAAAAGCAGCAGTGTTGCTGAATCACAACAACAACAAGAAGAATAAAAAAAGGCTATGTCTGTCTTTTACCAGTAAGAGGAAAGTGGACGGGCCCAGGGGGAGGGGGAACTATTGTGCCAATTTGAGTGGTCCCTGTCCAGGTACCAATCTTTGAGAGGCTGCATCACACTTCAACTCATGGCTTCAACTTCAACTCTTGGCTTCTTCACTGGCTACCATTTGGAGGGTTCTGACAACCCTTCAAGGGCAGGAGTGTGCACTGGGGACGTCCACATGCCCTATGGACATCATCCCCTTGCACCACATCTATTCAGTTGTTCACCAAGGTTAGGGTGGGTAGCAGTGCTGTGTTTCCTATCTGTTATTTATTTGCTTAGTATATGATTTCAGGTTGTGTTTGTGCATTTGGTGGGGCTACTGTTTAAAAAAACACTGGAGAAGTCCGTTCAGACAAAGAAAGAAAAGTTACCCAGTATCCCAAGTTACTAAGTATCCTGTTTTGCTTATTCCCCCTTCCAACATTGGGATTGAAGGATGCTTCATCAGGTGATCACGACTAAGAGTTGAATCTGCCTGTCATCGCTTCAAAAAAACCTTACCCCCTCCCGCTTTTAGCCATTCTAAACAAATTAATAGCAAGCAAACCGCACAATGAAAGAGTCTGAAAATCGCCACAAATGACCCCCAACCACCACTCTCTACGCACAGCGAGTTTCAGGGATGTGGGCTTCAAAACAAAAAAGTTATATGCTAATCTTTTCCATAATGCAATCCTATGGGGGAAAATATCCAAAATGGCGGGTGGAGAGCTTTGCAAAAAGCGGATTGATTCGCTTGTGGTCACTTCTCTTCACCATGCTTTGCTAGCCCCCCCTACTTCGCCTCCACCTATAACAGAGGCAAAGCCCCCCACTTCGCTATCGCTTCTAAGAACCAAAGAGAAGCGGAGCACAGCCCTAATTAAAACAGAGTCCCCAAGTTCAGACATAGTGAAGAATTTTGCTTACTTGACAAACAGAAACAAATGCCTCTGATCTCCTCATAGGTTTGAAGCAAGGAGGAGCATGTGAGCTCACATTCCTGTAGTGGTTTGTGCATGTAAGGGCAAATTATGATTTAGCATCTTGTCCAAAATGGGTGGTTGTGGCGATGCTGGGTTACAGACATATCCTTTGGTGTCAGTATAATTGAGTAACATAGTTCAAGCTTCTCAGTCACTAATAAATATATTTCAAAGTGAAATTGCTGAGAGGTTAATCATAAAGACTTAATGTAGAATTCATACATTTAAGGCACAATCCTATGAATTTTTAGACAGAAAACATCATACAACTCCCAGCATTCCCCAACCAAGACAATGCTGGGAGAGGTAAGGCATTGTTTCTGTCCAAACACACATGGGGTTATACCCTTAAACATGTCTTGAATTTAAATATGCTGTGTGTGTGTGTGCGTGCGCTAGCATGTCTAATCATGCTTGAATTTATACAAAAGAAAAGCATGTAAACAATTCCTTATAAATGAAAGGAAAATGCAGGGTTTAAACTTTAATTTTTAGTTTCACCATTTTCTGTTAAAATTTATTTAGCTTTAGTGATGTTAGATTTCTCAGTACTGGCAAAGTATTATTGAATACAGCAGCATTTTTGCACTTGCTGCATTTAGAATAAATGTAAAAAGTGAACATGCTTTGTCTTCAGTCTGGATTCCTTATTGATTCTTTCAGTGGCTTTCTAACCAAACCTGGGAAACCAAATAATTATCTATTATGTTTGGGAATGAACTGAGGACCAGCGCTTTTAAAAGGGGAGTTAAGGTAATTAAAGTTTGTTGTAACCCACCACACATTTGATGTATTATTATTGATTCTACACACCTTTGATGGAAATGACTGTTATTATAAGAATGGTTGAGGTGAACATCTATTTGTCACTTTTGTAACCAAGAATAGCATCATCCTTTTTTAGCTTGTTATAAATATATCATTGCAGTCCTTTTTAGGTTGTTATGAATATATTACCCTGCATCTTTTTGGTTCTTGTAGTAAGTGTTTTATTCCACAATTGTTTTTTGTTCTTTAAGGAAGTGAGCATCCCAAAGGCTGTGTCTGCACCTGTGACTGTGACACTATTGTATCAATTTCAGGAGGGATTATATACCATGGGACCATCTCATACTATCCTCTCAGAGCTGGCCCTTCCATGATGTGGAAGGAAGCCTGTGCAAAGATGGAGAACCATGAGGCGCAGCAGATTGGGTTGCATCTCTTTCATCCCAACCACTGCTATTTGCATTGTCCTTGCAGTTTGTGGGGCTGTGGTATTTGAGTCCTTTGCTATTGCTTTTTCCACACACATTTGTACCACTCACCTCAAATGGGCCATAGCTAGACCTAAGGATTATCCCTGGATCATCCAGGGGTCAAACCTGTTCATCTAGGTGACACACAGGGGAATCCAGTGCTCAGGCAGGGGTGAACCCTGGATGATCCCAGGATGAACCTTAGGTCTAGCTGTGGCCATGGTCACTCACACCACCTGTACTGCCTGTTTTACAGTCCAGTCACCCTGCTACCCCAAGATAAAGCTGCTACTGGCTGGGGATATACGTCTTCTCCCTCATCACTCAGGGGGAATCTCTGCCCCACTGGACTGCTATTGTTCTCTCTCCAACTCACCCTGTCTATATTCCAGCATGAAGCAAGAGAATAAAAAAAGGCTGAAGTGAACTTCAATCTCTGTACAGCACCATGTACATTGATGGTGCTATATAAATAAATAAAATCATCATCATCATCATCATCATCATCATCATCATCATCATCTGAGCAGGAAGTGCTCCATT
Source organism: Elgaria multicarinata webbii (assembly GCF_023053635.1). Taxonomy (NCBI): domain Eukaryota; kingdom Metazoa; phylum Chordata; class Lepidosauria; order Squamata; family Anguidae; genus Elgaria; species Elgaria multicarinata. Next base: position 86,769,827 of record NC_086175.1, read on the forward strand.
GGAAAAGTGGAAACACGCAGGGATTCTCTTAATGAGAGATTTATAGCACACTCGTGACTGGCCACTCACAAAAGTTTGCAGGTCGATTATATCATCAACAGACAGAATGTCTTTCATGGTTTCCCCGGGTCATCCTGGAATCTCATATTTTAAAAACACAGAGATAATTTAGAATCTAATTTCTAACCTCCCCGAGGAGAAAATTATTCAAAATTATCACCTCCCCAGCCTCTTTTGTGAGCATTTTCATTTCACACACACACCAACACCACCACGAATTGCCAAAAATGGAAGAATCAAAAATGTTCAGCACAACACTAATTTAAATAGGCTCATGAAGTAGTAAAATGATTAGAGAATAAAACCATCATGTGCTTAAGGGTCCCAGTTACATACTTTATCACCTGATACACAGCGATCATTTCAGTCTGGCAATTGGTGAGGATGTGATTGTTATCACTTAACACAAAAACTAGTATCTTTCTTTTCTTTCCACATACTCTAATCATAAGTTCTGAAAGCCTCTTATGTAGCCATAGTCCTTACTGATTTTTCAATGTACCAAAATTTACTTTAGTTCAAATATAGTTTATACCTTTCCAAATCCTATGCATGTCAGCAGGGGTGTGCAAAGTGGGTCTCCTCCACCTCAGAATTTGAACCAGAGCTCCATTGAGGCAATTCTCTGCCCCAGTTTTGGAATGGCTCCCCTTACTCTGCCCATCAGATTACCCATCGGAGAACCACCCCTTTTTGGATCTAATCCATGGAAATTAATCAAATGCTTACAGCTCCCTTATTTTTAAAGATAAAGAGATAAAATGTGGTACATTGATAGCTCTTAGGGAGGGCTTTAGCCTAGCCATGACAGAGTCAGATCTGTTTATGCTTTGATTTTTAGGAATTTTAAAAATAAAAATGAACAAAAATGCTTAATCTGCATTATTTTTATAGATAAAGAGATGAAACAAGGCAAAGTGATAGCTCTTAAGGTGGGCTTTAGCCATGCCTTATTTGAATCTGATCCATTAATGCCTTGATTTTTTAGGATTTTCTTTTTAAAAATCCCTTACTCCAGCCTTCTTCAACGTGGTGCCCTCCAGCTCTATTGGATGGAGCCCCACTTCCACTGGAAGCCCAGCCACTGACATAAAGAGCCTGTCTGTGTAGACTCAGGTGTAGAGGCTTTCTCACTCAGGTTGCCAGCCCACCCACATTTTCACACTGTGGAAATGTGGATGATTGACTTCTGTGGGTCCGAGCAAAAATGCACTCCCTCTCTCCCTCCCCCCGGCTAGAATCAGCATCCAGTATTTCCCACTCCCCTGAACACTGCGGTTGGTGAAAGTGGTCAGGGACAGCACTGTGGCTATTCCTAATTGGTTAGCCACAGATGTCAATATCAAAGCTACCCCTCACCCCACTCTGCATCTTCCAAATATGGAGATATTCAACTTAGACAGAGAGAGAGAGAGAGAGAGAGAGAGAGAGACAGACAGACAGACAGACAGACAGACAGAGACAGAGACAGAGACAGAGACAGAGACAGAGACAGAGACAGAGACAGGGAGAAGGATAATTTCAGAGACTTCAGTAGCTCCAATTGGGCACGTCTCTGCTTTGATATTAATCAATGGGTTTGGAAGCGGCCAATCTCTGTTGAGGAAGATCAAACGTTCCATGGATATTCGCGGTAACCAGATAATTCCAGACTGGAGTGCACATCCCTAGTAGTTAGTATCTGCTGTTCAAAGGTGCAAGAAGAAGAGTTGTATTTAATCTGCAGGTTCAACAGCACATGTGTATTTAGATGGTTAGAGAAGCTGAATGGTTTCAGTGATCTCAGATGTTTGTACAAAGGTCTTCATTCAGTCTCAGGAAAATCTGGACCAGAAAAATGGTGGGGGATAGTAGAATAATAAGCAGGAGAAATGCATGAATAATGCATTGGAATATTGACAGGAAAAAATATCCTGAATAATTTATTTGCTGAATAATGTTTGACCACCTACAGAGCTAGTCAAATAAGGAAGAAAATTAATGCACAAATTATTTATTTCACAACTCACTGGAAAAGGCTCATTAGATGCCTTACTATGCATCTACATAAATGCCATACATCTGTCTCCGGATATAGCTTAGGAGTCCACATAGACTCTGGATGCATAAAGACAAAATCCATTGGGATTATTTTATGTTCCTTTCAAGATCTTGCTCTTGTATAATAACAGCACTTTGTTCAACTGTTGAATATGAATACAGGTGAATGCATTTGACTATTTTGCGAATAGGGTTTAGTGCCTGGGATAGCTTCTTTAGAGTTCTAGTTGGTTCTAAATGAAACCTAGAATGAATTCATAGCCCTATCAAAATTGAAACCTCCGAGTTCTATTGCATCACATTATCTTTCTCTATACACCACATTGCAAGCAGCAGCAGTACCTTCAGTAGTTGAAATTAAACAGAACTCTGTCAGGGATGCACAACCATCTGTCAGGGATTCTTTAAGATGGATTCCTGCATTGAGCAGGGGGTTGGCTCAATGGCTTATAGGCCCCTTCCAACTCTACTATTCTATGATTCTGTCCAAAAGAATGTTTTAATGTCTGGGTGGGTGGGAGAAAAGTAGTCAGAGTAATAAGATGACTCATGTACAGCCCTTTGCACAAATAATAACAGAAGTTTATCACTATAATGGATTCTGCCTTCAGCATCAGTCCTAGTAGACACTCCCTTGGGATTTCATTAATGCAGAGCACAGCAGAGAAAAACATGGATGGATGGGCTTTTTGACACAAGACGTTTCTCTACGGAGCTTCTCACCATGCCTTGAAATGCCTTGCCAGGGGACTAGCATAGGTAGGGAAGCTTCCTTCCAGATGGGAATTTGTTTCACACTGATGCTCTGATCCCAAGCATACTTATTTGGAAATGTGTTTTCTGAAATTATTGATACTTACTGGCTCACAAATAAATGCAGGAAGATTGAGGAGTTTGTTGATAAGAAGTAAGTATTTTCAAAACAAGATTACATATTGCTTACATACCCTTCTTCTTCTAAGGGTATTACGCATGACTGTTTCATTTCCTCCTTTCACAAAATTTAATATGATCATTTGCGTTAGGTGGAGAGACTAACTGTACCATCCTGTACATGGCTACTCAAAAGTAAGTCCCACTGATTTCAATGGGATTTACTCGGAAGTGGGTAAATGGGAACAAGATTGCAGCCTAAAATACCAAGACTCAAGCAGTCTACCTCCAGATCACTGGATCTGGCCAAAGGACAAACCTCCCCTTACGACACATTGATAGTCAAAATATGTGACCACTCTTGATTTCATTGCAATTGCCATGCTCTGCAACCTTAACAGAATGTTCTCAGTCACTTTTGCTTTCAACAGAGAAAGAATGGTAGATATATTGGTTGTAAACTGGTTCAGTGTCTTGGAATGGCAATGCATTGAGAAACTATTCCTATTGATGGCAAGCTAGTTGGTGTTCCACTGAAATTGTCATTTTTAGTTACACAGGGTTAGGGTTAATCTATAGCAATGATATATGCAATATTCCAAATCTACACAATAAGGGCAAAGCCATCTATGCTTGCAATAGGGGCTGTATGATTAGTCTACTGAGTATTTCTAGGATAAAGAAAAGTTTGTGAAGGCATAGGCTTTCAGGTAATCTTCAATTTAACTTGGAACTTTGAAAGATTTTAAGATAAACCAGGAGTGGGCAAAAGGTCTCCAATTGTTTTGAACTTCAACTTCCATAAGACTGTTTTAGCATGACCAAATGGTCAGGAATGCTGGGAACTGAAATCCAAAATACCTGAAGATCTATCTTCTGCCCACCCCTTGGTTAAGCTATTCCAATATACAAGGTGAGCACTAATGAGGTCAGTAGGCCAAGCCCTTAACCGAACATAGAAAACCAGAGTGAAGAGGCAGATCAATGTAAATTTAGAGGTGAAAGAGATTTTACTTGTTTGTTGACGTAATGTCAAATGAGATGGTCCTGTGACACCAATGGCTTGCCGATACTAACTTACTGTACACCAGTAGCCAGGCCTCAAGAGGTCAGAAGTCTCAGCTATTCTTAAGGCTTTCACTCACTTTAATTGACCTTATTTGTGTTTGTTTGACCTGAACTATCAGGGAAAATGTATTCCTTATAGAGTGGGGGGGGTAAGGAAAGGTGACATTGCCTCCTTGATTAAATACTGCAGCCCTTTCAGAATTGATGCAAATGAGGAAACAGCTCCAGCTGACAAAGCAATCTGCTAAAGTGTTCTGAACATCCTTTTAAAATGATATACCTGGAGAAAAATGAACTCAGGAATGTAACATTTATGAAGGTGATGACTGGATTCATGGCTGTTGGTAGTGGAGAGTTGCCAGATGCCCCCTCATTTTGCGTAGGGTGATGATATGAAAAGGAGGATGGGGCTCCTGTATCTTTAACAGTTGTATAGAAAAAGGAATTTCAGCAGGTGTCATTTACATGCATGCAGCACCCTAGGGAAATTCCCTCTTTATCACAACAGTTAAAGCTGCAGGAGCCATGCCTTCTTTTGTATCTGGTCACCCTATTATAGCTCCTGCATCTTTAACTGTTGTGATGAAGAGGGAATTTCACCAGGTGCTGTGCATGCAAATAACACCTGCTGAAATTCCCCTTGCAATACAACTGTTAAATATACAAGAGCCCTGTCCTCCTTTTCATATTGTCACCCTGTTTTAAGGAAAATGGCTAACTTTAAAGTTTCCTGATACTTTAAACCCTGATCATGGTCTCATGAACTATAATCAAAGTTCTTTTCTGGCATGTCACTAAATTTATCCCTGTTTCTCAATGCTGTTCCTTGCTTACTCTTTCCTTTTGCTTGCAACACCTTGTCTTGATGGTATGCAGATAATTGCCTAGAGTGTGTATTAGAGGATTTCGCTGAAGAAAGTACAGTTGAACTCCACATTAGAGGGCATCTGGTCATTTCCAGTTTTAAAATTGTATGGTTTTAGAATAGTTACACTGTTTTTTATGTAGGCCAATGTTAGGGTGACCATATGAAAAGGAGGACAGGGCTCCTGTATCTTTAACAGTTGTATTGAAAAGGGAATTTCAGCAGGTGCCATTTGTATATGAGGAACCTGGGGAAATTTCCTCTTCATCACAACAGTTAAAGCTGCAGGTGCCCTGCCCTCTTTTAAATCTGGTCACTCTAGTATAGCTCCTGCAGCTTTAACTGTGGTGATGAAGAGGGAATTTCATCAGGTTCTCCATATATACAAATGACACCTGCTGAAATTCCCTTTTCTATGCAACTGTTAAAGATACAAGAGCCCTGTCCTCCTTTTCATATGGTCACCCTACCAATGTGAACATTTTCATGCAGTGCTTTGTATGTGGATTCAGACACACCTGAATGCAAAAAGCATAGATTTTAAAAATACAGAGAAGCATGGCCTATTCCTTTCTAATGACATGTGTCATGTATTTTAAATGGGGGAATAGTGAAAATTATAGGCAAAATTCAAAGTAATGCAAGTGCACTTCAGTTCATGCAACAGGACTCCCCTCCCTGCATTCTCACCCCAAGCCCTTCCAAAATCTGTTAAATGAATCTCACCAAACTCTCTGGAGCCTTTCAGGATGCATAGCAGGGAAGGGGGGAGAGCTGCCCATTTCACTGATGGAAGTTATTGTGGAGTGTAGGTGGATAAATAACGAGACAGACAACCATAGCTGGATTTAAACAGGGTCACTTATTTATTTAGCGATCTGCAAGGGGGGGATTGCAACCTATCGGGCATCCATTTTAGCCTGTTTCAGGCCGCTTAAATGGGGCGAGTCATTCATGGCCCATGGACAGGCGTTACGCCAGGCGTCTCCCCACGGGCCTCCCCTCACAGGGTAGGGGAGCCTTCCTTTGTCACTCCCAACTCAGACCGCCCGGTTCAGAGTGGGTGAGTAGGGTTGGCCCCAAAGTTAGGTCTTATCTCCCAAGCTAGGCCGCTGGGCTCAAAACTGGGAGCCTCGGACTTACCAATCGCTTTAAAGAGCACCCGTAAATGCTCACCAATTCGGAACCCTATGGATGCCCTTACCTAGCACCACGGGGTGCGACAAGCCACTTGATTAGTCGCTGCCCCCCCACCTAGCCAAAATTACACTAGCAATGCCCTCTTACAGATCTTTCAAGAATAAATCATTCCCCATGTCGGATAAGTGTACACCGTCCTGTCTATATAGCTCCCTCCGGCTCAAATCAATTGAAAGATGCTGAATGCTGCTATCACTGTGTTTGCACAGTTCTCTGTAAATTTCTGTATTAACATTTTTGCGGGCTCTTTCCATGGCCCGGTAGTCATGACCATTCCTCCAGACGAACCTGGGGAGAATGCAAGACCATATAATCACCACCCCAGGCCATTGCTGCCTGATAACTTGGAAATCCTCAATGGCCTGCCAAATGAGAGCCTTGCCCTTTAGCAGCCCCAGATCATTCCCACCCAGATGTAACAGCAGGACCTGGGGTGGAGGACCCACCATCTCCTGAAACAAAGTGGGCAGGAGGCACTCCCACTGCATTCCACGCCGGCCCCACCACTGTAGGTTGGCTTGATGACTCATGCCCAACTGGGTTCCAAAAAAAGAATGAGACGCCCTCCTGCTTGCCCAGAAGATCATACTGTGCCTGCAAAGGACCACTCGCACTGGGGCGTGGCCACTCCAGAGATCTGTAACAAACATGGAATAATTAACTTTTGAACAAACTGCAATTAAAACTTAGGAAGTTGTCGCACGTATCCCTTGAAGGCTTTAGACCGCCATCTCCAAATCGCCTGAATTCAAGATGTAGAAAAACCGATATTACCCGCTTTAGATGCTGCTCCAATTCTAAAAGAATGAGTACCAAAATGCACATCCTGCAAGCCAAGTGCTTGCAATGCACGCTTTGATACTGCCCAAAACTGAAATTTTGTTAAGGGAGAAAGATCTTGGTGGCAAAAAAAGTGTGCCGGGGTATTGCCTCTCACTTGTAGAAATTCAGATAATGCTGTTACTGGGCATAACTTATCCATGGATGCTCGGCCCAGTAACATCTGACTGCCTTTGGCTTCTTGATCCGTTTTTGATCTCCGTAGCATTATTGCCACCCAAAGCAGTTCCAACTGCACGTCCTGTAATTGTAATGCTCTACAGGACGTGTCGCGCTTGGAGACGGCTAACAATTTGGAAATTCGAAAAGTCCCAAAAAATGCAGTTAAGGCTGCTGCATGGAAAAGTTTCATTTCAAAAGCTGACGTGCAAATTAGACGACACTGGGATTGGAGACCTATCAAAATCTCAGGGGAGATAGGGAGTCTGCTGTCCGGACTCTTTGGTGATTCCTTAGCCCAGCCCTTAAGTACACGGCGTACTCTAAAATCATTAGTATTATCAGTCAACCCCCTTGATTTGGCTATGAATGCCAGGGTGGCCAACTTGCCCATAATAGACTTAGACGAAAGACCCCTATGTCTCGATACCACACAGAACTCCAATATATGGTCCACAGGAATGGGCCAATCGTCTCGCAGTTGCCTGTCCTTCCTGAACGTTGAAAACTCCCTACCTGCTTTGCGATACGCTGCCTTAGTACTAGAAGCTACTGATTATTACAATGCACGATCAACTTCCTGCCTCCAATCTCCCACAAGAAATCTGGCATTGGTTCCGGAAGCTGCCTGGCCCACGGTGCAAGCTCCCGAAACCTCTGGACCTGGTGACACGATAAAGCGTCAGCTATGGCGTTTTCTAAGCTGGGAATGTGCCTGGGTCTAAATAAGATGTTATGCCTAAGGCAATGTAACATGAAGTGTCACACTAAACACATTACCCTGGGGTTCGTTGAGGACAAGGAATTGATTACCTGGACTGTGGCCAGGTTGTCGCACCAAAAGTGGACTATGGAATTGGCTAATTCAGATGCCCAAATATGAGCTGCTACAAAAATTGGAAAAAATTCCAAAAATGTTAAGTCCTTGCAAATCGGGGACTCGAGCCATTCCGCTGGCCAATGTTTGGTGCACCATCGTTCCCCCAAATCATTCCGAAACCTAATGAACCCGAGGCGTCAGAGTGAATTTGCATCTCTGCCTCAATTAACAAGTCTTGCCACCAAAAGGAAATGCCATTGAAGCTGCTTAAAAATTGTAACCAGATGCCCATATCCTCTCTCATGTCTCTGGTGATACGGACATGATGATGGGGGCGATGTAATCCCTTCATAGCATCGCAAAGGCGACGCAAGAAGGGACAACCTGGGGCAATCACACGGCAAGCAAAATTAAGATGCCCAACGATTTGCTGTAGCTGAGTTAGGGTTATTTTCTTTGCCTGTCTCAACGCTACTAGACGGTCGCACAAGTCCACCAGCTTGTCCCGAGGTAACCGGCTACACTGATTCACTGAATCTAACTCAATTCCTAAAAAAGTGATGGTGGACAGGGGTCCCTCTGTCTTTTCCTGTGTTAATGGGACACCCAGTTCATCCATCAAGGCCTGAAATTCTTGCATCAGGAATGCACAGTGATTATTGTTTGCGGGACGTGCAAACAAAAAATTGTCTAAATAATGTATTGCACTGGAAAGGCCAGTCTTATGACATAACACCCATTCGAGGAATGAACTGAACTTCTCAAATGTAGCACAAGAAATGGCGCAACCAAATGGTAATGCCCTATCCACATAATACTTGCCCCCAAAAGCAAAACCTAATAAACTGAAATCTTCTGGATGTATGGGGAGGATGTGAAAGGCAGACTTAATGTCGCATTTTCCCATCAGAGCCCCCTTACCGTTGCTCCAGATCATCTGTACAGCTGAGTCAAATGAAGCATATTTGACAGAACTCAAATGATCCGGAATATGATCATTGACAGAATCGCCCCTTGGATAAGACAAGTTGTGAACTAGCCTAAAATCACTTGGTGTCTTCTTGGGCACTATTGCTAAAGGTGAAATTCTCAAATTACTGATTGGAACAACATCAAAGGGTCCTACTACCCTACCAGCTAATACTTCTTTCCTGATTTTTTCTTTCACCTGTGCCAACAATGCGGATCTCGGGCCCTCGAACGGTATGCGAAAACTCCTTAAAAATCCTAAGATTGATGCCTCCTGCTTGTTCGGGTATGCTGCCAAACACCGTCTCAAAGGGGCAATTTTAACTGGACTGGGGCCCTTTTGCTGCAGACTGTGGAGTAGGGCCTCTGGGCTTTCTGCCCCCTTGTCCTTCCTTGTGGCCACCGCGGCCTCCCTTTGTTCTTGGACAAAGAGAGGAGGGATGTAATCCTCCACAAATGGTGCACTCATGTTTGAATTTACAAGGTGTCCTTAAGCACATTCCCCGTAAACTGTAATCCCAACAAGGCAGGCGGGATTGAACCCCTTGCCCCGCACCTCCCCTAACACTGGGTGCGGGTTGCTGTTTTGCGATAATGTGCCCACTATCTGCTCGTTTGCCAGAGGTAGGCCTTGCTGGGATCATGAATTGTAACCACAAATCCTGATCCCGTATATCCCACTGCGCTGAATGATCAAAAGCCGCCTTTTTTCTAAATGCCTCATCGTATATGAGCCAGGCACCCCGTTCATATTCTGTGTATGCTCGATAAATTACATCAAGGTACTTGGTTAGAATATATCCCCTCTCTGGGAATTGCTGCTGAATGACTCCCATGTAGATTAAATATCCTGGCAACCAATTAGCCCGTGTTCTCGCCACCCTTCTTCTGCTTAATCTTTTGAACTCCTTTTCCCCTATCCCATCCTTCTCTTTGGGCTCTAACTCCCTATACAATAATGCAAAGAGGTCAATATATTCCCCTCGCAAAAAAATTTCCTGGGTAGCAGGGAGTAAATAATACCCTAGAGGCATAGCTGAACTCCCTTTGGGAATCGCTTGCCGATCAACTCCAGGAAACGGGTCCCTGGCTGTTTGCTTAGTCTCCGACACTACAGATGAAATATCACCCGCTGGGCCCCGCCATACTGCTGCGCAAGCTTCACCTGTTTGGGAAGCTTGAACCCCAGCTACAATGCTTGCTGACCCTGTAGGACTCTCCTGTGAACCTGCAGGGTCTGCAAGCACATTGTTATGTCCAGCTGATCCCAGCACTTCACTCTCTGTCGCCACTGGATTGGCAGAGCTAATAGTAGAAGTGTTCACTATTGATGGAGATGTCACTGCCAGTTCTGTGACAGGGGCAGCCCCAATTCCTTTTTCTATGACCTGCCCAGTAGGAGACAACTGAACAACAGGGACCGCTGCCGCAGCGGGAACTGCTGGCCCAGTAGACGTTACATTACTGGATTCCTGTGTTGTCTCCCTCATTGTAGTGCTGGAGGCCTGCACTATCCCTGATGCTGTTGGTGTTGCCAAACTAAGCCCCCCTGAACCCGTAATCTGCGGAAAAGCAGTCCCCAGAATACAAGGATACCATCCCCAAGGGGGTATATGTGCATGATGCTGACAAGTGTGTTGTCTTGTTGCACATGTACTAGCCATTTGTTCACTGGACATACCTGTCGTGGCTCTGTCAGGTGCAGACAGCGCTGTATCTGCATGCAAAGTAAGTTGTCCTGTATTGCTTTCTTGTACTGGTTCCGGATTATCCTGCTGCTGCGGTTGGACCCCCTGACTGGAAGATGCCTCTAACACGTCCATCCTGCTAGCAAGAAATTGGAACAAATTATCTTGGGTTCTCTTAAGTGTGTGTAAGCCATCCTTGCCCTTACGAAACGAGGTAGCAGGTAAAGGTGTAACACTCAACCCTTTCTCCTTTTTCATTGCCTGTATCCAAGCTAAAAGAGAAGCAATATTAGGATCCAATTCCTCGTCAGAAGAGTCCCCTTGAGGCCTGCTGCACTTTGCTTGCATGCGTAGGGCCTTGCCCTTGCCCTTTGGACCACCTCTGCCTTTTTTGGAAGCCATATTATATATCAACAATTGGCTAGAAAAATCCCTGTGTCTCAAAAACCCCTATATCGTATCAATTTTTTTTAAAAAACTAATTATTAATTGTTAAATCCAAGAAACGTAACTCAAACAAATCCTTATAAGCCTTAAAATCAACTGAAACTCTAATTATTGCCCCCCCCCCAAAAAAACCCCAAAAACGCTAAGTCTAGCAAAAGGTGCTTGAGCCTCCTGGCCCTTCCATGGAGCCCACGTGCTTGGGCATGGCTGTCTCTTCGGAGGAGCCCACTGAACCCAGCCTCGCCGCCACCAAGCCGCTACCAGGCCGCGGTTCCTGGATCACCAGGCTCCGCCTGGCCCTAACCAAACCGATGCCCAGCAACCCTCTAATTTAAGGGGCAGCCCAAAAAGGCTTCCCGACTGGAGTGAGGCCCGGGCAAGCCAGGCGTTGGAGGTGAATTCACCAACGCCTCCTCCCTCAAACTGCCTCCCAAGGCAGGGAACGACCTGCACCTCGGCATGACGGTCGCTGCTGCCGCTCTTCAGGCAGCTCCCTCTACTCCTCGGGTGTCAGAGTGGCCTTCACAATCATGGAGTAAGCGGCCTCGCTCGCACACTCGTTGGCACGCAGCTGCCGCTGCTGCCACTCCTTCACAACGATGACAACGCTGAGGCACCAAAAAGCTTCCCCCCGAAACCAGCGGCCCCGGGGCCGCAGTCAGCGCCGCAATGCTCCCGCTGCCTCCCGCAAGGCCCCCCTAAAGCTGAGGCCCCAAGGCCAAGACTGCCGCCATGGCCAAGTGCACACCGCACCGCTGCTGCTGTCGCCGCCTCTCCTCTTGAAGCCGCCTCTTCTGTTGGTGCTCCTGAGCCGATGAGTCCACGATCCCTTTCCCCGCGTCCACCAGCTGTTCGGAGTAACTCTCCACAGCCACACAGCGAAAGAGGTTGTGGGAGGGGTTAGGCTACCATATATAGCCCATGCGCTCCCTCCCACCCAGGCCCGGATGTGTCCATCCCAACATAGATTGGCACGCCATGTGCTCATCCCCCACGCCCATAAAAGCTTCCCCGCACCCAGGCCTTGCCGGGCGCAGCAGAAACGCCTTCTGTTAATTTCATATAAATCTCTATTTGTATGTTCAGAACTTAATGTGCTGCTTGTGTGTTCTAGACATCTACACCCAACTGTAAGTTGCATGGAATAACACCTAGAGCAAGGGGGCCTGAACAAGAATTCAGCATCTGGACTGAATTCTGTTTATCAGAAGCTCTCAGGGGCTGCACTCCAGCAGCAGTGGGGCTGAAGGTAAAAGGGGTGGGGTCAAAAATACCAGCAAGTTTTATGTTAAAGTCGCCAGTCAGAGAGGAGAGGCATTTCAACTTTTAGGAATGTCTTGTGATTTCTTCCTTGCACAATGCTTCAGTGCGAAGTGTACAACAGTCCTTTTGAAAGTGGAAAATAACTTCAAGAAGCAGAAATTGTTGGATCCAACATACTATATATTATGCCCCATCATGGAGAGTACTGAGACTGAGAATAAACATGCATATGCATGCATGCATACATACACAGACACAGAGAGTATACTGAAGAAAAATAATACATTTGAACTGTAGGAAGCAAGTGAGAGTTTCCTTTTTCCACCTAAATAATGGTAAAGTGTAACCCATGCCAATACCTCTTCCTAGAATCATAGAACAGTAGAGTTGGAAGGGGCCTACAAGGCCATCAAGTCCAACCCCCTGCTCAATGCAGGAATCCACTCTAAAGCATCCCCGACAGATGGCTGTCCAGCTGCCTCTTGAATGCCTCTAGTGTGGGAGAGCCCACAACCTTCCTAGGTAACTGGTTCCATTGTTGTACTGCTCTAACAATCAGGAAGTTTTTCCTGATGTCCAGCCAGAATCTGGCTTCTTGTAACTTGTAACTTCATCTGATAGGTTAGATGAGAAATTCATGAAATGTTGACCTCCATTGGAGCCCTGTCCATTGCAACCCTCCTTGTTTTAATTGACCTAAAACTCTGCATGAAAATGTCCCTGAGAAGACAATTGTATTAAAGCATTAAAGCAATTCACAGGGTTCACTTTGTACTATGAAAAAGTGTGGTGCTCTCTCCCTCCTGTAATACTAGATGCCACTTTTTTTCTCCTTCTTTGCATGCATTCTTCTACCGTGTCTGAAAGGTCACTCTGGCAACAGCTGCCAGATGTTGTTTGGATGAAGATGACAGAAAGCGTTATAATGCTAGATGAATCTGGCATATGTGCATCAAAAATAATAAATGTCTACCTGGGAAAACAATGTTAACTTATGCAAAATGACAAGCTTCTGCCTGAGATGCAGGCAAAAAGGCTAGGACCAATATCATGTTGAAATATTTTCTTGTACTTGAATGTATAAGAATAAAATGAATGTTTTCAAAGCTAAAACAGGAATTTATTATTATTTTATCTACTGTTTACCTAACTCCTTGTATGGATGAAAAATGTTTTAGCTTCCAGGCAGGAGAAGCTAAAACATTAAAGGGAAAATCTAAGAATGTCTGAGGGGAACACCCCTTGTAGGTTGCCACACACCTTTTATTTAACCAATCCAGGCTGCACTTCAAATTGGAGGAGGGCAGAACCAAACCAGTGAAATCATGCTTCATTTTTTTCAAGAAAAATACACTGCTTTCTAATTTTTAAAAGTGAACAGTTGAGCCACAGGCTTTGTTGTGGTAAAGAAAGAGAAAGAACTGTAAATACAAAGAAAATGTGAACACTGGTTGAACCTGAATTAATGAGAACAGAAAGCATTTTGTTTCTGTTATGTTTAAAAAAAAGAAAAAAAGAAAAAAAGAAAATTCTAAGGAAGTTAGTTTCCCATCTTGAAGTGTGTGTGTGTGTGTGTGTATGTGCATTTGTGTGTGTGTAGGCCCCCCCGATAGGGATTGCCTCTACCATAAAGAATGGGAAGAGCATGAGACACAAATGTCCATAAGACTATCATCATCATTTATTATATGGTCACAGACCCAATGAGAAACAGTGGCAGACATCTTTAAGACAGAAAAAACACAATCCATAAGACCAGTGTCATGAAGCACAGTGGTATCTCTCCATTGAACCAGTCTGGGTCATCTTTCCCACACTGCCAGTAGTATATTGTCCCTCCCAGGAATTGCTTGGGACAGCACTGTGCTTTTGGTTTCCTGTTCACCTATATCTGTATCTTTCTGCTGCATGGTCTGTTCTCAGTAAGCACTCATTATTAAAGGTTTGGTTGCTTTTGCATCCTCAGCATAACCTTCTTTTCATGACACATTTCACTTTCAACGTTGACAGTGCAAGGTTAGCCAGTTGCCAGCTGAGGAAGAAGAAGAAGAAGGACTCCTGACTAGTTCAGGCAATGGAATGTTTTTCACCTATTCTACAGTGTTGAATTCCAAAGTCCAACTGATTAGCTTTGTTTGGGCTGAAGTGACTACGTAAATAGATTACAACTAGGGATGTGCTCCGCTTCTAATCGGACCAGCAAATTAGAAGCAGAGCGGGGGGCTTCGCCTGCCCTTAAGGCGGAGGCGAAGAGGATTGGGGGACCGGCGGAGCGTGGCGAAGAGGATCGAGGTGAAGGTGGATCCTTCGCCTCGATCCGGAGCTCAGTCGGAAAGGTAAGTGGGGTTTACCGGGCCCTGCCGCTGTCGCTGTTGCCCATGCGGTGACAGCGGCAGGGCCCGGTAACCCCCCTCCTCTCCGTTACCTGCGTCCATCCGCGGTCCGTCAGCTTCTTCAATTGAGCCCGCGGTTCAACCATGAAGTCTACTGAACCAGACTTCCTGGTTGAACTGCGGGCTCAATTGAAGAAGCCGACGGACCGCGGACGGAGGCAGGTAAGGCCCCCCTCCCCGTTGGTCCCTTACCAGGCTCTGCCACCGTCGCCGCCCGTGCGGCAACAGCGGCAGGGCCCGGTAACCCCTTCCGCCCTCCTCTCCCGGCCTTACCTGGAGCCACTCCCCTCCACTGCGGAGCTCCGATTTGGAGCTGGAGCTCCGCGGTGAAGAGGAACGGAGTATGGGCGGAGCGGCGCGGAGCAGAGCGGGCTGATCCGAAATTTTTGGATTGGCCCGCGGGGCGGAGTGGGGGGTCCATGCACACCCCTAATTACAACTACCAGGTTAAGTGAAGATTGGGATCTTTCTCCACAAAAAAGAAGAAACACATCACCAAGAAGGACAATACAGGAACACAGATTTGCATAACATTTATGTATGCTAATTTATATGTATAGATATAAATTCAGAAATAATTACAATGCTGTAAATACAAATATAGCATATGACACCAAAGTGGACTGACCAGATGACCTGTGTGACTCTTCAGTCTACTGTCCAAATTATAGCTATTGATATGCAACTTAAAGGGCCCAGCTTCTTATGCTTCTTTAGCTTGAAATTAGATTTGGACAAGAACACCCTTCAAACAGAGGACTGTGCTGAATAGAGGACTGTCCTCTGACCACCCTTCAAATAGTGGACTGTCCTCTGTAAAGAGGGACACATGGCCACCTTAGTTAGAGAGGAGAGAGGAAATCATAGAATCATAGAAAAGCAGAGTTGGAAGGGGCCTACAAGGTCATGGAGTCCAATCCCCTGCTCAATGCAGGAATCCACCCTAAAGCATCCCTGACAGATGCTTGTCCAGCTGCCTCTTGAAGGCCTCTAGTGTGGGAGAGCCCACAACCTCCCTAGGTAACTGGTTCCATTGTTGCACTGCTCTAACAGTCAGGAAGTTTTTCCTGATGTCCAGCTGGAATCTGGCTTCCTTTAACTTGAGCCCGTTATTCTGTGTCCTGCACTCTGGGAGGATCGAGAAGAGATCCTGGCCCTCCTCTGTGTGACAAGCTTTTAAATATTTGAAAAGTGCTATCATGTCTCCTCTCAATCTTCTCTTCTCCAGGCTAAACATGGTCAGTTCTTTCAGTCTCTCTTCATAGGGCTCTGTTTCCAGACCCCTGATCATCCTGGTTGCCCTCCTCTGAACACGCTTCAGCTTGTCTGTGTCCTTCTTGAATTGTGGAGTCCAGAACTAGACGCAATACTCTAGATGAGGCCTAACCAGGGCCGAATACAGAGGAACCAGTACCTCACGTGATTTGGAAGCTATACTTCTATTAATGCAGCCCAAAATAGCATTTGCCTTTCTTGCAGCCATATCGCGCTGTTGGCTCATATTCAGCTTGTGATCTACAACAATTCCAAGGTCCTTCTGGTTTGTAGTATTGCTGAGCCAAGTATCCCCCATCTTGTAACTGTGTATTTGGTTTCTATTTCCTAGATGTAGAACTTGGCATTTATCCCTATTAAATTCCATTCTGTTGTTTTCAGTCCAGCACTCCAGCCGATCAAGATCACTTTGAAGTTTATTTCTGTCTTCCAGGGTATTAGCTATCCCACTGCAAATTTGATAAGCGTTCCCTGTACCTCCTCATCCAAATCATTAATAAAAATGTTGAAGAGCACTGGGCCCAGGACTGAGCCCTGCAGTACCCCACTTGTTGCCTCTCCTCAGTTTGAGAAGGTTCCATTGATAAGTACTCTTTGAGTCTGATTCTGTAACCGACTGTGAATCCACCTAATAGTTGTTCCATCTAGCCCACTTTTAGCTAGTTTGTTAATCAGAATGTCATGGGGCACTTTGTCAAAAGCTTTGCTGAAGTCAAGATATATGACGTCCACAGCATTCCCACAGTCCACAAGGGAGGTTACCCTATCAAAAAATGAAATCAAATTAGTCTGACAGTTCTTGTTCTTGACAAATCCATGTTGGCTTCTAGTGATCACCGCATTGATTTCAAGGTGTTTACAGATTGACTTCTTTATAATTTGCTCCAGAATTTTCCCAGGGATGGATGTTGGACTGAGTGGTCTGTAGTTCCCAGGTTCCTCCTTTTTGCCCTTTTTGAAGATAGGGACAACGTTAGCCCTCCTCCAGTCGTCCGGCACCTCACCCGTCTTCCATGATTTTGCAAAGATAATAGACAAAGGTTCTGAGAGTTCTTCCGCTAGCTCCTTCATTACTCTAGGAGTACAAATAGTGTACAATGCTGAGTACCTCAAATGGTGAAAGAAGGTCCACTCAGACCAATCTCCAGTAGCTGGCTCAAAGGAATTTAACACAGGGAGTCAAACATGGGTCCTGGATTTCCCTGACACACTTTAATATGTATTGTAAGAAAGATCAAAGAAAGTTTTATTTCTGAACCCCATGGAACAACTGGTGTCTCCACATGTGATCTCCATTCACATTAAAAGGTGCACTGGGCCAATCAATATGCCTCAACTGAGCGATGTGGTGCATCTTGATTCAGATCTGGATCTACAGTACCAATGCAAGCTGCTGATGAACATAGATCTCTCTTGCAGCATAACTCTTCCTGTTATTCACTTAAAAGGAGAGAGAATTCTATCTATTTACCTATCGATCTATCTTTCTTTCTTTCTTTCTTGGGGTGTAAGAGTCTGTTTTTTTTTTCTGTGTTCCTCCTAGAGTTGCATTTTCTAGAAGAAAATAATGTCATATGGTCCCTTTTGACCCTAAGTCTAAATCCAATGGGTCAAAAAAAAAACCCCACCAAAAAAACTTTCTTTATGGTGCAGCTTCCTTGTAAAAAGGCCCTAATTGCTTGTGGCTTTCATAGTATTGCTTTAAACGATTGGTTTTGGCCTATAAAATTCTAAGTAGCCAATTATTTATGAAATTACCTTTCTCTCCTTGCAACATTACCCAAATAAACAGACAGTAACCATAAGGTGTTATTAGAGGAAGGAAGCCAGTGTTGTCCTTAATTCTCTTATTAATTCATTATACATCTCCTATTTACCCAAACAAAGCCTTTCATTTGGACATGGTGACTTGCTGAAACTTCTGCTCGAGGGATGAAGCCATAGCTCCATAGTTGATCACCTGGATGTAGAAGGTCCAAAGTTAAATCCCTGTTTTTTCCCACTTAAAGGATCAGATCTTGTTGGAAAAGATCTTTGCCTGCAAGCTCAGTATTCTAGGATTAGATCAATCATCTGATGGAGCTTCATATAGGACACCAATTTTTCTCATGCCATTAAAACATTTCCCAATATTCCACAAGAATTTGACTATCTTTCTATATTGCCCTGAGGTTCTCTTTATGGCTTCTTACATTAGACTTGGTATCCCGATGGCGGCAGGGCCAGGTAAACCCCCCTCCCTCCTCTCCCTTACCTGCGTCCGTCCGCGGTCCCACGGCTGGGCTCTGTTGAAGCAGCCGCGGGACTGCAGATGGACTCAGGTAAGACCCCCCTCCCCCTTGGTCCCTTACCTGGCTCTGCCGCCATCGCCACATGGGCGGCGGTGGCGGCAGGGCCAGGTAACCCCCCCTCCCTCCTCTCCCTTACCTCAGTTGAAGCAGCCGCGGGACCGCGGACGGACACAGGTAAGGGAGAGGAGGGAGGGGGGCCTTACCTGACACCACTCCCCACCACTGCGGAGCTCCGATTCGGAGCCGGAGCTCCGCAGTGGAGCGGAGTGGCCCCCAGGTGGATCGAGGCGGGGTGGAGCGGGCCTGATCTGCAATTTGCAGATTGGCCGCGAAGAGGATCGGGGGGTCTGTGCACACCCCTAGTTCATACCCTGCCATCTCAGATTTATTTTGTTGCTTTTAAAAAAGGATTAGGTAGCAGGATGTGGTAGGCAGCAGACCTCTTCCTGAGTAAGGATGGGTGACAATTTAGTTTCACTTCAATTTTACTAAGAATGTGCCAAAATGTGTGAATTTCTTCATATTTAGGACTGAAAGTATGTGAGATATTTTTTAAAATAAATAAACTAACTGTGGGAGAAAGCAAACCTTACAGATTTCTCCATCCCTATTCCTTAGATTCTGAAGAGCTTCCAGTTAGGACACACAATCCTGGGCTAGATGGATATATGTTGCCTGAACTGCCTCCGTCAAACAACTGGGTATAGCTTGCTGCCACTACTACTGCATCCTGCTTTTAACCCTGCACATGAAAATCCAGCTGAGCCTGCAAGATGAGACACCCTTAGTAAGAAATGTCTTTTTCATCACGTCTGACTGATTTCTGTCATTCCTGTAGCAGATTACCATCATTCCCAAACTGGAACTGTCATGCGCTTCTCATGGCTCTAAAGATAACTCCTCCACTGTATGAAGCATTAGGCGGCTGCTCTTTATCCCATCCATTGTTAGCTGTTTTGAATCTGTGACTGCTAGTATTCATTCTCCACTGATGTTGAAGTAATATCTTACAAGATCTTTAGAGAGGATACATAATACTGTGTATATTTACCAAAACAATGTTATCTGCTGACACAAGAAAATAGCCATGTTATTAAACTCTGAAATGCCTCTACATATCTATTTTTCATAACCATTTTAATACACAATGCATTATTTTCTGCATCTCATATACTTAATATCCACAGCAATCTTCAATGGAGCATTGTGTCCTGAATCTTATTGAAACAGACTCTTCACAACGGTATCATTGATGTTAAAAAAAAACAAAAAAACACGGTAGGTAAGCTCAGCGACCAGGCAGGGAGAATGCTAAGACTCCACTGCCATAACTTCTTTTACAAGTCAAGGTGTCCCAACTGTTGTTCTGCTCTCTCAGATGGCCTAGCAGTACCAGGCCAACCTGCTTAACCAGGTAACCAAAGGAAACTGATGCAGAAAAAAAGGGCAACATTTGCTTTGTCTGATTTTCTTTAAATTGAAATGTACAGATCATACCAGATAGTCACTATAAATACAAGATCACACTCCCCCCATCTAATGAGCATTAATGCTGTAGGACTACACACTAAAGAATGTTTATATGCATCATATGTTTACTGAACAGACATCATGGTTGTTTATACTGGACCAGTCAGTGGGTTTGGTGTGTGTGCGCAAGGAGAAGACAGTTCAAAAAGCGCACAGACATATTTAAGAACAAAGATCAGACAGATTTTTGTTATATGACTAATTGGGATATAACTTCAGGTTTCAGTAATTGGACAAGAAGGAATTCATTGAGGTCCAAAGGTTCATTCCAGTGTATATTGAAAAACAAGAACAATAAAGTTCTTATGATTACTTTCATAAGAACTTTAACAGGGAAATAGGAAAACCCCACTTTTCTTTCTTTTTGAAGCAAAAATATTTTTCACATTGCTTATGCATACTTTGTATAGGGTTGCCATAATGACCCTATTCAGACAATATGCTAAGTCATGATGGTTGAGCATTTTGAGCTAAACATTATAGCATTGCAAGTCATGTGAACCATGACTTAAGCCATAGCTAAACCTAAGGTTTATCCCTGGATCGTCCAGGGGTCAAACCTGTTCATCTAGGTGACACACAGGGGATCCAGTGCTCAGGCAGGGGCGAACCCTGGATGATCCCAGGATAAAACTTAGGTCTAGCTGTGGCCTTAATGTGTCATGTGAACCATTCATAACCATGGTGACTACATAACCATGCTTTAAACATACTTGGTGGCCCTTTTCAGAAGACATCTTAAATCATGGTGGTTAAGGCTTTCTTGTAAACAAAAAAAGCCTTAACCACCATGGTTTAAGTTGTCTTCTGAACAGGGCCACTAACAATTTGCTGCAAAAGGGTTATCAGACTAACCATGGCTTAGTGTGTTGTCTGAACAGCCCCATTGTCTGGTTTCCCAGGCTTTGGCTAGATTCTGGACATGCCATTGTGTCCATTTGACCTTTAGTTGTCCTGGATGGATTTATTTATTTATTTATTTATTTATTTATTTATTTATTTATTACATTTCTATACCACCCAAAGGTCGGAGCTCTCTGGGCTGTTCAGAAAAATTAAAAACATTCAAAGTATAAAACAACAGTATAAAACCATAATATAAAATACAATATAAAAGCTCAACCAGATAAAAACAGCAGCAATGCAAAATTACAAATTTAAAACACCAAGTTAAAATGTATTTATAGACTGTTAAAATGCTGGGAGAATAAAAAGGTCTTCACCTGGATTCCAGCTTGCATTAAAAAGCAGCAACACACTTCTAGCCTTTGTAGAATCAATGTTACAAGACCAAATGTGCAGGTAGTATTCTTTCCAATCATTTAATGAAAAACAAGTTTGTGCCTGCCATCCATTGTTGTAGCCAATGAGGAAAATCACAAATCAGAGTGACATGTAAAGAAAGCAGTGATATCTGTAGAGATAGGAGGGACAGGACACTATAGCCAGAACTGAATTGTCTGGAGACAGAATCTCATGGTTCCTTTTGAAACTATTATTTTTCTTTCTTAGACAGAAGCGAGAACTGGCCATGAAAAACAATGGAGAAAGTCAGAATTTTAGTGTAGCTATGACGAGGTGTAGCCTGCTTGACCCCCCACCTATGAACAAATGTTAGCAGCTGAGAGAGCAATTTATACTCTTTCTATTTTAGTTCTTTCAAATATGAAGCATTTTTAAATTGTTCAAGTGCCAACACAATATTGCTGGTGTAGTGGGGAGGATACTGTGGCTGAGAGAAGCTACCAACCACACAGTTATGTAGTCCATGTTGAATACTGAAGATTAGAGATGTTGTGAGACTTCTTTATAAAATATATACCCCCACATTCATCCACAATCGAACCCAAATAAACACAACATAAAAACCATACCAACACACTAAAACAACAACTCTTCAAAGAACAAGCTAAACAAAAAGTACAAGAATCAATCCAGTGTAAAACCAAATTAAATTTAATATTTTACATTGTAAAATTGTACAATATTAAAATACTTGGGCAAAAACAATTTGGCATTGGAAACAAAACAAAGGCCTAATCTACACCAAGCAGGGTATTGCACTATGAAAGCAGTATGAAAGTGGTATATAAAAGACAGGAGCCACACCAAGCAGGCTATACCAGTATGAAAGCGGTATGTGTCAATGGGCCCCAACAGTTGTCAGTGCACTTCAATACCACTATAAAGCAGTAGTGTGGCTCCTGCCTTTTATATACCTTTCATAGTGCTATATCCTGCTTGGTGTAGATTAGGCCATAGTCAGTGCCAATCGTATCTTCTTTGGGAGAGCATTCTAAAGGCAGGGTGCCAGTGCAGAGAAGTCTCTCTCTTTCATAAATGCATAGTATGTGTCTCTCACTGATGATATTCAAAGAAGGGCTTCCTCTGAAGATCTTAATACATGGGCCGAATAGCATGGGGTCACCAGAACATGCATCATTGTGGCAAGGTTCTCTTTACCCAGGAAAGGCTTCAGCTAGTGAACTACCCCAACTGGTAAAAAGTGCTCTGAGCCACTGAGGTCACTAGGATCTCTAGTGACAATATTGGATCAAGAAGTGCCTCCAAGCAACACTTGATGCAAGACCTAGAAAATATCGGTCCTATATAGTATAAAATTTTACCTGGGAGTAAATCCTGTTACACTCAATGGGGCTTATTTCTGAGTATACATGGCTAGCACATGCACTGCTGAATATTGAAAACAAACAAACTATTTGTCAAATGAAGTGAAGGCTACTTTTCCCTCACACCCATAACAGCCTGTTCTGTAGCCTACTGCTGGTAGGTCTGCTCTTATGCTCACTGAGCTTTCCACAGTTTTGCTTTCTGCCACATTCAGACTTTTAAAATCTCTAATAGTTTCCTTCCTGAATATGAAGAAATTTTAAAATTTTGGCAAATTCTGAGCAAAAACAAACAGAAATGAAATTCTCACTCATTTGCACCAGCCAAATGCAATAGTTACAGGTATTTCCAGCATGGAGAATAGAGAGGGCCATGTGGTACCTGCCTACCATATAGCTGTTAAAGATGAGGCACCTGTCAGAAAAGAGCTGTCAACCTTTATTCAGCACTAACATGGGGCATGGCTAGATGGGGTGATATCCTGGGGATCGCTCTGGGATCATCCCTGTGAATCCACATTATGCACAAGGGATCCCAGGAGCAGGCAGGGAGGGATGATCCCTCCCTTTCCCCAGGATATCACCCTACCCTTCTATCCTGACTTTTCTTGTGGTCCAGGGATGATCCTGAGACCACGGGACATGTGGCCAGGCATCCCGTTTTCATCCTGGCTCCTCATGAGTAACCTTGAGAATCCAGGGCACAGGCATGGGTCACTGAGCTCCTGAGGAGGTGGGGTGGGGGGAGCAGGGTATTTTTTTTAAAAAAAATACTCACTTTTGCACAGGAGCACGCCTGCACTCTTTTCCGATTAAAAAAAGCCCACAAAATGGCAGGCGCGATGTCTGCTTCCTCCCAGGATGTTGCACACTGTGTCTAGACACCTTGCGACAATCCTAGAATCATGTAAGTCTGGGATCGTCCCACCTCCCTCCCTCTACACTGTATGGTGTAGGTTAAACATACAGGGATTTAGATCCAGACATTTAACATCCAAGCATTCAAAACCCTGGGCCTGAAGGACAAATCTGTCAGTCTGGTTTTCTTCCACAGTCAAGTTTTTTAAAATCTAAAATTCTTTCCATCCCCCCCCCCCAATGAACAAGAATGTAATTTTAGTAAACAAACAAAATTTTCACCCGTCTCTATTCCCAAGTCTGCATTTATTTCATTTCATTTCAATTCATTTTATTTATTACATCCCTGTACCGCCGACTAAGCAAAGCTCTTGTGATAAAATAAGTATTTGCATGATCTTTATATATAATTATTTGGACAGGTTTTTGGAGAAGTAGTGCATCTCAGTGGTTGAATTTAGTTTAGAGGTTTGCTATTGACAATTTGGATAACTGCTTCATGCTTTAGATACGTTTAGATTAAATGAATAAAGACGGTAGCAAGAAAAGCAGCAAAAACACCTACAGCTATGTAAAGTGATGACAACTGACACATTGAGTTATATTTTTAGTGCAAAATGAAGATCACAGGTGTGACTGACAAGTGACTGTGCCAATTAACAAGACTGGGTAAACTTAAGAGATGTGCAAAAGAAAGGAGAGTTAATAAAGGAGCATTCTGCATATTCTTGCTGGTTTCCTCACTTGAGGTCACAATACACAGAAGGTCAGGAACAGAGACAGTATCAGTTTCAAGAAGCATGGTCACCTGGAAGTCTGATGATCAGTGTAGCAGCAGCAGCACGGCCAAAATTCATGAGGAGTTAAAAAAGAGACAGGGAGAGGTGTTCTTTGTTCTTTGTTTTTTTACCCTCTTATCTAGGACTCAGCAATCCCAGTCTACCAGCTAAGGATTAAGGTAATAACCTGAAACATCTTGGGAAAATTTCTTTCGTGCATAATGCAAGTATATGGAAAGGGCATGTATCTATTCATATACCTTTTGCATGTATAATTACCCTGAAGAAATCATTTTTTAATTTTAATCTGATGATCCTGATCCTTTGCTGAAATGATATTTTTAAAGATAACTTTTTTTAAAAAAAAGCCACTCTGTTGCAGAGGCAGTAGAAATGAGAGTTAAAAAGTAAAGGTTGCTGTTGAACTGCTCTACTCAACACTAGAGATATGGAAAAGTTAAGGGCGCCAATTCATCAGTAAAAGTCTCATCATCAACTGCAGACCCTTGAAAGACAATATCTCCTTTGCTCAATTATTAAAAATCTTTCAAAGGATTAGACCACATTCATTTTAAAGGGCTAGATAATCTAGCTAGGGATGTCTGTCCTTTGGAAAATTGGCCCTTTATGGGCCTGATGGATCTCCGCTGCCCATCTGGCTCATCTTGTGTTTGTGAGCCGAGCCATGGGCATTTCCCCAAAACTTTTTTTGGGATTTTTTTGCAGTTTTCTTCTTGTTGTCAATTTACACAATTTGCATAACTAAACAAATTGTGCCTGCATTTTACACAAATGATGGCTGAAATTCGCACAGATTAAGTTAAATATGACCAGAATTTGCACAAATTATGCAAACTGCTGTTGCAATTTACAAAAAATATGCAAATTAATCAACTTATGGCCTGAATTTGCAGAAATTTCTGTTGTCAAGAACCCCTCCCCCTGAAAATCTGCTTGCTGGGTTGAATGGAGCAAAACACACACCCCCTAAACCACTTCAATTGATGCCAGTGAACCCTTTTATAAAGCTTAATTGCTGCACAGGGAGCAATATTTTGGGATGAAGTTGCTACACTCATGGTCACCAGCTCTCTGGGACTCTCTGTGGAGATTCCATTGCAGGTTGAACCTGGGAACTTCTGCATGCAAGGCATAAGCTATCGTCCTTCCATTCAGAAGCAACCATTGTAATGTAGGGCTGGCACCGTCTTGGGCCAAAGTCCTGAATCTGATGGGAGGCAGGCTGATTTAGCCTGCCTCAGCCTGAATACAGTGCCAGGTGAAGTGGATTGGTTCAAAGTGTCTCAGGATGCCTTAGGACAATTTGGAGCAGTGGTGGGTCACTTCCCCCACATGCTTGCCCATGCAGGAAAGTCAGTGTGAGGCCAACCATCAGACCATTGGACTCACCAGACTCACCTTCCCCCTCCCCCTCCTCATCCTCCCTGGTCACCCCCTGAACCCGCCGCCAGCAGAACTTACCTTTCTCATTTGTTTTCTTCTATTAGAGACACAATTTAAAGGTAAGGGCTCTCTCTTTTTCATAGATATATGGCCACAAACTATGGTGGCTGTAAAGGGCCATTTCCCTTTCACCCAGGAACCCACAAAAGCTGATCAACATTGGGAGGGGGGCAAAATTTGCTTTGGTTCCAAAGCAAGGGGGCCAAGCCCCGAAGCACTGCAAGTCAAATCAGGAAGGGGGGACTGTGCACAGTCCTATTGTAAAGTGTGGAGAAAAATATACACATAATTTACATTCAGGTTTTGGGGGGATAATACTGCTTTGCTATTTTTTTCCATTCATGTCAAGAATCAAGGTATATTAGCTTAGGCTCAACTTACCTTAGAGACTGTCTCCTATATCCTGTTAGGAATTCAATGATTCTAGTTCTGTGCCAAACCCTGCCCCCCACTTTCATGAAAATCTTCCCTCCCTATGAAACAGGCATTATCATGCCTCTTTCTCAGGGGGGGGGGATTTCAATGAAATTTCTCATTGTGAAGGAGGGGGAAAGGTTCCATTTACCTTTTAAGTGTAGAAAGTAGCAAAGGGGATCTACTTTAATTTTGTGTGTGTGTGTTCCAAAATGCCCTGTGTGCTGTTGCAGCATTGTGAGGCACTTCACACAGAGGTTTTCAGCCCTGCTACACTCCCTGGAAAGCTCAAGAGACCCTGTGACATTGCATTGCCTCCTGAGCATTTAGAAATTGCTGCTGGGCTAAAAGCCTCATTTTTAAGAGCCCTGCCCCCCCCTGCAAGCAACAATGGGGCCTTTAGAGCATTAGGAAAAACTCTTAGTGTGGCTCCTGCCTTTTATATACCACTTTCATACTGCTTCCATAGAGCAATATCCTGCTTGGTGTAGATTAGGCCTAAGGCCTTAGCTAGACCTAAGGTTTATCCTGGGATCATCCCTGTTCATGTAAATGACACACAGAGGATCCCGGGAGCAGGCAGGGATGACCCCGGGATAAACCTTAGGTCTAGCTCTCTCCCTGAGGAATCTTCCAGTTGCCCTAGGAAGCCAGACAAAAGTGCCACAGCTTCCCGCAGTTGGAAAGTAACCTCCTTCATACTTATAATGCAGTCTGTTTTACATCTTAAAGAGATGCAAAGGTAGGATGACCATATGTCAGGAAAAACCCAGATTTGTCTGGATTTCTTGTAACAAATCCAGGAGGGGGAGGGGAGATCTGGATTTTCCCCATCTTTCCCAGCCAAAGGGCAGTTCTACTTTAATAGGAATTAACAAAAATGCTAATAACTCCGTGATTTTTAAAGGTAAAGATATGAAACTTGGCACCATGATAGGGTTTAGGTAGGGCTTTAGCCATACCAGATTTGAATCATATCTGTTCATCCATTTATTTTTAGGAATTTTTAAAAATTCATTTATTTAAAGCATTTTTATAGCACCGCCTCACCATTTCTGGCATCGAGGCGCTTTACAATAACATATACAGTCGTGTGAAAAAGAAAGTACACCCTCTTGGAATTGTATGATTTTACATATCAGGACATAATAACAATCATCTGTTCCTTAGCAGGTCTAAAAATTAGGTAAATACAACCTCAGATGAACAACAACACATGACATATTACACCGTGTCATGATTTATTTAACAGAAATAAAGCCAAAATGGAGAAGCCATGTGTGAAAAAGTAAGTACACCCTTACTGCTTCCATAGGAATTAAGATGCTAAGTAGCAGACAGGTGCTGCTAATCAAATGCCCGTGATTAATTGATCATCAGCAAGTATGACCACCTCTATAAAAGCCAAAGTTTTTTCAGTTTGCTGGTCTGGAGCATCCAGGTGTGTGTTAACACAATGCAAAGGAGGAAAGACATCAACAATGATCTTAGAGAAGCAATTGCTGCTGCCCATCAATCTGGGAAGGGTTATAAGGCCATTTCCAAACAATTTAAAGTCCATCATTCTACAGTGAGAAAGATGATTCAAAAGTGGAAAACATTCAAGACTGTTGCCAATCTTCCCAGGAGAGGACGTCCCAGCAAAATCACCCCAAGGTCAGACCGTGCAATGCTCAGAGAAATTGTAAAAAACCCAAGAGTTACATCTCAGACTCTACAGGCCTCAGTGAGCATGTTAAATGTTAAAGTTCATGACAGTACAATTAGAAAAAGAATGAACAAGTATGGTTTGTTTGGAAGGGTTGCCAAGAGAAAGGCTCTTCTCTCTAAAAAAAACGTGGCAGCACGGCTTAGGTTTGCAAAGTTGCATCTGAACAAACCACAAGACTTCTGGAATGATGTCCTTTGGAGAGACGAGACCAAAGTGGAGATGTTTGGCCATAATGCACAGTGCCACGTTTGGTGAAAACCAAACACAGCATATCAGCACAAACACCCCATACCAACTGTCAAGCACAGTGGTGGAGGGATGATGATTTGGGCTTGTTTTGCAGCCACAGGACCTGGGAACCTTGCAGTCATTGAGTCGACCATGAACTCTTCTGTATACCAAAGTATTCTAGAGTCAAATGTGAGGCCATCTGTCCGACAGCTAAAGCTTGGCCGAAATTGGGTCATGCAACAGGACAATGATCCCAAGCACACCAGCAAATCTACAACAGAATGGCTGAAAAAGAAAAGAATCAAGGTGTTGCAATGGCCCAGTCAAAGTCCAGACCTCAACCGGATTGAAATGCTGTGGCGGGACCTTAAGAGAGCTGTGCATAAACAAATTCCCTCAAACCTCAATGAACTGAAGCAACGTTGTAAAGAAGAGTGGGCCAAAATTCCTCCACAGCGATGTGAGAGACTGATAAAGTCATACAGAAAACAATTACTTCAAGTTATTGCTGCTAAAGGTGGTTAGCTAAAGGCAGAGATTAACACAGGCTGGTGACATGGGGGGCCAGAAACGGAGGCCGGGGACATCAGGGGGGATTGCGGGCAGGGGACTGGACATCATGGGGGTGGGCGGGGGAAGGAGAATGGGGCCGGGAAATCGGTCATCGTGTGGGGGGAGGGGAATGGGGCCGGTGGGATCAGACATTGCAGGGGGAAGGAGAATGGGGCCGGGGGATCGGACATCATGGGGGGGCGGGGGGGAAGGAGAATGGGGCTGGGGGACCGGACATTGTGGTGGGACGGGGGGAAGGAGAATTGGCCCGGGGTTCGGACATCGCAGGGGGGGACAGGGAGGAAGGAGAATGGGGCCGGAGTATCGGACATATCGAGGGGGGCAGGGGGAAGGAGAACGGGGCTGGGGGACATCAGGCGGGGGATCAGACTTTGCGGGGGTGGGGAGGAAGGAGAATGGGGCCGGGGAGGGGAGAAGGAGATTTTAAAAAACAAAACAAAAAACCCTACTTACCTGTCCTGGCTCCTGCGCTGCTACTGCCCCTTTAAAAATAAAAAATGGCAGCTGCAATGGCTCTCCTCCAGAGCTCGTCGCGGCTCCCATCTGAATAAGGGCGAGATCTCATGTTATTCCTAACTCTCCCCTCCTCTCCTTCGGATTTTCACACAGGTCTAGCAAAGCCGCAAGGCTATGTAAGGGTGGGCACGCCCCCTTGGTGCTGGACATGCCCCCTTGGGGTCCGACCATGTTGTCCTCCTTTTTGGTTTCCAAAATATGGTCACCCTATGCAAAGGAGAATTTTACCCATAGTAAGGTAGGGTTCTAGGTTCCATGGAGTGGCATACGGGATCTAGGACGTTTCTGTAAACCGCCCAGAGAGCTTCAACTATGGGGTGGTATATAAATGCAATAAATAAACACTCTACTCTGCTCTGACCCTTGCTTCTGAAGCTAACCCTTACACCCGTTTCCCCTTACATAAATTCAGTTCTCCAATGCAGGGGTGAATAGAAATGTTACTTCCTATGTCTGGCAGCAGGTATGCACTGCTCTGAGGCCTGGTACTAAATCCCCCAGCATGTAGGGTATTCCTAAATCTGTCACTGTCTGGAATGTACCTCCTTAGGCATCATAATTGTCATAACTATAATGTTAATAATTGGCAGGAAATGAGTTTTCAGAATATATATATATATATATATATATATATATATATATTCTATTATTTACAGGTCAGGAGTTGCTGTTATGCTTTTTTACGTGTTACATAATAATGGCAGAAAATCTTCATTTTCCCCCTTCCATGTGTCATGCCAAACTTTTCTTTTTAAAGTGCTTATATATTAATGGTGTACTTCACTTAGTTTCCTTGGCAACAAAGATTATTCCCTTATGAAGCTTTTGTATTTCTCCCCAAAGTTGCTATTATTGTAATACTGATGTGCAGCTATAATTATATGGTAGCTGAAAGTAAAGTGAAGTTACTTCCGGGTTAGATATTTTCAAATTATTTCAGGAATTCAAAGCCCAAAACTGATAATAGTTCTGGTGATTTAAATTATTATTCTTTTATCAATAATCATCTCAAATCATTTGACACTGATCACCAACCTGACGAAAGCATGCCTGAGTAGATATAGTTTTTATCTGACCTAATATTAGTACAAATTAGTGCTGCTGGTGGGGAAACCCTCCCCAATTATGCAGGAGACTGTTTTGTTTTTAGAATTTAATAATAATCAAAGACCAGATTGAAATAAAATTGTCTTCAAGATTAAATCCATCGGGTATTCTTGAATCAATAGATCCAGAAGTTTTATTTTCCCTTTAATATGTCTGGATTTGATAGTCTGTCTATAAGAAATATTTCCAACTCAGAAAGGGTGTGGCTATCTAAATTAAACTATTTTGAAGTAAAGAGTCAAATGCACATTCATAAATAATCCTGCTGAGATTGGTTTAAGCAAGAAGCAAAGAAAATGTCCAGGTAAACCAAAGTGATTTCATTAAGAGGTATTTCAGTCAAAACACATAACCATGAATCTTTACTTTTCTAATTTTGATGAGACCTCTAGACATGCAGTTCCTAACATCTTAGATGAATTAATATCTAAATGTATCTAAAAACAGTGATGAGATGAGAATTATACAGTTGGTAAAGGAAATACTAATAAACTGATGCTGTGACATTCTAGTATACACATGCAGAGGTGTTGAAATGTACATCGGACTAGAAAGATAGGACAATTGTACTGATATCCAGCTCATGGGCTTCCCAAAAGTGTCTGGTTGGCTACTGTACAGACAGAATCCTGGACTAAATAGGGTTTTGTTTTGATCAAGCAGAGATCTTCTAATGTTCCTACAAGCATAGCTGATAGAAGTATTAAAGTTTCCTTGTGTGTCCTGGAATTTAGTATTGAACTAAGGTCATGTGACTGGAATAAGAGAAGAAAGCCAGAGGGGTATTTGGGAGCAAAGAAGCATACAGTAAAAGAAAGAGCCATTCTCTCCCTTTCTTTTTCCTCAACCAAATAATTGTTGACCTACTTAATAAATAACTTGTTGTTGTTTAACTTGACACCTAGCATCTTCCAAAAAGAGAAAAGAAACCAAAAATAAATAAATAAAAAAATGTATTTAAAATAGACTTAAAGTCCTAAGTAACACAATTGAGATTATAATTATAGTTTATTTTACGCGTTACTGAACCATCACATATGATTTGGCAATTTAAGTCTCTTTGATCATCAGAGGCAGAAGATTTATCTATCACAGAGGATAATTATTCTTATCATCTACTCAGTGGTCTCTATAGGGCTGGCTTGTACTTTTTGCTAGAAATTAGAGGGCAGCCTTTGATGATTTTAGACCCGTCTCATCAAAGAGTCAATGGGCAGCACCTTATCTGCATTTACTTCTGATGAACACTAGTAGTTGCCTTTTCCTCAAGGGCTGGCGGGGGCAGGGGGGGAGGACAGAAATGGTATGATGTTATTCTGCCACATTCAATAAAATTCTCATTTTCTTTATTGTTCATCTCAACTATTTATAACAAAGAGAAACATTCTCTTTTTCTTTATTGTGCATCTCAACTATATATAACAAAGAGGAACAAATAAATACTCATTTTTCACATATTAAGTTGTTTCCAAACTAGCCATTTTCTTCAGAATTGCCAGTATCATTTAACTCATTCAAACTGCAGTTAGTTTAAACTATGGTTTGTTGGAACAGGCCTTACATTAAGCATAGTAATGACAAGCCATGGGTTGTTTAAACCTGGAAGTGAGTGCTTCTGATCTCCTTCCCTCGCACATGCCTGAAAAGAGGGGGGAGGCAGACCTGAGCCCAAGTCTCAAGCAGGCTTCTTCATTTAGCAATTACCAATATGTAGTGTAGTGTTCTCCAACCTGAGTCTCTCCAGATGTTTTGGCCCATAGCTCCTATCATCATTATCATGCTGGCTGGGAATGACAGTACTTTTATCCTAAAATATCTGAAGACACCCAAATTGGCTATGGCTGATTTAGCATCACATTCCAAATTAGGACACTATGGGTCCATTCAGAAGATACCTTAAACCATGGTGGTTAAGCCAGAAAGCCAGGCTGTGTTCAGAAGACAACTTAAAGCATGGTGTTAACCATGATAAATAAGGCTTTTTGCTTTATTTACCATGGTTAAAGCCATGGTTTAAGGTGTCTTCTGGACAAAGACTAGCTTTCTCGCTTAACCACCATGGTTAAAGCCATGGTTTAAGGTAACTTTTGAATGGTGCCTATGTATGTTTCTATGCAGCAAGGAGATGCTATTTTTTTAAAAAAGGAAAAAGTCTACCACAGGCTGTGTACTGTAGCTGTGATGTCATTAGTCTTTTCTTTATTCAGGGCCCAAGCATGGGGGGACTGGGGATGCATATGTTGTATGAGAGCCCAGAGGCCCAAGGCAGCTCAGAGTGGGATACAAGCTCATATCATGAGACAAAGGCCTAAACTACACCTATAGCCCTTTCACAAGGGAAGAAGGGTGGTTGCGATTTGGCCTGCATCCAGGATCAGCAATCATGGGGTACATGTGAGCAAAGTTTTTGCATTTTCCGGACTGCCATTGTAGGAGGACGTGTGCCCATGACAGCACTTCCACATGTGGATCAGGAGAAGTGGCCATGGATAGGCATATTATGGGGCTACAGGGATTATTTTTAACAACTTGCCAGAGATGTGCATGAACACAAAAGCACAGCTACACATGGGGCTGGACAGGGAGTCCATCGAATGTGCGATGCTGTGCAGAGATATGTTTATGTTTTTTTTAAAGTACACCCTCTCACCACCACAACATGCTGATACACATCCAAAACATGTGGCAAAAAATGGCAGCTATGTCCACTCCCACACACCTCTGAAACGGCTGCACATGCGCCTGACAGTGGCTCAGTGTTTGCTGAGCCAGAAACTCATGCCAAACAGCAACAGCTTTGCAAAGGGGGGCACACCAGCCATAGACTTTGAGATTGTATCGAGATAACCCCCCCCCCAAAACTGACAAAAGCACTCAGTGATATTCCGGGAAAACTGAGGAGTGGGAGGAGCTGTGTGCCATGTGGCCCAGTAGGGATGACTTTGACATTATTCTGGAATAAACCGCTGGTGTAGACAAGAATATAGAGGGGGGAAATTGCTTATGCGCCGCATGATGTTTATGTGATAATTATCTACCAGACCCTACCAGACCACATATGATATCAACAGCATTCCAAGGACTGTGTGCATGCAGATCCTGTGTGAAAGATACCTTGCTTGTGTGAATGGAATAGTATACCCAGCTATATAGTCCCAGGAATAGAATTTGGAAATACAATATGAAGTATTTAGTTGCAAGTTTTGAAAGGGGAAAAAAAGTATTGATTCAATTTAAAGTTTTGCAGATGAAAGAAATAACTGAACAAACCAGTTCATTTACGCTATTAAAGAGAAATATCCAGATACTTTGAAAAGTCATTTCTCAAACCTTAATGACTTCTAATTCCTAACTCATTTCATCTTGTTTGGATTATTTAATTATCTGATGGAATTAAGAGAAAAAAAAGGAGGCAACAAGCTGAATCAAATAAAATACTCGAGGTTCTGCCTCACTGTGAGACATTCAGTTTAAAAATGAAATGCTATAAGCTATATGCTTTGTGTGGCTTTCTTTTTAAGCTTTAAATTGGAATGTGCTAATCAGAGTGTGGGCCACACATAAAACTCAATACTCGATTGCAATTGTGCCTGTTTGAAGACTATATTGTTTCTGAGTAGACTGACGCTATAATTATCTCCCATTTGAAGAAGTAATTCACCTTAGTAATTTTTGAATATGTCAAGAGCCCAGTTCACAAATCGCCTAATCACTTCTTAGGCAGTCTTTTACACTGCAATTCACTGTATATGAGAAAAGTGACCGGTGTACCAATATCACATCATTTGCTCTGGATCCACCAATGTGCACGACATAGTAACTAACAGCACTTAATTTTGTCTCCATTTCTCTGAGCTGTGAATTCTGAAAGAGATGTTGAGCTGTCAATGTTTCTAACTGTACATATTGTAAGCTATGTGTGTTCGTGAAAGGATGGATATAATTTTTCCCCAGAATGCCAGTGATGAAATGAAATAATCCTGACACCATCAACAGCTTTCCAAAATTTATACTGGTTTTTTTCCCCCCTCCCTTTATGATAATGTTTGCTTTCCTCCAGGAGAAAATTGCAGAAATTCTGGGACATCTACTGGGCAGAGACTACTGATTATACTAAATTATATGGTGCTTTTGTGATATGTTCATTTCTGTGTCCTGTGGATAATAGACAAAATCGTCAGACGCATGCTACTTATGACCTAGTTCACACTAAACCCTTATTATTTTCTATCAGATGGTATGACATTACAGAAATTGATCAATTAACCCTTTTACATTGTGCCATATGACACAGAAGAAACTCTTACATGTGTATAAGCATTTTCAGATGCCAGAGATCCATTTTGTTCTTGACTTGCTGGTTTGGTGAATAGAGAAGTGGTTAAGGAGATTCATATTAGCAGAATTTTACAGTTCCTCTGCATCCACATTATTTTAGAGTGAAGAGGAGTGTAGAATTATGGCAGCACAGTGTTAGTGGGGTGGTGGTGGTAATCAAGGCTCTTCAAGTTAAGCATTCACTTCAAGAAGACAGCCAAAGGATGATTTGGAACAGGTGGTCCAAAGACTGGATTTATAAATATATAAGTTCAATTAGATCCACAAGTGGAAGGATGTAAAGAACTGTGTAAGACAACTGCAAAACATGTTAGAAATTAGTGCTATCAAATGACTTGTAAATGAGTTGATGTGATAGAGGCCCACTTGCTGCATCTGATCCAGCTTCCTTTTACTGAATAGTGGATTTTCAGCAAATATCTAGTCCCAAGTCTTAGATCCTAAATAGCATGTTGCCCATCACAACAATTGATTCTGAATATGCATTTGAAGGGGCAGATGAAGACAATCTTTTATTTTTTAAAAAAAATTATTATAATCTCATTATATAAGGAACTTCCTTAATTATATGAGATTGGGGGCCTTGCTAGACCTACTGGTGTTCCGTGCTTGAGGAGGGATGAAAGCGGGTTTTCCTGCATAAGTGTGATGCCTCAGGGTCCATATGTTGTGTGGGTTATCCTGGTATTGGAGGGGGGTTGTTGCAGGAGTTTGTTGCGGTTGTGGTGCTGTTGGGTCGAGCATGGGATGCAGAGCTACACCGGCCAGATTTTCGGGTGTTTTTTTCTGTCCGCGGTGCGATTTGCGCAAGTGCGAAAGAGTGCAATCCGCGGTGGTTGGCGGCGGCAGCGGCTGAAGTGCCACTGCTGCTTATGTTGGATTTCCCCCTCCCCCAGGGCTGGGCACAGGGGAGCCAGTTGGCAGAGGGGGATGATCCACAGGGGGCGTGGCCAGTGGTGGCAGGAGGATGGGAAAGAGTGGCATTGTTGAGTGGCAACATTGACAAGGCAGAGATGCTTTCATTTGCTTTTGGGGTTGATGACAGATGTATTGTGATCTGAGGACAGTTGTCTCCATGTGCACTCTGTACCTACATTTCCCACCTGGTCTTTGCCTATTTCCAGTTCTAAGAGTGCCGCCATGGGGTTCTAGCTAGGATCTGTCTGGACTGAAACACACAAGCATCTTTAGATGGCCCAGGTTCTTTATATAAGCAAAGTCATATATAACTTGCGCCCCTCTCCCCCACCCACATCTGAGCATAGGCATGGCAGCAGCTCTGAACTAGCTGCGCCAGCGGAAGCGCATTGTGCCCAAGCAGCTTTTGCAGGAAGGAGAGGCGGCCCTGTGTGTGCGTGTGTGGGGGAAGCGATAGCGAAGGGAGGGGAGCTGTGGAAAATCTCCCTGAGGCAGCCCTTGTCACCCTTCTCATGGGCACAGCCATGTACATCGGGGCTGTGGCACAGTATCAGCGGTTCTGTGCGGTGGTGGCTGCCAGACGGCAGCAGTGGGAGGAAGAATTACTGATGTGGGTATGCCACCACACCAAACTATTGACCACCCTCCACCAAACAGGGTTATCCATGTTGACCACGTACGTAGAGGACCTGCACCGCACAGGTCACCGCCGCCGCTACTGGGTCCCCCCTCCATTGCGGAGCCATTCCTGATACCTACACACGGGTCAAGCAGAAAGAAGGTGGAGGGGCTCGTCAGTTTCTGCACCAACGGAGGTGCAAATCCGGCATCAGCAGCCTGCCACTGTCACTCCACCCACCCACCCACTCACCCAGCAAATGCAGATAGAAGGATGGGGAGGTGTATTGACACAGTGCAAAGGGGCCCCAGGGCACATGCCCACCCACCCCCCGGCTGATGCTTCCCTGACCTTCCACCTGCCGCCACGTGGCCGATGGAAGATGGCCGCCCACCCTCGCCTGTTGCCCCCTTACACCCAGCTGCTGTGTACCCACACCAATAGGCACACAGCCCTGCCTGCCTCTACCATGCCCATCATTCATCCACTCACCTTTACATCATCTGCACAGCCTACACCACTGGCATTAGGACGGTACCTGTGGCTGCCCATCGCGACAATGGGGAGGGTACAGCCCACCAACTTCCCATTAAAGTTGGATGCCCGCCTTCCCAAAAAGTTTCCCACACAGAGGTAACAAGCTGCACATAATCCACACATCCACAACACCCCCCAACTCACCAGACACTTTTCCATTCATCCGTTCATGCGCAAAGCGGACCTGTTCATTAAAAAAAAAGCCACCGTGCCACTGCCACAGCTGCACACAGGGTGCAAATGGAGGACGAGGTTTAGCCGAAACCGCTGGCCACTCCCCTTAGCACGCCTTCTTCCTGACCATTGCTGACCTCGCCGGAAACTGCGCTGACCTCATTTCATCCCACACCTCCGCCGCCCGCATCGAAATTAGCCTGCGCCGACAGGAAATACCGGGCTTAAAGCTGTATCACAAAACACAGGAAAACAGAGGTTTCAACACAGGATGGACATGGATCCTGGTGAACGTCATGTGGACCTGTAAGTACAATGCCGGTATGTAACCCACGCTACAGCCCCATCTAGCAACAGCCTAAAGATCTGATCAGGTCATCGTGGGATAACTATTACATGAGCAATGTGAAGAAATATAAAAGGAGAGAGGTATCAGGAGCCAAGCACTGGGAAAGGCAGGAAATCTAGTGAAGGACAGCCCAGGCTGAAACCATATATCTTGGGGGGCGGGGGAATTGAGATACATTGAGAGAGAGAGATATTTCTGTGACATGCTTTTTCAAGGTCTACCTGTAGGGATAGATGGACTCATCCCCATCCATGCAGCTCAGTGCTCACCAAGCCACTGCTGTCTGTATGTGCACTCCTGTTTGGTTCCTGGACAAGCCACTTTGGGGTCCGTGGGTGCCTCCCGACCCTCAACAAGCTACCATTTTGTGAAAAAATGGTGGCTCAGGTTTTCTGTAAATGTAATGTTGCATAAATGGTGCCTGTGTTGTCTAAATGGCCCCATTACATTTATGGAAAAAGCTGAGACAACTTTTCTTTTCTTACTTTTTATTTTTTATTTATTTATTTTTTTGCAAAATGGCTGCTCACTGATGGGTTGGGTGGCTGCTGGGCACTGATAGACTGACAGCAGCTTGATGAACAGTGGGCAGCCTCTCAGACTCCCTCATCATCCCTATCTACCAGGCCTAGAGTTGGTTGTGCATAAGCAGGAAGGAAGGACAGCTGGTGGGAGGGAGAAAGCACCACAATAATCAGGGAGATTGATCCCTGGGACTGTAGGAACCAATCCCACTGGTAGAATTTACAGGTCATGCATATCAAAAACTGCAGGTGTTATACTATGTGCAAGAAATATTAAACCATCAAGCTTTTTTGTATAGCAAGTGTGAATATACAAGTAAAATGGACTTTGGAGAAATAATCCATAATTTTGCAGTGAAAAAGCCCAGAAAATATATATAAAGCTTTAAAGTGATTTGGTCTTTTTATATACCGTATATAAAATGCTTTCAGCTGTGTTGGTCAATTAGAACTTTTAATAAGTCAAAGTATTATTAGGATAATAGTTTGATTAGAGCCAGACAAAACAAATTTATCAGCAAGGACTCATTAGGACTCTTCTTCAGGCTGGATACCATGTCAAAACAAAATGCAACAAAAGGGGTAAAAGAGCTCCTGTGTTGTCCATGATATAATTTCTGAAATATAGAAAAAATTTAATTTCAGAATTAAAATGGAAACTCCTGTTTCATGACTCATGAGATTGTATTATGGGTGGGGACTGAAGGAAGTGTGTGGGATAAGGCAGATGTTACAAGTTTGTACTGGGTCCCCCAAAATGATGTTTGGGCATTGCCTCAGACTATGCAGAGAGAAATACCAGAAACGAGGGTGACTTACTGAGAGGAGGAACATGCATTGAGTAGAATCCTAGGATATCCAGTAAGTATATGAGCATCTACAGTGGTGTCAGTAACCAGAAAACAGACTGTGCTCTTTTACTGGGATGGTCACAAAGGGTAAGGTGGCCTGTTCCATCCCTGTTTGAGCTAGGGATAGACAGACTATCTCTGTCTGGTTTCACCAAGTGCTTGCTGAACTGCCAGTACTACCTGCTCTCTGCCACACTGTACAAGCTGCTGGATAGCCTGATGAGCACCTTGGGTTGCCCATCCCCTTAGTGAGCTGCCACTTTGGTGGCTTGTATTTTCTGGAAGCATCTTCTTATGTAAATGGCAGCCACTGGGCGATCACAGACTGCAAATGAGTCTGATAGGTGGCGGCGATTCAGC
Source organism: Elgaria multicarinata webbii (assembly GCF_023053635.1). Taxonomy (NCBI): domain Eukaryota; kingdom Metazoa; phylum Chordata; class Lepidosauria; order Squamata; family Anguidae; genus Elgaria; species Elgaria multicarinata. The sequence continues at coordinate 86,808,561 of NC_086175.1, forward strand.
AAGCAAGGTCCAGGTGGCCAAGCGGTGAAGAATCCATCAGACTTCATCCCCTTTGCGGACTCCCATGACATCCCTAGTTTGAGCAAGACTCAGAAGACTCACCTATCTGGAACACTACCCAAGAACAGGCAAAGAGAGTAAAAAACAATATTTAAACAATATGAATGTATTTGAAACAGGTGTCAAAAGAAACTAGGGACAGACGTATCTGTCTTGCTGAGATTGTCTCCTTTTTTTGAGACCGAGGTCCTTCCATTCCATTTCCATACAAGCAAGCTTTTTTTTTTAAAGCAAAAACAAAAATCCATGTGGAAATATATCATTTTTAACATTTCCCCTAATGTATGCATTTTTGTACACATTTTGTTAAATTTACACATTTCCCTCAAGTCCTTTACCTTTTTTCCCCCTGAGCTAAGCAATTGTCTCAAATATATGCATTCAGTGCACATTTTCTCTTAATATGTGATTTTTTTGTGCACATCTTCTTGAGATGAACTGTACTGGAAAACTCACAAAAGTACAGTTTTCAGCATGCACTTCTGTCTCAGCTTACTGAAGGGCTCAGCAGTGCAAATTGGATAAATCCCTAAAAACCCCTCAATGGAACAAATTTTCCATCCATTCCTAAAAGAAGCACAGATAACGTGGGAGTTGTTTTTGGACACTTATGAAGATAAATACAAAGCTCAGTAAGCCATTTTGGTTCATCTCTAGTTTAGAAACAAAACAAAAAAATCTGTCTCAATGCAAGGTAGTTGGATTAGATAAACCATGAAGTCTCTTTCATGTCTATGATTTTAAATGCTTCTGTCAGGCTGATGAAGACTATGAAGCTGTGTCTATTTTTCTGCCTAGACATTTTCTGCAGTTGTCAAGCAGCAGAGATGATGTCAATAGCTCTGTGTCATAATTAAAGCTCCAGTGTCAATAGATGCAGAGTGTCTTTTAAGTTTAGCATTCAGCGGTGAAGAGTGCCTGCCAATAGTTTGCCTGTAGCTGACAGTTAAGAGATATTTCTATAATCACTCCAGTCACTTTGAGCCATTTTGCTTGAAATAATGACAATGTTGAAATCTTTGGTGCTATTTCACCTTGTGCAGTGCAAAGAAATCAGGTTTTGTTCTCATTTCTATTTCAGGTATAGGCTAGAGGCAACTGCATATTCATTATGGAGTTTGTATCTCTCAGATTGGGCTATCCTGAGCAATCTGAGTATAAGACAGGGACCCTTTAAACATTACCCTACTTGTGTGTGTGTGGCTGGTGTGTGTGTGTGTGTGTGTGTGAGAGAGAGAGAGAGAGAGAGAGAGATTTCTCTGACAGATTCCAGCACAGATGATCCACCCTTTTAGTGACCCAAAGAACGGTTGATTGATTTCCTACAAGATCAATATCTCTTGGTCAGTGCCAACTCTGTAAGAAATACCCATGGAATACCGACCCACATGGTTGGAGAGTTCTCATAGAAAATTAACTCTTACTCAGCTAGCACAATATTCAAAGAGCTCCATAATGTTTATTTTAACAGGCATTAGGAACATAGGGCACAATTTAGTTTACTGTAACAACCCATTGCAAGGCCGGCCCTACCATTAGGCAGGATGAGGTGATCACATCAGGCGACAAATGCTGGGTGATGTGGAGAGGTCAGCAGTAACTAGAGATAGGGAAATGTGTCAGTTTCAAGTTCTCTGACATTAAAACATTTTTTAAAATCTCAGTTCTTGTGTCAAATATGAAGAAGTTTGTGGATTTTGGTAAATTTGTATTTTTTAAAATGTACTGAGATGAAATTTTTCTCCATCTGCACTATCCCGATTCAACAGGTACTCCTAGCATGGAAAGAGCTATGATGGACTTGCCTGCCATAAATATGAAACTTTCAGAAAAAAGAGGTGGCACTTTAATTAAACATTAGCATGGTTGAATAGACAGATTTAAACTCAGATGTTTAAGCAAAATAGTACTCAAAGCCCTGGGTTTGGATGAATCTGTCAGTTTCAGGTTCTCTCACATTCAGCACTTTTTAATCTCAAGTTCTTTTTGTCAAACATATGGAGAAGTTGTCAAATGTTGGCAAATCCTTATCCAAACCAAGCTGAAACAAAGGTCCTATGGCTATTATTCTCTGTTGGAGGACAGACCTGTGTGTTTCAGTTAGGAATGTGTGATTCTGTGTGCTCCATGTAGGGATGTGCGATGCAGATCCAGGCAGGATTTAAGCCAGACAGGATTTTGCAGTGTTTCTGTTCTTATAAGCGGCAGCACATTGTAGCATTCCCACTTATATTAGAAATATTCATACTTTTTGACATACATTAAAAAAAAAGATGCACCCCCGTAGGTACCATGCATCCCCTCAGGTGCAAATGGAATTGTGTTGTTGTTGTTGTTGTTGTTGTTGTTGTTTAAACATTTTCAGCTCTTTAAATATGTGCAAATGAGATCATGTATTTTTATTATTTTTATTTGGCTCTTCAAATTTGCACAAATGGGATCGTGAATTGGGCGGTCTTTAAATTTGCTCTAGTGGGGTTGTTTTCAGTGGTCTTTTGTAAGTCTGTCTGTTATGTATTCGCCTTCTAAATTTCTCCTCAGATTCATCCTCTCCTCCCATTACTTTGTTTAGCCCAGCAGAGCCACATTCTCTACTTGTCAAAGGACTTGTCAATTTCACCCTCCACCCTCCTTCCACTTCTGCACTTCCCCAATGAAGGTGGGGAAGTGAGTGTTGGAAGTAACTCCTCTCAAGAATAAGCAGAGTTCTGTTAGAAGCTTCTCTCAGTAGAAACGCAGAAAAGACTCAAATAAGCTCAAACCCTTTGTTAAGATAAAACAAGCTTCTTTTACTGGCATAGAGGTTGGTTGAATAAATTAGTTACAGCACACACGTATACTCATAACGATCACATCAGATAACAGCAGTAGCAGTAAAGAAAGAATGGTAATGAAAACATACACAATACAGAGCCATATAGAGAGAGCAAAACTGTACAGTCATCCTAGCCACTAATTGACTAATTGAAAAATCATCCCATGCCACCAATAATTCAATAATTGCATTGTCCAGATGGTGGCCTTGACATTTAGAAATATTTCTTCATGTTTCTTCATGTCTTCTGCCAATGGGCAACCAAAAGCTAAGGAATAAAGTAAAACTGATCCATTCCAGGATCCAACAGAGAGTGCCTAAGTGGATAATGAAATTGACATCGGTATCTTCCCCTTTCTCTAGCTGTTCACTGTCATCAGAATCCTGTCATGACTAGAACTGGTGCATCATTGTCATTGTGCGGAACAGTGCTTTTTTTGGGGGGGGGGTCATATAAGTGGGAAAGAGGGGTCTTGAGAGTTTATATTCAAATTTGGATAAACTTGGAATTAGGCTGAACCATTTGATGATATTTGGGGAAGTAGATTAGTTTATTCTGAACCAATCTGGTGAGAGCTAGGGGTTGGTTGGCTTTAGTGTATGCCCATCACTTGTGTCCACCACTGGTGTGCAAATGCCCATTAATCTAGTTTTAATTTAGTTTTCTCCAGCCAAGCCCTGAAACTATAAGCAAGAGAAAAATTGCAAGGGGGTATCAGTGGGCTAAGCCTGATCATCTTCCCCTGCAATTTGTTCCTTCCACATTCACATTACCCGTGCAAATGTGCAGTTTTGAGCCCACATTGGCTGAGATAATAACTAATTCTTCCATAACTCATAGGTTTGAATGGCAGGTGAACATATGTCCTGGGTAGAAGACTGCCTATATCAAGCATCCAACAATTTATGCAGGTTATCAAAAGGAAGGAAGGAAGGAAGGAAGGAAGGAAGGAAGAAAAGACCCCATGTCCATCCACTGCTGTACATTGTCTGTAATTCTTTGTTGCGACTAGTGTAGGTCATCATTCTTCCAATATCTCCAAATAGTCTTTGATTCATACAAGGTATATGTGATTTGTTGGGATTTGAACAAATTATGCCTCTGCTGAACTTGATTGTTTGTTCCACTCAACTATACACACTGTTCTCAGTGGTATTTATTTCACTGGACCTGAATAGCATTGTTTTTAACTGGAATGTTACATTGTATTAAAGTTATTCTACATGGTATGTAATCTTGTGGGACAATTCATTCTCTTACTTGATAGAGCTGGTATTCAGAAAAACAAAATGTCTATTCTTATCACCAATATGTACTTCCTTCGCACACGGTTTACTAATCTCCATGGACTGCATACTCAATATAATTGTCATTTTCTTTCTTTGAAGAAGTCATTTAATAGTTTGTTCAGGTACATTCTACTTCTGATTGCCCAAAGTTTTCTAATCCCATTCCTGAATATCCAGGCTAGGATGTGACTTCGTGCTATATTTCCCTTAAAATTCTTTTTGGCTATAAATTGCCATTGCACAGCATTTTTCAGCTGGAGCTGGTTAGTAAGCTTTGCTTCTTGATCATACAGTTGGTCGGCTTTGGTGTGTGTCCATTATATTTTAGTAATAATTTTAGTTAATTCAGGTGATTTTCTTCCTGGTATTTCTACTTCTGATATGAATAGATGAATGTGGTGGAAACTATCCATAATTTCTCACTAATATCATGTTTACTAAAAGTTTGTTAATATTTGTGAATACCAACAGACTT